>NC_082664.1:116121737-116431737 GCF_025265405.1 Mesoplodon densirostris | reverse complement strand
TCTGATAAGAAGTCTATAATTTCTTATCTTTGTTCCTTTCCACATGGTGTATCTTGTTTTTCTGGCCACTTTTAAGATTTTTTCCTTTGTCACTGGTTTTCAACAGTTGGATTATGTTGCGTCTTGGTGTGGTTTTTCTTTGTGATTATCCTGCTTGGGGTTCACTGGGAGTCTTGAATTGATGGATTTATAGTTGTAATCAAATTTGGAAATTTCTCAGACTTTTTTCAATTAAAAAAATATTTCCTGGGACTCCAATTACACATATGTTAGGCTTCTTAGTTTTCTCCTGCAGGTTAATTTTTTCCTTTTTTTTTCTCTCTTTCAATTTCATTTTGAGACTTGTGTTTAATTAAGCCTTTCAGAGCAGGTTTAGATAGCCTTTGCTCTAAGGCTAATTTAGCCCCAGACCTAAGACCTGACCCTTCTGGGGTCTCTATTTCCAGAGGTCCCTCCACTCTGGCTGATGGAGACACAAACAGCTCTGGCCCCATACATGCTCTTGTTTGTCTTCTAGCCCCAGTCATTGATCTTCCTCCAGCATTTATTCTTCATCTAGTTTCATGGAGTTTCACCTATGCCTGTGCAGGTTGATAATCCGCCAAAGAATCAAGAGGACCCCTAAAGAAATTTCTAGAACTCTTTCTCTGCATAGTTCTCTCCTGTCTGGTATTCTGTCCCACAAATTCCAGGCACCCTGGCTTTCCTGAGCTCTGACCTCTGACACGTCAACTCAGTGGGATAACTGAGTTCTGATTTCCCTCTACCCTTTCCTTTCTTCTCTCTTCTGCAGTCACACAGTCCCCTGTTGCACTCAGCCAGGCCCCAGGTTGTCTGGTTTTCCTTTAATAGAAGTCATTCCTTGCCCCCTGCTTATCCCACCTTTGCTGCTCCAAAGTTCTCATGATGGGGAACCATGCATGAAGGGTGGCAAGTGTCTTGCTGAGTGAAAGGTCAGAGCTGGGGACCAACAACCTTTGCCACATGGTGCCTGCCAGGCTGACTAACACCTAGAGATGGGGCTCTTCTCAAGAGGTGACTTTTTAAAATGAAACCCCATTTATTTTTCCTGTCAATACAGATCTGGAAAAACCTGCCACATCTGAAGGCAGTAGTGATATTTCAAGAACCTCCTCCGACAAAGATGGCCAATGTGTACACGGTATGGGTAGAGGGCTCGTGTGGGGCAGGTGGGGTCTGTGTGAGCCTGCCCAGCTCACCTGGGCTGCCTGCACTCTCCCACCTGGCTGCAGATGGAGGAGTTCATGGATCTGGGGAATGAGGTGACTGAGGAGGCCCTGGACACCATCATCAATGCCCAGCAGCCTAACCAGTGCTGCGTGTTGGTCTACACGTCAGGCACCACTGGGAACCCCAAGGGCGTGATGCTGAGTCAAGACAATGTAGGACAGATGCCCAGATGGGTGGGGGTGGGCTATGGGTGGATCTGGGCAATGGCCCTGCCCTAACAATTCTCAGGGAGTTTCCTTTAGCCCCTCAGCTCAGGGAGCTGGGATAAGTAGGACAACCCTTAAGTCTGTGGTACAGACTGAGCCCAGCAAAATGGTGGGGGTTGGGAGGGGGAGGCCTGTCCCTGGGTGTTTCCTGCAGAGATGCCCAGGAGGGTGAACAACCTCTAGGGTGTTCAAAGAACACTCCAAAGAAATAGCCCAAGCCCGCAGGGTGGCCACAGATGTGAACACTTCCAGGGCTGGCTTTGTAGACACCGCCAGGACCCATCTGCCTGTCCGCCAGATCACATGGACAGCACATTATGGCAGCCAGGCTGGTGACATCCAACCCGCAGAAATCCAACAGGAGGTGGTGGTCAGCTACCTGCCCCTCAGCCATATTGCTGCCCAGATCTATGACTTGTGGACAGGCATCCAGTGGGGGGCCCAGGTCTGCTTTGCTGAGACTGATGCCCTGAAGGTCAGTCTGCCTCTCTGCCTAAGTGGGTGTCCAAGTGTGTGTGCAAGGGCCTTCCTGAGTGTGTGCTTGTGTCTGTGGGCCCTGCGTGTGCATTCATGAGCATGCTGGTTCCCCATGTGTTTATCAGTCAGAATTCTTTCAACTGCAATTAGCACAGCCTGACTCAGATGACCAAACAAGAAGGGAAACTGATGATATTACATAAAGGAAAGTTGAGTCAGAGTGGTTTGTGGGTCCACAGTGCCATCAAGGACAGGCCACCCTCAGAGTAAGATCACAGGATGGTCACAGATGGCCAAGGCCCTGCCCTGCATCCCAGCCTCATAAACTACACCTGTGCTTGGGATCCTTCTTTTAACCATGAGGAGAACGTCCCCAGAGCCCCCTAGCAGACTTCCCCCTCCCCTACATTGGCCCAAATGTTGTCCCATGTCCATTCATCAACGAGTCACTGCTTAAGGGAATGGGATTACCATGTTTGAGTTAGACTAATAAAAAGTCACTGCCCCCAGGACTGGGAGGGGACTGAGGTGCTTCTGAAGCATCTGGCCACCCTGGTACCTGAGCAACATCAAGGTTCTCTTAGCAAAGAAGAGCAGTGAGTAGATGGCTGTTGAGTCGTAGCCGACAGTATGTGACATGAGTTGCATACGGTGTGTGCGTACACCTGTGTGAGCTACTGTATACAGGATGCCTGCGTGTGTGCACGCTGACTCTGGTGACAGGGGCCTCCTGGCTCCCGGCCAGCTCTGAACCACAGCTCTGTCTCTCGCTGGCTGCGAACAGGGGAGCCTGGTGAACACGCTGAGGGAAGTGGAGCCCACGTCCCACATGGGGGTGCCGCGGGTGTGGGAGAAGATCATGGAGCGGATCCAGGAGGTGGCAGCTCAGTCTGGCTTCATCCGGCGCAAGATGCTGCTGTGGGCCATGTCGGTGACCTTGGAGCAGAACCTCACCTGCCCGAGCAGGTAGAGAGGGCCAGGGGGCAAGAGGCCTGGGGAGGCAGGCAGCAGGGCTGGGTCATAACCCCAGGACACAACCTAGGATCTGATAGGCCAGGTTTGTCCAGGCCCCATTGGCCAGGCTTGTCCAGACCCCTGCACAGAGACCCTATCAGTGGCTGGGCTTGAACCCCTGTTCTCTTGCCAGATCCCACAGGAGACCATCACCCCATCTTCGGGTCTGACTGCAAGGACTGACTTGCTCCTGCTGGGGTGGCATTTACCTCCCCGGGAGCAGCTCCTGGCAGCCTCCTGAGGGGTCTCCTGACTTCAGTAGGTGGCTGTAGAGAAGGGGTCACAGTGATGGGGGTTTTCCAGCCTTCCCATAATCCAAAGTGACCACTCATCTCTTGCCCATAGCCTTTCGATTGCTTTAAAATTCCCAACCAGTGCTGTGGGAGGATCAATGGCATACATCTGACCTGTTCCAATTTAGAAATATTTTCCATTACTAGTGTATCTGTGAAATGGTATCATGTCTCATGAGACATGTACACGTGTCTGTGCACTTAGTGCTTCATTTGCACAGACATGAAAAGTGAATATGCATGAATGACCCATTCAAGAGCTTCAAATGGGATCACACACATGTTTGTGTCTGTGCATATATACTTCAAGTCTCTGCAAGTGTGTATTACTGTGTGTGCAAACTTGCATGCATCTGTGTTGTCTGTGCACGCATACACAGCTGAATCTCGTTTTCTAACTTCCCAGCTCAAGACGTGTTTGCACGTAACTATATGTACACACCTAGGCGTGCATGCATGTTCACAGGCAGAGCCAATATTAAAAATATTTAGCAGTGGATTCAGCATTGCCACTAACCAATCAGAATAGATCATTGGAATGGCCATTCCGGGTACCCACTGAACACCCACCCTTTTAACGCAAGTGTGTACGCGTGTGTGTGTGTTGTCTTCTGTGAGCCATTTTCCCTCTCCCACCAGCGATCTGAAGCCCTTCACAACCCGACTGGCAGATTACCTGGTGCTAGCCAAAGTCCGCCAGGCACTGGGCTTTGCCAAGTGTCAGAAAAACTTCTATGGAGGAGCCCCCATGACCACGGAGACACAGCACTTCTTCCTGGGCCTCAACATCCGCTTGTATGCGGGCTACGGCCTCAGCGAGACTTCGGGCCCTCACTTCATGTCCAGCCCCTACAACTACCGGCTCTACAGGTGTGGCCCAGGTTTTAGTGCTTATGCCGGCCCGCACGTCCTGGCTGACATCCTTCAGTGCCCCCCTGCTGATTAGGTCCCTGAGCCCAGGCCACTGGACTATGGGTCCCTGAGTGCCAACAGCTCTATCTTGGGCCAAGTCCCTTGGCCAGGCCCGAGTCTCGTGGGGATGGTCTCTGCGACAGTGTCACTTGGGTCTGTGGTTGCAAACAGCCTTGCAGCCCAGGGGCTCCCTGAGCAGGGCTCTGATGGAGGAATATCCCTTTGGCCCCTCCCTCCAGTAGGGTGGGGTATGTTAGAGGGTGTCCCAGCATTGCTGGTAGCCCCGGTTTCATCTGGGATGGGAGCTGGGGGGACTGGGCTGGTCCTCTGGTGTGGGGTAGGGGGCAATCAGCTCTAGGGAGTGAGTTGAAGCATTCTCTGTTGTGCTTAAATACCTGCCCTCCCTGCTTGCCCATCACAGTGCTTAAAGTTGTCCCATTAGGATTTCCCCCACTGATTCATTCATTCACCTAAAAACCTTTAACTGGCCCTACCTCTCAGCTCTGAGGACACTATTAAATTACAAAAATCCTGGGAAAGGACATTCTAGCCATCAGTGAAGACTAGATGGATCAGACTAGGGGCTGATCCAGGGCTTGGAGGAAACTGCTCCCTCTGACCATGCCTCCCGGCCCCTCCATCCCCCCAGCTCCGGCAAGGTGGTACCGGGCTGCCGGGTGAAGCTGGTGAATGAGGATGCAGAGGGCATTGGAGAGATCTGCCTGTGGGGCCGCACAATCTTCATGGGCTACCTGAACATGGAGGACAAGACGTGTGAGGCCATTGATGCCGACGGCTGGCTGCACACGGGCGACTCAGGCCACCTGGACGCCGACGGCTTCCTCTACATCACTGGGCGTCTCAAAGGTGAGCGCCTCTGGCTGGGTTCGAGGCTGTGCTGGGACATCAGAGGAATTATACTGCCACCACAATTTATACCCACTACAAGTGTTGAGCCCTTATTAAGTGCCACACACCTTGAATGGCATCATTTTACTTACTATTGTCTCCCATGGGAAGGATGCTATCATTACCTCGACTTATTAATGAGGACAACCAGAGAGGTTAAGTAACTTGCCCAAGGTCACCCAGCTAGTAAATGACAGAGCTGGGATTCAAACTCCCTAGATAAACAAGGCAAGTCTTTCCAGAAAATTTAAGGACATAAATATGTATTTTTATATGCAAACATGGATATGTGGCAGAGTAGAACACAAATTGGACATAAAATTTAAAATAGAGCATGAGATTTCAAAGAAGTTTCCCATAAACAACTTGGCTCTCCCAGGGAAGTAAGTTGGGGACACCTCCGTGGAAGAGGTGCTTTGCTTACTTTGCCCAAGTGGATACAGTGCCCTCAGCATCCCTATGGGAATCCCATGCCCCAATTTCCCAGGGGAAACTGAAGCTCGGTGAGTGGGTAAACACCTTTCTGGAAATCACGCAGGCAGATGTGTGATCGAGCCTGGGTCTTGCTTAGAGGGTCGGCTCTCCAGGCAGAGTCTGGGTGCACTTAGCCTGAGCACCTGGACTAAAGCCTGTGCCGGGGGCCTGGCCTTGCCTCCCCAGAATTAATCATCACGGCTGGCGGGGAGAATGTGCCCCCTGTGCCCATTGAGGAGGCCGTGAAGACAGAGCTACCCATCATCAGCAATGCCGTGCTGATCGGGGACCAGAGGAAGTTCCTGTCCATGCTGCTCACCTTGAAGGTGTGTTGGAGTGGGGGTGGGGGAGGGGTCTGGCTCTGGAGGAGCGGCTCTGGAGGAGTGGGTGGTCTGTGGGTCTGGCCCCAGCAGAAGCCATGTTCAGCCAGGACATGTCTGGATCTCATGACTGTATTCTGGAATAGCTAGTCAGTGCTGCCTGCCTTAAGGGGTAGCCGTAGCGCATGGAAATCCCTTCTGCCCCTGGTAATACAGTTAATAGTATGCTGCCCTGATGATCTTCTGTGTGTTCCAGTACAGTCCAGTTTACACTGTGTTGCTGCCCTCAGTCCCCTCAGCAGATAACCAATCTGGTATCTGATACCAGGGTAGTAGACGGGGCCAGAATTATGGTCCCTGGTTTTTGTTTGTTTGTTTTTGTTTTTTTTTTGCGGTACGCGGGCCTCTCACTGTTGCAGCCTCTCCCATTGCGGAGCACAGGCTCTGGATGCTCAGGCTCAGCGGCCATGGCTCACGGGCCCAGCCGCTCCACGGCATGTGGGATCTTCCCGGACCGGGGCATGAACCCGTGTCCCCTGCATCGGCAGGCGGACTCTCAACCACTGCGCCACCAGGGAAGCCCCATGGTCCCTGTTTTAAAAGATGATCTCACTGGCTGAAGTCATCTCAATCTCAGGCCTCCCTTCTTTCCAGCCCACCACGGGGCTCAACGCAGTTCGAGTAGCATCCTAGTCATTCTAGAACCAGATCTTTGAAACAGAGCTCACAGTGATCCACATCCTTGACGATCAGCAGTGCGACCTCCTCCAAGACCAGGGCACACATCTTGTGGAGTGAGGCTTGGTTTTGATCTATCTCTGGCTTTTCAGTGCACTCTGGACCCTGATACCTCTGACCCAACTGATAATCTGACGGAACAAGCTGTGGAGTTCTGCCAGAGGGTGGGCAGCAAAGCCACCACAGTATCAGAGGTCGTGGGGAAGAAGGATGAGGCCGTGTATCAGGCCATTGAAGAGGGGATCCAGAGAGTCAACATGAATGCAGCTGCCCGACCCTACCGCATCCAGAAGTGGGCCGTTCTTGAGAGGGACTTCTCCATTTCGGGTGGAGAGTTGGGTAGGTGTTTTCTTTACACTATTGCAGGGGCTGTGCAGGAGGGCAGAGGCCATGGCAGAGCCTGGGAGGTGCCCACTAGGAAGCAGCCATGGCAAACAGAAGGTCCCTGACGGCACTTTGGATGACACCCACCTCCTTCCTGTGGGAGGACATCGATTGCTCAGTGCCTGGGCTTGTGGTTAGGTAGGACGTGTTCAGTGTATAAGATATGTGCTGGAATTCATTAATTTGAACCTATAACATTTAACTTTGTTTTGACTAAGGAACCATTTTCCCCTGAAATCACAATGGGACCACCAGGCAGACACCAAGTTCCTGTTAGTGTTTGGGCTGGAGTCATCTGGCTCTAGGGAGTGAGACCACCATAATCTTTTGTAAAGTCAGCTCATGCAACAGGTAAAGGGTGGAAGCCCTTCTGGACCATGGTCCACAGAACCAGAAAAGGCCTCTGGTGTGGCCTCAGTTGGATGGACGAAGTCGCTCTTGGCTGTAGCATCTCAGGGTGTTCATGGCATGGTGGGGTGGGTATGTAAATGGCTCCTTCAGTGAGATTCTCTCCAACCCATCAAGGCTGAACCCAGATGCAACTATCCACAATAATGCTGAGCTGCTATCAGAGACCCTGAGCTTATCTGGTTGTCTTGTGCCAGCAAATGGAACGCAAGGTCAACCAGATAGGTGTCCTCTCTAAGCAGTTTATATAAATGGCTTTGATTTTGAAGTCTCCAGTTACACAGCCAAGTATGAGTTAGCACAAAATGGAGTTGAAGCTACCCAAATCAGAGCCCTTTTAACCTTGCATTAGAGGAGAGGACCAAGGCCAAGAAAAGTGATATGAGGAAGACCTCTCATAAAGACCATGCCAGAGGCCCTCCCTGGCCAGGGCTTTCCCCTACCCCATCACAAGCAATCAAAGCATTACATCCAACATCCTATGAACTTTCACTGAAATGCAGAGATGATTTGCCTATCAGTTATTGTCATGTAAATTACCCCACTTCCTCTGTATTCTACCGGTCACTTAGACCAACCCTGGCACAGTGTGGGAAGGAGCCACACGGGGGTGTGACCACGGAGCAGGGATCACCATGGGCCATCTTGGAGGATGGCTACGTGTTGGTCTGGCTTAATTCCAGAGTTCTGGGACTCACTGAGTCTAGATGTTTACCACACACCTTCTCAGACATCTCAGAGCCCAGCCCTCACTCGTTTCTTCCAATTTCTCTTTTAGGTCCCACAATGAAGCTGAAACGGCTCACCGTCCTAGAGAAGTACAAAGATATCATCGATTCCTTTTACCAAGCGCAAAAAAAGTAATCAGGGGTCGTCCTTCCTGGGTTTCTCCTGAAGATGGCAGGCTGAGTATTTTCCTGACCCACAGGTCCTCTTCAGTCTGGGCACATGGACTTCTGGCAAGTCTGTTAGGTTCTCTGGGTCAGGTACGGTCCTGGCATCTACATTTGCCAGGTCTTATGCCGAGAAGCTTCATGTGTGGATAGTTTTAAAAGTATTGCTTTTTGTTTGGGTGACAAGTGAGATCAACTCTCTTTCCAGAACTAAAGGGCTGACAGTTTCTGGCCTTCGTTCCAGGTAGACTTAACAGGCTGCTATAGCTCACTTAACAGGAGGCTGGGTGCTGGGGGGGGAGGGGGGAGATGGCTCGGCTAACCAGTGTGCCGCAGGGAAAGCGCTCAGTTGTAACTCACCTAACACCCGACTTACTCTGGAATCTTGTTGGACATTGCCGACCCCATCATCCCATTACCAGGCACTCCACCATACACACACCCACTGACTTTGATGCTTAATAAAACTGCTGCTGCCTATTTGGTTGTATTTAATGTGTAATTTGAAATTAAATTTTTAACAGAACTGTCAACAAGTACCTGATTTTTTTGTCAATAGAGCAGCAGATCAGTCCAGAGTAGTGGTTATTTAACCCATAGGGCACTGTGCAATAGGTATACCAATGACCTCCAGTGTCCTGGAATAAGCAAAGGTGTGGGAGGAGGTCAAGTGGAGCATTCTAGTGAAAGCAGTCAATTGGGTGCTAGTCTGTCACCACCATGCCACCCTGCCCACTCTGTTTTTTGTTTGTTTGTTTTGGCTGAGCCATATAGCTTGTGGAATCTTAGGTTCCTCAATCAGAGATTGAACCTGTGTCCCCTCACCCTGCCTACTCTGAATACTTGAAGCAGCCATTCTTAGTAGCAAACTGAGCCAAAATGACCTAAGGCATCTAAATGGGGAATCGGTAGAGAAAGCATACACCTCAATTCGTTTGGGAATTCTTTATTAGTGTAAACCCAAGGATCACTGATAATTAGCACAATTCAATAAAACAGAAGCAGCAGTTTAAACAAAGTAAAATACATATAAGGTTGTAAATCTGGTTACCAGCCTAAAAAAGGACCCAGACAGGGGTATTTGTTGTTGTTAAGAAATCCCCTTGTGACCAGGGTACACAATGCAAAGCCACAGGTTTACAGTGTTACACAAGGGCCAAGGACATGAGTTGCCTTTGGTGTGGGACCAAAGGGTTCATGAAAATAGTGACTTAGTGTCTGAAGATTAAAGAAAAATCATGCTAAGGATGGGGAATGGAGGAGGGATGGTGAAGTGCCTGAAGGTCAAAAGCTAAGGCAAGCCCCAGGGTGGCACGATTTTGTGACTCATCTCAGGCTGATTCTGCAACTCATTTTTTATTGGTGGTGCTGAGGCACAGGGCGGTAATTTGGTGTTTTGGGGAAGGGGTAGCCACTGAAATATAAAGTTAGTAGCCAGCACCCCAAGGTCCTCAACTGCAGTCAAATTTTATATGGTCAGGCCTTTTAGCAGTATCAGTGGGAGTGTGGTCCACTTCCAGAGACAGACATGCTGGGGAAGAGTGATCGCACACAATGGTCAGCTCCCATGTCTGACTCAGGGTCTGCACAGGGGATCAAGGGCTGCGTTACACACGATGCTTGATGTATGTCCAATGAAAAGGAAGGACCACTCCTTCATTAAAAGCTCTCGCCAGGAATAGTCAATTCATCTCAAGATAAAAATAATTGAACACACAATGCATTTGTGTCTTCATACCCGATATATTACCCATATCTTATTAACAAAAACTATTATATATTTCTCGGATCTGAAGTCTTTATTCATACTCAGTAATTCATGTAAAGCACAAATCAGTCTTTACTTTCCATATCACTAAGAAATATACCATATTCACTGTTTTTGATGTAAACTTTCCCAGGAAATTTCTCTTGTGCCCATTTAGTTTTATACAAATATCATCTTGTGCTAATATGTCAACATTCTATTTTATTTCCATTATATTTTTCATAAACCAAGGAAATCATTGTTTTTCTTGAAAAAGTTGTTTTCTCGTATTAATTCTGTATCATATTTACAGTTAAAGAAAAACCGTTGTAACTGAAGCATAAAATGGTTAACAATGGCAAATGATACAGTCCACTTAAGAGTTTTCAAAAAATGTGTACCAGATAGACATTTAATAAATAAAACAAGCACTTGGATAAAGTCCTTTGAAAGCAGGCCCAGGGACATCACCTGCATCCTCTGCACAGATTTTGTTAAGAAAAGGCCAGGTCTAAAAATGTACTCTGTCAAGAAACAAGCAACAAATGCATAAATGTATACATAATGGGAGGTATTCTAATACAGGCTGACATGGAGTCCGTTAGGAGTGACTGAGGCAAAACCATTTGTAGAAGCCTTAATCTAAATCTTTTACTCGGCGACAGATTTCTTCTGTGAAGTCTGAGCATTTTGCATTGCCTCCCAAATCTTTTGTTAAGCTCTGAGAAAAGGAAAAAGCAAAGATAAAAAATGTATCCACACATTAAACCAAAGCAAGGATGTTTTTATTTAAAGCTCTCAGTGAGATACCAGCTGAGTGAGTTACCTGACTACTCTTTCATTTAGTTCCTCATTTCAAAGTGAGACCCGCTCCACCGCCATCCACCTACTCCAGGAGGACTTGGAAAAGCTAATTCGATAGTGTACACAGAAACACTCTGGAAGAACAAGATGCTCTCACTACAAAGGGAAGCAGGGAGGCTTTCCAAAAATTTTCCCTTTGTCCATACAATAGACCCTAAGGAAGCATTTGATTACGGACACTTAAATGACAGCAAATCTAAACAAGAGGTTGCATAAATTCCTTGAGGATTTTTAATTTTTTTTTTTTCCGGTACACGGGCCTCTCACTGTTAAGCACAGGCTCCAGACGCGCAGGCTCCGCGGCATGTGGGATCTTCCCAGATCGGGGCACAAACTCGTGTCCCCTGCATTGGCAGGTGGACTCTCAACCACTGCGCCACCAGGGAAGCCCTTTTTTTTTTTTTTTTTAAAAACACACATTTTGACCTATTTTTGGAGGCTAAGAAACAAATACTAAGGAAATATTTAAATCACTTAACTCTTAAATTCCCCTCTTTAAGAAAGAAATCCTCCCATATTCTCTGTTTTCTACCAGCTTATGCTCTCTTTACTCCCAAACGGAATGCAATATATTTAATTCTCTTGTCCCATCGCATCCTCAACAATTTAAAGGGCCTATGTGTCATTTAGGCATCTCTCTGCTGGGCTCTATGAGTAGCTTCTCAAATACAGCATCAGAATAAAAAATATATATAATCACATGCCCTTCAATATGACTATATCAGGCTGTTAAAAAACAAGCTTGGGTTTCTTATATTTTGGCTGTAAGAATTTCAAATTATAGAATTTTTTAAAAAGAAGAAGCAAACCTTGAAGATATTATGCTAAGTGAAATAAGCCGGTCACAACGTTACAAATAGTATATGATTCCACTTACATGAGGCACCTAGAGTAGTCAAATTCATAGAGACAGAAAGTAGATGGTGGTTGCCAGGGGCTGGGGGAATGGCAGAAAATAGGTAAATTATTGTTTAATTGGACGGTTTCAGTTTAGGAAAATGAAGAAGTCTGGAGATGGATGGTGGTGAAGGTCGCACAACAATATGAAAAGTATTAATATTTAATACCAATAGACTGTGTGCCTCAAAAGTTATGAAAATGGTCGATTTTATACTATGTATATTTTATCCTTTTTTAAAATGTTAGTTTTTTAAAAAAAGGAAGAGACCTCAGACTACGGATCAGCCTTTCAGGCCCAGCCTTGTAAAGCCATGACCTCCTCTGTTCTCCTCCCACTTTCAGAATAATTGATCACAACCCTCCTATGAGTCACAACTGCTTATGGAAACAGTGAAGCTTGTTGGGTAAGAGCCAGACTGGGTGTGAACCCCAACTTTGCCAGTTAGGAGCTGTGAGACCTTGGACAAACTTACTTAATCTCTCTGTGCTTCGGTTTCCTTATCTATAAAATGGTCTTAATTACAGTATCTATGTCACATAGGAGTAGAGATTTGCTGAGAGATATATAATGAATATAAAATCATGAAAGTATTCAATTAATATCAGCCATTATTACTTCTATAAAACTTCTACATTACTTTTATATCACAGATGCACATAGTATAACATATAGCTCCACTATATTATAGACACATCTGCATCTGTACTACTGCTAGATTCCAAGCTCCTTGAGGCCTGAGACCATACCTTATTCCTCATTTTATTATATTCTCCATACCTTATCATGTATGCAATAGATGTTTGCTGGGAAGAGGAAAAAGCTGCCAAGAAAAATTAATGGATGTGGCCAAGATCCCACAGGTAACAACAGGGTAACTGGGCCTGCGCTGCTCTGATGCCCACACACCTGCTCTTTCCATTGCACCCTGGTGCCCCTACTACAGTGCTTCTCAGCCCTTCCCTGATGAAATACGTTAATCCTCTCTTCAGAAAATGCACACACGTGTGCAGACCCCCCGAGTTCACTCAGGGAGCCCACATTAAGAATGCCTGTTCAACATCCAATCCTTTGGCCCTCTTGAGAAGAACCATCATCGGTCCTTCACACACATAAAACCCAAGGAGGAAATGCATTTTACCCAGCAGAACTGTGGCAAGATTACCAATACCTTGCCATCCTTAATTGTAGCAAAACATGCTGTCTCAATCTTTGCAGCGTGGTCAAAAAGCCCCATGTGGCGCAGCATCATCACGGCACTGAGCAGGAGGGCCGTGGGGTTGGCCATGTCCTTGCCCGCGATGTCTGGGGCGGTCCCGTGAACCTGCCCGGGTAGGGGGGAAAACAGTGCAGTCAGGAGGGAGACAGGAGCAAACAGCCCTCTTCCAGGGAAGCTGGGCTCTTAATCAGCTTTCCTCACCGATGAAAAATAGCTACCAAATAGCTGCTCAGACACATGTCTTAGAAATAAAAGCTCAGAAAAATAAAGAGCTAAAGTAATTCTTTTTTAAGTGCAAAAATATGGACTAACAATCTTATCCAGTCCAACTTTCAGTAAAATATTTTAACTGAGGAAGGATACATAATAAATAATAAGGATAAAAAAGAAATAAGAGGAAAACGAATGAATAAACCAAGCTTCATTTTCTTCTGACAATTGGAAAAACTCAAGAGTTAAAATATATTTATGCAGATAAGCCCTCCTGGGTTCTCATGTCATTCTAACTTGAATTCTGCTTCAGGTGTCACCAGGGTCCTTACCGACTCAAAGATTGCAACTCCATTGGCTCCAATGTTGCCACTTGGTGTCACACCAAGACCTCCAATCAGTCCTGCACACAGGTCACTGGGGGCAGAAAAGCATTTCAAAGGATATTTTGAAAAATAAAACGTCTCACCTAGCACCCAGACTTTCATCTTTAAATACCATTCTCCACTAAAAAGAACCTGGGCTACTTAGAGAAATGGCTGATTCCAGGACTACAGTTAGGAAAATATAGGATGAGCCTGAAGCACCTTATTGTGCCAGAAAGCAAATGATGGGCTGTGTCAAAAGGACACAGAGAGAGTTCAAAGGGACTCCCACTGGCCAAGTCTGCACAACATATGCATCAATATAAAAGATGATAGTGATGGATATAACCATTAAATAAAATAGAAACCAGGAGTCCAAATTGATATAGGTAAATAAGTAAACAAATAAATAAGAGAGAAGGAAAAGCTTATCCTTACAGTAGAATGCCAACTAATACATGTAGAAGGAATGATGGACTTACAAAAGCACCATTTTTTTAATTTTTTTTTTTGCAGTACGCGGACCTCTCACTGCTGTGACCTCTCCCGTTGCGGAGCACAGGCTCCAGACACGCAGGCTCAGCGGCCATGGCTCACGGGCCCAGCCGCTCCGCGGCATGTGGGATCTTCCCGGACCGGGGCACGAACCCGTGTCCCCTGCATCGGCAGGCGGACTCTCAACCACTGCACCACCAGGGAAGCCCCAAAAGCACCATTTGACCACCATCACATGTATGTGTGTAGAGACAAAGAGAGGAAAAAGAAGGAGGAGAAGGAGGATGAAGGGAGGGAAAAGGAGAGAAGAAGAGAGAGAGAGAGAGGGAGTAATAAAGTAAGTCTGGTAAAATGTTAACATTTGGTGAACGTGGGTGCTGAGTACACAGGAATTCTTTGTACCATTCTTGCAACTTTTCTGTAAGTCTGAAATTATGCCAAAAGTTACAAAAAATTTATAAAAATGAACACCCACCTACCTAGCTATACATGATAAAACACTAAAATCAATCAATCAACCAACCAATAAAATATCTGTAAAATGGGAAGAGGGAACTAATGGTCAGGGAGCAAGAGCCCAGAGCTGATTTGGCAAATGAATGAATAACCCATCCAGCATATCACCATTGATATCACCACCTGAATTGTCAGAATTCAACTCGTAGCTTGTAATAAATGCTGTATTTTATAATATTTGGTTAAAATTTGTAAGCCACGATTTATTTTATGACATTTATAAATACACTGTAGGCTAAAAAGTATAGCCAGACTCACCTAAGGATGTCTCCATACAAATTTGGCATAACAAGGACATCAAACTGGGACGGATCCTGGACCATCTACAAAAAATGCATTTGTGCGTTTAGCAATCAAAAACTGTGCACCACACGGACACACTATACACTACAAAAAGTAGCAGGTAAGTGTGAATATATACTTACATTCAAACATACTGTATCAAGGTACATCTCATTAAATTTAATATCTTTACAGTTTTCTGCAACTTCCCTGCATTTTTGCAGAAAAAGCCCATCTGACATTCGCCTGTATTTAATCAAATAAAAACTGTTGAAAGCAAAGACTTGCAGAGAGAAAAAGATCAAATCAGAGAAGTAAAGTAAGTTCAAGAAATTTAAGTTCCAGATATCTGATTTCAATTACAGTAAAATTATTTTTTTTGGCAATAAGTAAAATGCAAATTTCAATGTTTTAGGATACTTCTGGAAGCACAAAAGGGTAAAAAATGTAATATAGTTTGATCATAATAAAGAAGACTATATTTTATAGTGTTATCCAGCAAGAATTATGAAATATCTATTAATAAGAAAACATTAAAATTGCCTTAAAAGGTTAACTTATTCAATTATTTAAATGGTTTTACTATTTTACATGCTCAACACTTTTCTTAGGAAACCTGCTTCCTAATACACTGAGTTGGCCTTTAATACACTAGGGCTGAGAAGAAATTCAAACTGCTAGAATAATACATCAGCTAGCATTAGCACTATGAGCAATATTTTAAGCCCCTGAGCGGGGGGCCATCTCAGAAACATTCCTGCTATTCCCTCCTAACACAGAAACGATTGCCCTTTTACAGACGTGGCCTTAACTGCCCACCGCACCTGGGGATCCAGACTCTCCGGCTTCCTTCCCTGATGGTTCTCAGGCCCTCCTTAAACTTCCGGGACCTGAATTCTTGCTCCCTCCAAGCCTGCTCCAGTCATCCACCCAATGAAGCACATTAAATAGGATATTCTGACACAAGAGAAATGCCTGACCCTCTGACTGGCTACAAGGCCATTTTCCAGAGCTATCAGGAGTCAATGAGCAAGCTGGAGAGAGGAAAGGAAAGCCCTGTCACTGCTCCTTGCCCACAAAGCCGGACGGAGCGCCGCCCACAGGGACTCACATGATGTTGGCTTTGTGCACGGCCGTGACGTTGCTCCGGAGATTGTTCCGCGCATACTCAAAGGCAAACTCCGCGATGCGCTTGCTCGCCCCCTCAGTAATGAGCTTGATACTCTGCACAACTCCATCCACAATCTGAAACAGAGGAAGTCCTGCCTCGCTGAAAGAGTATGGCAACAACCCGGTCCCGGACTGCCGGCAGTGTGCAGACAACACCATCTGAGGCAGGCTTGCATGGCACCAGCTGCCAAGGCAAGCATCATGCATATGGTATGTCAGTGAGGTTACTCATGTTCACTCCAGTCCTAGGAGCCAGGTATTATAAGCCTCATTGCACAGATGAGGAAAACCAAGGTGCAGAGATGGTTACGTATGAAGTTGGGGATTCAAAATTCAAACAGAGGACAAGCTCCCAAGCCCATACCGTGAAGTACCACACCCCCAGGCATCCATTTGAGTACTGTCAGCCAGAGACCCAGGACAAGACAAACACCCACAACTCCTCACAGAATGCAAGAGAACTGTCTTTGGGAAATATTTTCAACTGGGAATTTGAACAAAGGTCCCAAGTGCACAGAAAGCACCCCAACTAAGAATGAAAAAGTATCCAAATGAACATACCACATGCTCAATTCCACTGTATTCTCCTTCTGTGTTCTCTCGAATGGTGACAATATTTACATCACTGTAAGGGGTTTTATAGCCTTCGATTGAGACACATGGTCGGACATTTGCATAAAGGTCAAATGTTTTACGCAGCAATAAATTCATGGATGGGTGACCCGCGGCTATTGGGGTTTTTAAAGGGCCTGTAATAAAGAAGAATACCCAGATGACAAGAGGATACAGTCTGGTCTTTTCTTTTCCTTTATAAACACAAGTACATAGTGTTGACACTTGTCCCTCAGCATGGGGGTTTGGGGGGAGGGATTGATCCAGGACCCAGCAACCCAGCAGATACCAAAATCCATGGATGTTCAAGCCCCTTATTATAAAATGACATAGTATTTGCATATAACCTACACACATCCTCCTGTAAACTAAATCATCTCTAGACTACTTATGATACCTAATATAATATAAACACTATGTAAACAGTTGCCGGTGAAAAAATTCAAGTTTTGCTTTTTGGAACTTTGTGGATTTTTTTTTTTTTTTTGGGTGGTAACACCAGTTTTATTCGTTGGAGTGGTAACTATAGCCTGGCTGGGGGCACGGCCAGCCTTCACAGGTGGCTGAGCTCCAGCAGGGTCTGGTCGAGGGTCTGGTGAATCTCCACGTTCTCCTCCTTGGCACTGGCCAAGGTCTCTTCCAGGTCATCAATGGTTTTCTCCAACTTTGCTGACCTTTTGGCAAACTCTGCTCGGGTCTCAGCCTCCTTTAGCTTCTCCTCCAGCAGTTTGATCTCCTCTTCATATTTATCTTCTTTGGTGGAATACTCCTCCTCTGAGGCCATCAGGGACCTGAGGGCCTGGTCCCCGGTCCGAAGATCCTCCTCCCGGCTCTCAGCCGCCTCAGCTGTCTCTTCTGAGTGCTCCAGCTCTGCCTCCAGGATCACTAGCTTCCTGGCCACCTCCTCATATTTGCGGTCTGAACCCTCAGCAATGTGCTTGGCCTCCTTCAGCTGCATCTCCATCTTTTCCTCATCCTTCATAGCTCAGTTTTCCATGACCTTCATTCCTCTCTCACTCTCATCGGCTGCCTTGTCAGCCTCCTCCAGCTCTTTCAGGGCTGTAGCCAGGCACTCCTGTGCCTGGTCCACCTCCTCCTCTACCAGCTGAATGCAGCGGTTCAGGGAGGCCACATCTGCCCTGGCATCGGTGGCTCTCTTCTCAGCCTGCTCCAGTTTCTCCTGGGCATCCTTCACTGATTCAGAATACTTTTCCACCTCGTCCTCCGTCCCTTTCAGCTTCTTCTGGAGGGCGTGCTGCACCTCCTCCAGCTGCTTGCTGAGGTCCTCAGCTTGCTTCTTGTCGGCCTCAGCCTGCTCAGCGCAGTCGATGGCATTCTCCTTGTCCAGCTTTAGCATCTGCAACTTCTTGATGGCATCCATGGTTGCGGTGGGAGACCAGCTGGCCGGTGGGCAGTGCAGACCAGGCTAACTGGGCTGGCTGCATGGACTGCTGGCACTGGTGGCGGGCGAGGAGGACCAACCGGGACTGGGATGTCCCAGCCCAGAATTTTTTTTTTTAATATTTTCCATACATGATTGCGAATCCACGGATACACATGTGGATATGGAGGGCCAACTGTATTTGAAATTCCAATTTTTATTTTTTCCAGTATTCCATCAGAGATGTATTTAGGATCCTTTCTTTGGACATGAAGTAGCTTTGTAACACATCTAACGTGCACGCTTCATGAATCAAGGGACACTTTTACAACAGAGTAAGCGTCATTTTTTTTTTTTTTTGCGGTACACAGGCCTCTCACTGCCGTGGCCTCTCCCGTTGAGGAGCACAGGCTCCGGATGCGTAGGCCCAGCGGCCACGGCTCACGGGCCCAGCCGCCCCGCGGCACGCGGGATCCTCCCGGACCGGGGCACGAACCCGCGTCCCCCACATCGGCAGGCGGACCCCCAACCACTGCGCCACCAGGGAAGCCCCTACAAGCGTCATTTAAAAGGGCAGACAGGGCCTCCCTGGTGGCGCAAGTGGTTGAGAGTCCGCCTGCCGATGCAGGGAATACGGGTTCGTGCCCCGGTCTGGGAGGATCCCATATGCCGCGGAGCGGCTGGGCCCGTGAGCCATGGCCGCTGAGCCTGCGCGTCCGGAGCCTGCGCGTCCAGAGCCTGTGCTCCGCAACGGGGGAGGCCACAGCAGTGAGAGGCCCGCATACCGCAAAAAAAAAAAAAAAAAAAGGGCAGACAGGTGCTCTGTTTCTGAGTCTGATGTTCTCTTCATCGTAAATGAGTCCATCCATGGCTGGTCACTCTCAGGCAACATTCAGTGCCTACTCCCTGTGTCACCTACAGACCCACCTGGGCTACCCTGTAAAATATGTACTGCCTCTAACTTTACTCTCTCCCTCAGATTCAGATAAAGGAAGAAATTTTCTCAATGAAGCTTTCTGGAATATCATCTGCATTGAGCATCTACTGACTGAGGACCAAGCACGGTATCAGGTCCTTGACATTAGCTAATCCTATGACACCACCTCCCTATGAGCTACCAACTCTATTGCTGTCATTTTTTTTTTTTTTTTTTTTTTTTTGGCTGCACTGTGCCGGTCTTCGGGATCTTCGTTCCCTGATCAGGGATCCAGTCTGGGCCCTAGGCAGTGAAAGCACTGAGTCCTAACCACTGGACTGCCAGGGAAGTCCCCACTGCTGTCATTTAAAGGTAAAGGGGAAAAAAAGAGTACGAAATTTGCCCAAGCCTCCCAGCCAGTAAGCAGCAGGGATGAGATTCAAAGTGGATCTGTCTAGATATAAAGCCTATGCTGAATTCCAATCTGTCACATGCTAATATTTTGAATCATGACCTTAAGCATGTATGAATTAAAATAAAAATGTAAAAATTATACAAAAGATAAATCTAGGTAAAGATAAATATAACACCTGTAGCAGAAATCAATAATAAGCATCATATTCACTTCAGTGCTACCTTTCAAGCCCATCTTGTTCTTATCCATGGACTCTTTGGCTTCTGGAGGGATCATCCACTTTCCTCCCGGGCCTTGAATGGCGGTGACATTCCGCTCCTCCCACTGAATAGGTGCCTAGATGCCACACCACAGAGCACAGTGAACTGGAAAGACCTACATGTGACTGACATTCACACTACAGTTATAAACAAACTTCCTCACTTTGGATGCAACTGGTGAAAATACATACAATAAAGGCCCGGAAAGTTCCTGGCATGCAAGAAGAGATGTCATTCTCTAGCATGCCCAGATGGATTCTCCACATTACCCTTGTCCAGTCATCACTCCTAGCTGCCACTTACCTACTTCTTTTTTTCACAATCACTGTTAACGTGGCTATAATTACAATATCATAAGGAGCAGAGAAATATGATTCACAGAAATATTACATAGTACTGATACATGGATGAATATTGAAAATATTATGCCAAGGGCCAATCACAAAAACCATGTAATTTTTTTTGAAGTTTTGAATTTTATTTATTTTTTTATACAGCAGGTTCTTATTAGTTATCTATTTTATACATATTAGTATATATATGTCAATCCCAATCTCCCAATTCATCACACAAAAACCATGTAATTTTAAGACTCTATTTATATGAAATGTCCAGAATAGGCAAATCTACAGAGAGAGAAAGTAGATTAGTGGTCGCCTAGGGCTGGTGATGGGAGGGCGGCAGGATGGGAGAGATAAGGGTGATGGGGAGTGACTGCTGATGAGTATGGGGTTTCTTTCTGGGTGATGAAAATGTTCTAAAATTAGACTATGGTGATGGTTGCACAACTCCATGAATGAACTGTATACTTTACATGATGAATTGAACAATATATGAATTAAATCTCAATAAAGCTGTTAAGAAAATAAAAGACATATTATATAACCTACGAAAGAAGTTTTAAGGAATAAACGAGCGTTATTCTTTCTTTTCACCCACACCCTTCAATGTGTACACACACATCTGACAACTGGGCACGCACTAGGAATAGGAACACAGAGCAAGACTTGTGCTCCTTGGTCACACGGAGCTTACAGCTGAGAGCGATCATATTTCAGTTCCCTTGGGGAATGCTATTGTATAAGCATCATTTCCTCTGTAGGAGTTTTAATTAAAAACTCATATAGAGGGCCTCCCTGGTGGCGCAAGTGGTTGAGAGTCCGCCTGCCGATGCAGGGGATACGGGTTCGTGCCCCGGTCTGGGAGGATCCCATATGCCGCGGAGCGGCTGGGCCCGTGAGCCATGGCCGCTGAGCCTGCGCGTCCGGAGCCTGCGCGTCCGGAGCCTGTGCTCCGCAACGGGGGAGGCCACAACAGTGAGAGGCCCGCATACCGCAAAAAAAAAAAAAAAAAAAAAAAAAAAAAAAACAACTCATATAGAAAAACAATTTATGTTTAGTATAAATAAATTGAATTCCTTGACTTAGAGCTGTTGGTATCATAACAACCCTGATTTAACCTTACACATTATTTCGCCTAGCAGCTATAAATAGCAAGAATAAAGCATCAAGTCAAACAAAGTCCAAGTTTCCTAAATTCTCTAGATTTTTAAATATCTACCTGCATTGAAGGTTAGGCTGTTGGATAATAATACCTCATACTTGATATTTCCACACCAGGAAAAAAAAAAAAAGAAGCTTTCAAAATGCCCTATATAGTTTTCTGAAATATCAATTCTATTCTCTTTTTTTTTGGCAGGAAGGAAAAATGAGACAGACAGGTGACGTAGAGGGGCTTAAAGACTTTAAACCCAGGCAGTGTTCAAAAGTCCACAAAAATTACAGTACTACTTGGATTACTTTATATATAACTGATGCCAATGCAGTAGCTTAAACTATTGACAATGACGGCAGCAAACAACACTCTTAAAGTCAGAATCTGTGAAATTTAACAGACCTCACCAACTTCATACAAACGTGAACAATTCATCCTGAGTTCACGGTCTCCAACTGGCTAAGAAAACTTTTCTACAAATTCTTATCAAAAGTAGTTTTTAAGCCCACTTACTTTGGCAGCATCAAAAATCTTCATAACTGCAGCTGAAATTTCTGGGCCAATTCCATCTCCTGGAATTAAAGTTACCGTCTTAACCTGAATATAAGAAATCATCAAAGAAGACAGTCAGAATTGATTTTTGAAGGTTTAAAAAGGAACATCATTGACAAAGAAATCCAGTTTATGGGTTTTCTTAACTCATAAGAAATGCCTTTAAGAAAACAGACCTACCTTCCAACGGCTTATCAAAGTGGAGCCAAGAACCAAGAGACTCCACAACTCTACTCCCTAGCTGAGCCCAGAGGTTTTAGAAAGAACTTAAGTTATGCTCTCCAGATAAAACAAAAATAAACTACCCGGTAAACTTCCCAATTGATGTTTCGTTTCAGACAAACTACAAAGAGACCAATTAATTGAAGTCTGTAAAACCAAGGAGAGCAAAACATTTCAACAATATTCTCTCACTAAAAATTAGAGGGCCGGGCCTCCCTGGTGGCGCAAGTGGTTGAGAGTCCGCCTGCCGATGCAGGGGATACGGGTTCGTGCCCCGGTCTGGGAGGATCCCATGTGCCGCGGAGCGGCTGGGCCCGTGAGCCATGGCCGCTGAGCCTGCGCGTCCGGAGCCTGCGCGTCCGGAGCCTGTGCTCCGCAACGGGGGAGGCCACAACAGTGAGAGGCCCGCATACCGCAAAAATAAATAAATAAATAAATAAATAAATAAATAAAAATTAGAGGGCTTCCCAGGGAGGCAAGGGCTTTCCTCTCCACCGGGAGCCTAGAAAGTTCGGTTTCTCATGCAACTCGTTCAGTCTTACAAAACACTCTCAGACACTTCCAGAGTATCACTGAGGTCTGTTTCGGCACTCAGAAAATCAGACTTTTGGGCTTTCCTGGTGGCACAGTGGTTGAGAGTCCGCCTGCCGATGCAGGACACACGGGTTCGTGCCCCGGTCTGGGAAGATCCCACATGCCGCGGAGCGGCTAGGCCTGTGAGCCATGGCCGCTGAGCCTGCGCGTCCGGAGCCTGTGCTCCGCAGCGGGAGAGGCCACAACAGTGAGAGGCCCGCATACCACAAAAAAACAAAACAAATACAAAAACAACAAAAAAAGAAAATCAGACTTCACATCAAGAGAGGGTCTCCATTTTCCTGATTTCCTTTCTAAAATTGGCTCCTAATGACAAAAGTAATCCAAATAAGCTCAGCAAAGTTTATTTGGAACCAACAAGAATAGGGTATGTGATCATACCTGTAATGTCTGAATTACACTTAGAACGGCAAGTGTATTTATAATGTAAAATCAACGATTTAGTTCAAAGGCTTCAAACAAAATATAGCCAGCATTTCAAACACAGAAAAAAAATGTGTAAAGGGAAATGATGAGAGGATTTAAATGAGGATTACCATTTGGAAACTATATATGTCATTATTTGGGTATTTCCCCGACCTAGAAGTTTGGTTCAGACAACAGTCCCTGGCCTTTTTCAGTGCCAGTTGCCTGTGCTACATTTTTAAAAAATCACTGATTTACATTTCCCTGGTCTTTTACCTTCCAGTGATGCTCCCAAATTAGGTGGACTAATTATTTCTGAATTTTTCTGTACAACTGAAGAAATCTTTTTTAAAAATTAGTTTCTCTTATTTCTTTCAAATATAACCCCTTCCCCACCAGGCCAATATATATTTTTTAATGGACAGCCTGAAAATTAAATAATAGCAGAGAGCAATGATCATCTCATTAGCTTTCAGAATGCGTTTGAAATGCTAGCTTAACTAAAGCGCAAGCCTCATTCTGCATCTTTTGCAGCAAAAGCAGAGCCAAAAGAACCCCTTTGGCTTCTTCTTCCTGTTCTCCCAACATGTAATAACAAACGTTATCAGGCCACCAGAAAAAACTACTTTACTTCCACAGTTCAGAAAGTAAATGAAAAAAGATATACTATGGTCTTACAAATCCCTCACAGGGTAAAATGTTATACGGGA
The DNA here is from genome assembly GCF_025265405.1 of Mesoplodon densirostris. NCBI lineage: Eukaryota > Metazoa > Chordata > Mammalia > Artiodactyla > Ziphiidae > Mesoplodon > Mesoplodon densirostris. The sequence continues at coordinate 116,408,131 of NC_082664.1, read as the reverse complement.
GTATAGGAATTATGAAATCCAAATCAGATTCTGTAAGAAGGAGGTAAAATAAAAACATACAGGAAGTCACTGACCCACAGTCTTAGAATGCTCTAAAAATGTGGTATCAGCTTTTAAAGCACAGAACTCTAATGCTGGGAATTCTAAAAGCAGCAGATTTAATGAGAAATAGATGATCCGCTAACACAAGAGTCTATGAAGACTATGTAAGCAAAGTATTGATACATATAAGCCTACAGGGCTTATAGATGTTTGAGGCATTCCTAATTGGTGATCAATCTACTGTTTTCAGGGAAGCTCACAAAATAAAAATGCAAAGCAGGTTTTGAAGCTTCTCAACAATTTTGTCTCAACCTGTACTAGTTTGGAAAAAACTGTCTTATCCAAATGAGATTGTGAAATAAAGTAACAGGCTCAAGGGTAGTAGCTATCTTTAGATAATATCTTTTTTTTATATTCTATTTTATAACTATTTTTAACAAGCCTCCTTCAAGATATTAATGTGATAGGCTTACAGCACCAGCTATAATACAATTTTTTTAATGTGCAAGTGACCTAATAGATTTATGCATGTTCACCAATAATTTAAATATACAGTATAAGTATGGCCAATTTTCCCTAATTTTAAATAAGTGAAGATTAAATGCTATATAATGTGTCTAAGCATCTTTCTTGAGAAACTTCTAAAAGGAAAAAATAAAAGACGTAATTATACTCACACCACCAGCAAAACCTCTGGTCACCTGTTTTTGGTTGTGGAGTGCCCCCAGCAGCCGAGAGACCTACATTTAATATCAACAAAGAAATGTTACATACAGAATTAAACCACATATAGTTAAAAGGTAGAGATGGAACCACCTCTGACAGCTGATAATGCTGCAACTTTGCACAGATATATTCAGGAATTTCCGAGGATTATTTTTCTCACGTATTAGCTCAATATAGCAAGCCCTTTCGGATTTGAAAACTGAAATATTCAGTTTACCTTTGCTTTGAGAATGTAAGTACGATATATGTACTTTTAAAGTCAATTTTATGAAAAGTTGTCAAAAGACATTGAAGCTAGAATGAAACTCTACTTTCTTAGCTCAAACACTGGATTTTTCTCAGATGATCTGGATGGTTTAATGTCAACATTCTTGACCACTGGGTCAATTTGGGGGTAACACACACTCTAAGAAAACTATCACTAATTTTAAGAGCCAGCAGGGTTCTTATAAATCCCAGAGCCCAACTCACTCATTATACAGTGGAAACAGTGGGTCCAAAGAGTAGGGATTTGCCTAAGGTCACAGAGTGACCACAAAGAGACCACAATCTGGGTCTCCTGACTCTTAGTTCAGGGCTCCTCCAATCATACATTATGCCTATTCTTCTCCCATGAATATTAAGAAATTACACTGTATAATAAAAATCTAACAAAGTTTATTTAATACTATTTTGACACCTGTGTCATAGAGAGTAAAGATTTTAAATAAATTATCTACTTCTTCTGATAATATAAGTGACATGGTCATTATTGTTAATTGCTGGGAGAGGGGAAAGATACAAAAAAAGAAAAGAAATGTGACCTACTAATCCCACTACCCCAAGACGTTACCACCGGTACATTTCTTTTTCCACTTAACACTATGACACACCAGAAATATAAATTTTTTTTTTTTTTTTTTTTTCCTTTTTGCGTTATGTGGGCCTCTCACTGTTGTGGCCTCCCCCGTTGCGGAGCACAGGCTCCGGATGCGCAGGCCCAGTGGCCATGGCTCACGGGCCCAGCCGCTCCGCGGCATATGGGATCCTCCCAGACCGGGGCACGAACCCGTATCCCCTGCATCGGCAGGCGGACTCTCAACCACTGCGCCACCAGGGAGGCCCCAGAAATATAAATTTTTAAAGGTTATTTTGAACTTTAATAATTCAGCCCTTGAAAACTGGTACAAAGTCATATTACATTATAATAAACAGAATATAATCAAAGAAATTGGGTACATAAACCCAAAGTATTAAAATTCATTAGAAGTTTTAGTGACTTCCCTGGTGGTGCAGTGGATAAGAATCCACCTGCCAATGCAGGGGACACGGGTTCGATCTCTGGTCCAGAAAGATCCCACATGCTGCAGAGCAACTAAGCCCATGCACCACAACTACTGAGCCTGAGCTCTAGAGCCTGCTTGCCACAACTACTGAAGCCCACACACCTAGAGCCCATGCTCTGCAACAAGAGAAGCCCACCGGAATGGGAAGCCCCGCGCACTGCAACTAAGAGTAGCCCCTGCTCACCGCAACTAGAGAAAGCCCACACGCAGCAATGAAGACCCAATGCAACCAAAAATAAATAAAATTATTTAATAAATAAATAATAATTCATTAAAAAATTTTAATGTTAACTTTTTTCATGCTAGATACATGAGCAAAGATACATTTGTTATATCCTTAGTCTTCCTTTTGGGGGACAGTTCTTGTAAGTCCTGAACCTTTGCTGTAATATCAGCATCCACTAAAGAGACACCAACCAACAGCCAAGGAGCTGTGAACGAATTGTATCCTCTAACCTGGCATCTACAGTCATCCCTCTGGACTGACAATAAAAGACAGGGTGAGACCCAAAAGAATACGCTATGCCAAAACCACTGGCCAAAAACTTAATCCTAGGACATGATTCATCCACCAGCAAATGGGCTATTGGAAGGGAGACCATTTAAAGGCTACATTATAAGATTTGCATGAGTCCTTCTCCCCACCCCCCAGAAAGAGAGAAAAAACATTCACTCAAAACAGGCCCATGTCAGGACTTCCCTGGTGGTCCAGTGAGTAAGACTCTGTGCTCCCAATGCAAGGGGCCTGGGTTCGATCCCAGGTCAGGAACTAGATCCCGCATGCAGGCCGCAACTAAGAGTCTGCATGCCGCAACTAAGAAGTCCGCATGCCCCAGTGAAGATCCTGTGTGCTGCAACTAAGACCTGGTGCAGCCAAAATTAATTAATTAATTTAAAAAAAAAACAGGCCCATGTCGAGATTGGGACTGACATATATACACTACTAAATATAAAATAGATAACTAATAAGAACCTGCTGTATAGCACAGGGAACCCTACTCAATACTCTGTAATGGCCTACATGGGAAAAGAATCTAAAACAAAAAGGGGGGGCTATATGTATATGTATAACTGATTCACTTTGCTGTACACCTGAAACTAACACAACACTGTAAATCAACTACATTCCAATAAAAATTTAAAAACGGCCCATGTCTTTGTGATAAAAGACCCAACCAAAATAACTGATTTAAAATGTAAATCCATGAGGCAAAGATTTTCATGTTTTGTTCACTGTTCTATCTCCAGTACCTAGAACAGTGCCTAGCTCACAGTAGGTGCTCAGAATACTTTTGGAAAAACTGAGGCCAGCCTCAAGCATCTCTCTATCTGATGAGTTCTCACTCCAGCAAGTAGCTTTAATACTTGCAATGATTTCCTCTAACAACCAGTCTTCTTCATCTCTGTCATCTCTCCTGATCTTAGAATAAGGCAGTATTGCATCTAAATCATTAGAATGACCCGGAACTTTTAAACTTTTTTTTTTTTTTTTTCCCGGTACGCGGTCCTCTCACTGTTGTGGTCTCTCCCGTTGCGGAGCACAGGCTCCGGACACGCAGGCCCAGCAGCCATGGCTCACGGGCCCAGCCTCTCCGCGGCATGTGGGATCCTCCCAGACCGGGGCACGAACCCGTGTCCCCTGCATCGGCAGGCGGACTCTCAACCACTGCACCACCAGGGGAGCCCTGACCTGGAACTTTTAAGACAAGATTTTTTAAAGCACAGGCTGACTTCTACTTTATAGTATGCTTGTACATATACTAAAACTACATCATTTTATTTTAATAAAACCTGGAGAGATTGTATTAGTAGCCCTTTTCAGATAAGGAGACTAAGGCCAGGCTCACAGAATATGGACTGAACTTCTGACTTTCTGGGCCATCTTCATCCATACCACCTCATTTCCTTTTTTACCTTCATCCTCCAACTTAAAAACATATAAATACAGTGTAGAATGTATGGCAGGTACTCACTCAATAAAAGCTTCCTGATGGGGGAACTGCCTCATTATAATTATAGTATTTTAGAGCCAGAAAGGTCTTTAGAAACTCACTATTTTTTCTAAATAAAGCTTTTTTAGAAAAAAATAAATTTAAGCTGCTGATCTCTTTTTTTCAAATAAAAGCTTAAATGGAACGCTAATAGAGGACTTGTTCTGATTGAAACTCACATCCAGCTCAGCTTTCTCATAATTCTGGGACATCAGCTTCTGAGACACTGTCTATCCCAGTCCCTAAAGGGAGAAACTGGCCCACAGAGGTCAAATGACTGCCAAAGGTCACACGGGGAGTCCATTCCATGTCAGAGGAGAACCTCATCCTCTGACACTTTCTGAATTCCTACTATGTGGCTTTTTTCTTGTAGACCACGCTAAAGGCAAAAGAAATTTACTAGCTGTTTTATTTAGTCCCTCATTCTGAAGCTTAATGTACCTACCAAAGATGATGGGATGTTAAGTGTAAGCTCAGTGATTAAAGGATTGACTTCTGTTTAGACAATGACACAGAATTTGCTTTACCTTCAGGAGCCAATGTAAAATAAATTACCGTCATACATAAATCCAGGTCTGAAGATGGTAACAAAGCAGAACCCAGTTACTAAATAAAACCTAGCTACTGATGCCCAATTGTCTGCTTGAAGACTGTAAGATAAGTATATTGAGAGCTAGGAAAGCTTCAGGTTTTTGTGTTCCTTCTGCATGTATTAGGTACTCTCACATTATTTTTTTCAATCCTCAAACAACTCTGTGAAGCAGGTATAAATATGTTACAGATGGCTTATTAAGGCTCAGAGATGTTAAGTAATTTGCTCAGGGTCACACAGCCTATCAATGGTACTGCCAATATTTAAACCTAAGACTCCTAAACTCCAGTGTAGACTGTTTTTCACTAAGTAACAGTACATGTGGACCTTGATTTAAACTTAAAACAAAGGAGAAATACAGTATCAAATTTTATAGGAAAAAATTAAATTGCTTATGGTAGGTTTCTAGGGGATCATTATTTAAGAGCAACAGGAGACCTGAAGGCCCATTTTTCCCTCTGCCTATAATTCGTTGTGTGACCTTGGCCACAGAGTAGGCAGAATGGGACTTGGAAATGGGAATCCCGAGACATCTGGGTTCCTCTTCCAGTTCTGACACGGACTTTCTGTGTGATCTTGAGCAATTACGTTTTCAAGCACAGTTAGTTCCACTGAGGAACCAAAGAATTGCAGAGATGGTCAGAAACCCTATCCAGCTGCGGCAGGCATCCGAGCTGTCAAGGTGAGAACGCAGGATTCTCACAAATAAAAGGTGAAAGAAAGGCGTTGCTGGTCTCCCTCTCCCAGTCTCCCAGTGTTCAGATAGCAGTTCCAAGATGCAAGGTACCCTGTGTTCTTTTAAGGGGAAATAGCTACACGATCAGATTGGGAAGAGCTCTAAGAGAGAAAAAGTCTGGCAGGAAAGTGACTTCGGGATTCCCTCACCTGGGAGGTTACCCGGCCCGGGCCGGAGCAGACACCTGGGGGAGGCCTGGGCCGTGCTGGAGAAGACTCTCCGCGCGGTCAGCAGGCTGCAGGGCCGCAGCCTCGGAAGCCGCCGGGATGGCGGAGCCGGGGCGGCGGCTCCGGTGACCTTCCCGGGCTCCGCGCGAGGCCTGGGCTCCGGCCGGGGCAGATGCCGGCGGTGGAACCGGGATGCTGCCCGGAGCAGTACCTGCGCCCCCTGCCTTGACCTTGATGCCATCCCAGCCCCAGGCGCTGCCTTCCGAGAGCGAGGCTGCCTACACACCGCACGCGGGCCACGGAGCGAGGCGCACAGGCGGTCAGGAAAGGCTTCCTAACTGTCCGCAGCCGGCCGCGCGCCGCCGCCTCCCCGTCGGGGGCCGCGTGCTGGGCGGGGGCAGGCGCGCGGCCCGCCCGCCAGTCACAAGCCGGCCTGCAGGCGCTCACCTTAGATATCCACGCGGGCCCAGCCATCGTTTCCAATCCTCTCACCACGGCGACAGCGGCGGCAGTACTGCGCAGCCGCGCAGCCCGTGCCGGGAGCCCGCCCCTGGAAGCCCCGCCCCCTGGAAGCCCCCGCCCCCACGGACTCGCCTAGGGGATTCTCCGAGCACGCTCCTGGTCCCGGTCCTGGACACCCCGGCTCCGCTGGCCAATCGCTGGGCTAGTCTCGCGGCGACGTGCGGAGCAGCGACCCGGAAGCTGCAGTCAGTGATCTCCGGTAAGAGTCCTTCCTCTCCTCATTCATTCATAGATTCACTGTTCAGATGGGATGTTTGTTCCGCGCCTGCTAGATGCCAGTCATTCTTCTAGATTTGGGGGATTTTGTTTCTCTTACGGAGTTTACAGCCTCAAGGAGGGAGAAAGATCATTTACTCGTTCCACAAATATTTATTTTTATTTTTTAACAGCTTTATTTAGGTGTAACTCATATACTTTAAAATTCACTCACTGTGGGGCTTCCCTGGTGGCGCAGTGGTTGAGAGTCCGCCTGCTGATGCAGGGCACACGGGTTCGTGCCCCGGGCCGGGAAGATCCCACATTCCGCGGAAAGGCTAGGCTCGTGAGCCATGGCCGCTGAGCCTGCGCGTCCGGAGCCTGTGCTTCGCAACGGGAGAGGCCACAACAATGAGAAGCCCGCGTACCGCAAAAAGGAAAAAAAAAAAAGTTCACTCACTGTAATTTCACGATGATTTTCATTAAATGTGAACAGTTGCACAGCCATCACCACAATCCAGTTTTCGAATCTATGGAAATACTCCTTGTGCCCATTTGCAGTCAATCCCAGCTCCAATCCCAGGTCCCAGCAACTACTGATCTGTTTTATGTCTTTAAAGCTCTACAAATATTTCTGAGTGCCAACTAGATACCAGACACTGTTCTAAGTGCTGGGTTTTACAATCCAGTAGAAAAGACAGGCACCAATCAAGTATCACACAAATATGTAAATTAAAACTGTGATAAGTGTCAGGAAGGGAAAATGCAAGGAGCAATGAGAAGGTAAAATCAGGGGACCTGATTCAAATCTAACAGAGAGGCCAGAGAAAGCCTTTCTAAGGAAATAACACCCATGCTCCCCTTCCTCCTCATCCTCTCCTCAGCAACCAGAGTCCTGAAGCTCTACTGATCACGGGTCCCCTAGTTGGGTGCCGGGGTGATTTAGACTAAGTCTCCCCCAACCCCACCCTGGAAGAGGTTGTTTCCAGAGAAGAGCTACCCATCTACCCAGAAAGGTGGTGAATTAGGTGCAGAAGTGATGCCAGTGACTTTCATGAGATAATAAAGTACAGCTAAGTCTGTGGCCTCATCAGGATACAGGGATCTCATCAATCTCTTCTCCTTGGCCTTTCCTCTCATCAGGCCCTGGCAGTCCCACCCAGGGGTGTTCTCCTCAGTCCCCCTCCACTCCATCCCCACTGCCACCCCTGCCCTCCTGCAGGACTGACCATCTGATGCCCAGACAACCCAGTCCTTTCTCCACACAGTCCTCTCCTTCACTCACAGCTCTGACCAGGGCCCATCCGGGCCCTAAAACCTCCTGGCTCTCTCTTGCATTCATCTCTCACCACTGTGTTTTTCAGCCATATTTCCTGTCACTCCTTCCAGCCCGAAAGTCCTGGAGTGCCAGCCAAGTAGGGCTCCTGGCCAGCCCCCAAATGCTTCCCATATTTTACCCACCCTATGCTCATGCCATTCCCTCTGCCAGAATGCCCTTTTGCACCATTTCCACCTGTTGAAATTCCAGCCACTTGTCAAGGCTCAGCTCAGATGTTGGTTCCTTTGGGAAGCCCCCCAGACTTACCCACGTGTTCCTTCTCCCTACTCAGAGCCCCCTAGCACTTGGTTCCCACCTCTCCCAGGAACCTTATCACATTCTACCCTGCTGTGTACCACTGAGATCCTGCCCAAGCCCAGAGACCATCTGTTATGTCTTTGTGTCTGAAATATAGACTCTGAGAGTACTTGCTTCTCAGTGATTACAAAACAAATGCGAAATGACTTTCTCCAAGAGGTCCATTTAATTCACAACAGCTCCATGGGGAAACTGAGGTACAGCTAGTAAGTGATGATGCCGACATTGTACTAGGATGCCTCCTAATTACTATGGCAGTTCTTCTAACTGCTAAGCTTCCCCTGGGGAGGGGGGTCATTCAACTCAACAAAGGCTTCCTAAGCAGAGTCCCTCTCAGGTGCACAGTGAGGACAAGGAAATGAATAAGCCCCAGCCCTGCCCTCGGAGTCTAGTGACGGAGAAACACAGAAGAAATTCAGCCAGTGACAGGTGCTCTAACCGTTTGGGGGTGGGGGGTGGTGCTGGGCAGGAGAGGGTTGTTGATTAGGGAAGATTCCACTATGGAGATGGCATTTGAATCAGTCCTTGAAGAAGTCAAAGAGGTCAGCAGCCTAAGATGGGGCGATGAGGAGGGACCGAGGCCAGCAAAGACTTTGAGGCAGAAAAGTGTCAAACCTCAGAAGCTCGGGTTCTCAGGACTGAAAGGACCTCAGAGGTTTCCCAATCTAACTCCCATAACAAGGTGCTTCCTGACTCTGGAGCAGCTGGAGGGACGCCAGGAAGACAGACGCTACCTCCCCCTCAGCTGGGACCCGTTCCCTGAGTCCAGAACTGCCAGCCGCTACTCCTCATACATGTTCCAGAGTTCCTCCAACATGCAGGTCACTCTTCTCTGGACAAGCCCCTTTGTCCTGTCCCTTGCACTTTGTAGTGCCAGAGATCCCATCAGTGAGGTATGTTTGAACTAGACGGTGGGAAAACTTTGCCACTTGGGAGAAGGATCTAGAAGGTGTGCCCTTATTTGTGACTACAGCACTAGGCAATCCAGGTGTGCTTCACTCTAAGAATTTTTTTGTAATCAACATGGCAATTTTCAAATCAATCAGTCAGCAAAATAGGAATATAATTATTTACATACCAAAGGCTTTTAAAAAATTTTTACCAAAGGAACACAAATTTATTTCCACAGAATTTCCCTAGTTTATTTTCCTAACTATTAAGACTTTAGTACATAAATGGGCAAAGGACCTGAATAATCAGTTCACAGTCAAAGAAACACAAATAAACTTTTTAAATGTCCAACCTTAACCATAATCAAGTACATGCAAAAATATTTTAAATTTGAAGCTTTTACCCCTTTTATTAGAAAGTGTAAATAAAATGCTAATGTCCTCTACTATCTAATTTATGGTGAAACTGCCACACTCTAAGTTTTGGCTGGCCTTATAAACTGCCACATTCTTTGTGGAAAACAGTTTAGCAATGTGTCTCAAGAGCTATTAAGTGTTTTTACTCTTTCACTTAGTAAATCCATTCCTGAGAATCAATCCCTTGAGAAATCTAAGAAAAATCCACAAAGACAAAGCCATCAGCACAAAGATATTCATTATAGGATTATCTATAATTTTTAAAATTAAAACAGAAACAGTCTAGATAATTACAAGGAAATGGTTATGTAATTTAGGGTAAATGAATTGAATGGAACACCACACAGCCCTCAAAAGTGATCATTGTGAACACTCTTTAGGGTCTCGGTGTCTATGGTTTAGTGTTCAGGAAAAAAATATCAAATTTAAAATGTTTGCTCTGCTATAACTTCTTGCTATACGTGAGCAGAGACTAGCAGGGAAACTACTTCCTCCCACAGTCTTCCCTCGCTCGATAAAATCCAGCTGCAATCTCCCAGTTGCTCAGACCACAAGACTTGAAGGTGAGCTCTATTTTCCAGATAGATCCAGAATTGGACACTTCTTCCCACCTCCACGGCTCCCATCCTGGTCCAAGCCAAAGTCATCTCTTGCCTGAATCAATGCAGTAGCCTCCAAACCCATCTCCCTGCTTCCACCCTTGCCTTCTTACAGTCCATCTCCTGCCTTAGGGATTCTGTTAAAACATAAGACAAATACATCCTCCACTGGCTCAAAATAGCCAGTGTTATCTCGTCTCCCTCCAAGTAAAAGCCGACACTCTGACAGTGGCCCACAAGGCCCTACACAGTCTGGTCTTACTACTGATGCCAACAACTCAGCCTCTGTTCACTGGTGCCAAATCGAATCTCAGAGACAGAGTTTTGGGTGAAGTAGAAAAGAATATCTTTATTGGTTTGCCAGGCAAAGGGCAACACAGCAGGTTCCTGCCCTTGAAAACTGTGTGTCGCCACGTGGGAATATTTGGTGAGGAGTTTTATAGCAATGGTTCAAGGGTGGGGTTGCTGATAAGATTAGGGTGTGTGCAGGGCCTGCATTCCTTTAATCTGGTCTCAGGTAATTTTTTTTTTTTTTTTTGGCCATGCAGCATGCGGGATCTTAGTTCCCCAACCAGGGATCAAACCCATGCCCCCTGCAGTGGAAGCCTGGAGTCTTAACCACTGGTCCACCAGAGAAGTCCCTCAGGTAATCTTTTGATGAGTTTCTCTGGCTCCTTTACTCTGGACTCAGGTGGTCTTCTCTGGTATGAAGAATGCTGACATCTTCCATTTGTTGTGTTTTAGTTCTATAAAGAGCTCAAAGATGTTGTTATGTGTATCCTTTGAGGCAGAACCAGGACCCTGCCCCAAGGCTGCACTATTGTTTCTTGGCTCCTCCTCCCTTGTCACTGCATCCCCTTCCTTCCCTGATTAGCAACTGTCTGAATCTGCCCTTTGGAACTCAGGGAAGGTCATGGAGGCTGGAGTTTGTTCCCTACAAACAAGCAACGGGGGACGCAGAAAGTCTCCCGTGCCCAGGAGCCCCACAGGGTCCTGCTCAGTTTCACTACCCCCTCTCTTTTCTCATCTCCCACCACTTTCCCCTTCATCACTCTCTTTTAGATATATGTGCCTCCTTGCTGTTCTTTGATCAGACCACACTTTGTCCCACCTCAGGGCCTTTGCACTTGCTGTTCCCAGTGCCTGGAATGCTCTTCCTCATGGCTTGCTCCCTTGGCTACTCCTCATCCCCCTACCACCCCAGACCCTGGTAACCACCAATCTACTTTATGTCTCTATGTCTTTGCCTACACTGGGCATTTCATATAAATGGAATCATATAATTTGTGCTCTCTTGTGATTGGCTTCTTTCACTTAGAAACTAAATAATGTTTTCAAGATTTATCCATGTGTATTGGAAAAACCTTGCTTCTTTTCCTCCTGTGTCTTTCCTAACTCTTACACTACTGCCACACTCACAACACTTCTGACACTTCCAGTCACCAAATGTGTGTGGGGGGGGTGTTCCCCACCAAGCAATTCTCTGTGACACTAGCTGGGTGTCCTACAATTTAACTCAATTTTGACACTATATACCTCGAGACAGTGTCAGATCCCACAAGTTAAGGGCTCAGTCCTACAAGATTGCTCCCACCCCACTTCAGATGACAGTCACAAGTCCAGGTTGTCACCTGTGCTTCTGACCCATGGGCTTTAAATGTGAAGTTACTATGACCTTCTCCTCAGTTTTGATTAATTTGCTGGAGTGGCTTCACAGAACTCTGGAATATATTTACATTCATCTACTAGTTTATTAAAGGATATGATAAAGAATACAGATGAACAGCCAGATGAAGAGACACATAGGGTAAGGTCTGGGAGGGTCCCGAGCACAGGAGCTTCTGTCCCTGTGGATTTGGGGTGCATCATCCTCCCAGTACACAGATGTGTTCACCAACCTGGAAACTCTGTGAACACCACACTTTCAGGATTTGTATGGAGGCGTCATCACATACGCATGATGGATCATTAATTCCATTTCCAGCCCTTCTCTCTTCCGAAGAGAATGGGGAGCAGGGCTGAAAATTCCAAGCTCTAATCATGGTGCCAAAATACAAAATTCAACTGAGGAAATTTGAAAATCTAATTGACTCTATTCAATGATTCATGAATCAGGCAGCATCCCATCTAGGAAATCCCATCTAGGAAATAGAAAGTATAGGTGTGTGTCTCCTCCACAAGAGGAGACACACACCTGTACTGTGAGCCTCTCAGCCCCTGCTGATCTGTCCATCCCCCACAGAGCCACTCACAATGTTTACTGACCAAACAGATGAACTGACTGACACTCTGACTGTACTTCCCACTGTTCAGTGGCATTTGGAGAGCAGTTCTGCACAGCCACTGCCCCTCAAAGCTCCAGGGCTCACCAGGCTTCTACACCGAAAACTGAACTCATCACTCTCCCCACTAAACTGCCCTCCCTCCTCTGTTCCCCATCTCAGCCAAGGGGTCACCCTCAACCCCTTCATCATTCAGAAAAGATTCTCTGTGCAGCTACCGTATTCCAGGCCTGTGCTAGGCACAAGGGAGAAAGCGGTGGCACAGGGGAGGTGAAGTCCCTGCCCTCTAAGGCTTTAGCGTGGTTCTCAACACTGCCAGCTAGGATCCCCCCACGCCCTTTAATAAATATTTTGAATATCCTCCGCTTTAAATTCATGGATATTATAACCTACTTATACATGTAATGAAAAGACAAAATCAATATAATATAACGAATATAAAAGGGAAATAAAAGGAGCCTTAGAATAAAATGTGTTTCAATCTGTAAATGCTTAGGCCTAATACACCAGAGATGTAATAAAGCAGTCACGTGCTTGCACCTACTTAGGACAAAGAAATCTGGATTTAAGGGAGGTAAGACGATATTCAGGCAATACTTTATTTTTGGCATTTGAAAGTAAGAGCTTAAAAAGTAGAGTTTTATATACCATGAAACACGGCGACCGTGACATCAACAAATGCAGACGGATCCAGGTATGGGGACTCATCCCATGGTCAAGCAAAATCCTCAAACAATTAGATTTGCCAGCAGGTATCTGGGTGAATTTCTTCTTTCTCTATCATGAGTCATGTTGCCATCACAGGTGTGATTTTCCAAAATGGTGAGAAGTCCTTGCTAAAGCTCTTGAGCAAAGCAAAACTTGGTCTTCCCTTGATTTACACAGTAGTTGCATTCCTGGAAAAGTCAGCATATGTTAAAACCATGCCAAAAAAAAATTGAGTTTATTTGTAAAATTACTAGTTTCCAAGCTCGCTTAAATACAGGGTGTGTTACCTATAGGAGCGTCTGGTTGGACTTCTGGTGTTTTTTTTTTTTTGCGGTACCTGGGCCTCTCACTGTTGTGGCCTTTCCCATTGCGGAGCACAGACTCCGGACGCGCAGGCTCAGCGGCCATGGCTCACGGGCCCAGCCGCTCTGCAGCATGTGGGATCTTCCCGGTCCAGGGCACGAACCCGTGTGCCCTGCATCGGCAGGCGGACTCCCAACCACTGCGCCACCAGGGAAGCCCTGGTTGGACTTCTTAAAGTCCTGTGAGACAAGAAACATTCTCCGCTGGGCAGGACTGTCGCTACATTGCAGGACAGCCAGCGTCCCCAGTCCCCTGTCCACCACATGGAAATAGCACCCTCCTGTCACTGCATCCACTGAAATATCCCATACAGTTCAAAGCATTCCTTGGGAAGCATTATCCCTTCCATGAAGAACATTGGTCTAGAGGGTCAATATGCAAACAGTTGATCCCAACCCAGTGTAACATGTGCGGCAATACAGATTCCAGGGTCTGTGGGTGCTCCAAACCTGGGGTATCTCAGGAACTGGGTGTTCAAAGTGGACAGATTACTATAAGCAGACAAGACCTAAGGGAGGCCAATTTTGCAGACAGAAAGAAGGGAAGGCAAAGGGGTGCCAGGCAGAAGGGACAGCATAAGCCAAGGCCTGGAGATGAATGACAATCCATGAGGTATGTGGGAAATGCAAGGGTTAGAGCCCCAAGGGCCAGGTGGTGAGAGGCTGGAGGAAGAGGCAGGGTCCAGACCCTCCCACGCCTATTACAGGAAGCAGCATGGACTCTGTCCTGGGAGGTAATGGGGAGCCATCTCACATACGATGAATTTACTCGTAAGTGCATTATTTTTTTAAGGGACTCTGCTCAAAAGATTTGTCCCCCTGAGGACTGTTTTGGGAGTAGTATCTTACTTCTCCAGAAGTAAAGCCTGGAAATGCAAACCAGGGATGTTGATCAAATCAAATTGACCTGATCTATTCCTATTTGCTTAGACTGTGGGGCCTGGCTTTGCTCGATCCGCCCGAGTCTATAGGTTAAGTTCAGAGAAGCTACATAAACAGTGACAAGCCTTCCCTGAAAGCAGATCATGACTCCCAGCACAGCCCTTCCCCTAGAGAAATCCAGCCTGTGGGCTGCACAGTTAATGACATGGGCTTTTGAAAGCCAATTCCCACAGTCCCCACAGTGGACAGAGGAGCTGAAAGGAACGATCCCCAGGCAAACCTGGTCCCCAGTCTCACTCCACAGAGGGTTCTGAAGATTTTATGATTAATATGACACCTTATAACATCTTTAAAAATGCTTGAGCAAGCAGAAGCTAACATATTGGCAAAACACCTGTTGAATCCCCCATTTTTCTGGATTAATCAAAAAGATGCAGGGAAATGAACTAAATCAGAATCCTCCCTACACAGACGTCCAAATAATCCTCTAAACACAGAAATGAATATTCAATAATTCAGGGCCTGCCTTTGAGGAATGCACACGCAGCTGGGGAGCTATACAGATAGTTCTAGGAGACAGTTTGTGTTAGGGTGATGGGGCTTGTCGGGGGGTGAGGTGTTCCCAAACAGATTCCTTTGTTCTTTTTGTGTAACTCATGATCCCAGGGCCTCTTTATGGTCACAAAAACCCCCAGCTCACCAGGGCTCTCCAAGAGGTCTTCCAGAACCATCTTTCTGTGTGATTTAACCCTCCTCCCAGTGACGGTGAAAGCCACTTGACTTTAAAAAGTATGGAATCTAAGGCATTTGAGCATCATTTTTACCCCACAGGCAACACCCTCGCCTCCCTCTGATGCTGAAAGCTTGGAGGGACCATAAAGTTTATTTCACTGCTGAAAAAATTGATGCTCGGAGAGGGACAATGACTTGCCCAAGGTCACAGTGAGCAAGCAGGGATTGGAAACCCAAGCCCAGGCTTACCACTTACATGCAAGACCTCATGTAAATATGTTTATGAAAGTCCTCCTCCCCAGGGCAGTGACTAATCAAACCATCTCTAAGAGGGAGTTGTTCATACACTCACAAAATGAATGTTCTAGGCCCACGTTCAGTGCTGAAGCCACTGACCATGTGTGGCTATTAAGCACTTGAAATGTGGCAAGTTCAAACTGAGAAGGGTGTTAAGTGTGAAATGCACACCTGATTCCAAAGGCTTATACTGAACAAAAGAATGTAAAATATCTCCTTAGTAATTTGTTATATTGATTACTTGTCGAAATAACAATGTTTTAGATATATCTGGTTAAATAAAAATATTATTAAAATGAACTTCATCTGTTTCCTCCTTCTTTTTTCACTTTTTTTGGCTACTAGAAAGTTTAACATTACATGGATCGCACTCTGTTTCCATTGGACAGAGCTTTTACAGGCATTGAGGATATGGCAGAGCACAGAACAGACAAAAATCGTGCCCTCCTGGAGTTTATCCCCTGAGGGAGGAGAGAGACAACAAATAAACAAATAAGTGAAATAAGTGCTATAGAAAAATAAAGCAGGGAAGCGGGGGAGGGGGGTAGAGAAGGGAGGACGGGTTGACATTTAAAATAGGATGGGGCTTCCCTGGTGGCACAGTGGTTGAGAGTCCGCCTGCTGATGCAGGGGACACGGGTTCGTGCCCCGGTCTGGGAAGATCCCACATGCCGCGGAGCGGCTGGGCCCGTGAGCCATGGCCGCTGAGCCTGCGTGTCCGGAGCCTGTGCTCCGCAACGGGAGAGGCCACAACAGTGAGAGGCCCACGTACCGCAAAAAACAAAACAAAACAAAAAACTATTATAAAAAAAAAGAAAACAAAGACTTCACTGAGAAGTGATATTTGAGCAGACATTTGAGTGAATTAATTGGCTATTTGGGGGAAGGACATTCCAGGCAGAGGAAACAGCAAGTGCAAAGGCCCTGAGGAAAGAGCAGGCTTTTTCAAGGAACAGGCTAGAGCAGAATGAGAGGGAGAGAAGAAGGAGTTGAGTCAGAGGGATGGGGCAGCAGATCATGTAGGGCCTTCCAAGCCATGGGAAGGACTTTGGCTTCTCTGCTGAATAAGATAAGTCACTGGTGGCTTTAGAGCAAAGAGGCATCAGTGTGGCTGCTGTGTTGAGAATAGCCTTCAGGGGTCATGTGCAGAAACAATGAGAAAGCTGTTATATTGTCTGAACGTTTCAGTTGAACTAACATGATGTATATGTGTGTGTTATTGGTTTGAACCCCCTAGAACAGGGAGGGATTGGCAAAGTGCAACCCGGGGGTCAAATCTGGCCCACCATCTATTTTTGGACAGCCTGTGAACTAAGAATTGCTTTTACATTTTTTTAAAATCAGAAGAATAATACTTTGTGAGACATGAAAATCATATGAAATTCAAATTTCAGTGTCCATAAGTAAAGTTTTACTGGAACACTTCCAGGCCCATTTGTGTGTATGGATGCTTTCACAGCAGAGGTGAGTAGATGCAACAGAGACAAGAGACTGCATGGCTCACAAAGCCTAAAATACTTCCCATTTGGCTCTCAACAGAATAAGTTTGCTGAACCATGGAACAATTCCCAAACATTTTGGTCTCAGGACTATTTTTCATCTTAAAAACTGAGGATCTCAGGCTTCCCTGGTGGCACAGTGGTTGAGAGTCTGCCTGCCAATGCAGGGGACACGGGGTCGTGCCTGGGTCTGGGAAGATCCCATATGCCATGGAGCGGCTGGGCCCGTGAGCCATGGCCGCTGAGCCTGCACGTCCAGAGCCTGTGCTCTGCAACGGGAGAGGCCACAACAGTGAGAGGCCCGCGTACTGCAAAGAAAAAAAAACAAAAAAAAATGAGGATCCCAGATTTTGTTAATAGAGATTATTAATATTCACCATTTAGGAATTAGAAGTGCATGTGACCCTGTGAAAGTATTTTTAAAATATGTGTTAAATAATTTTTAAAAAAATAATAAATCCACTACATATGTTAGCTTGGTCAACAGTTTTATGAAAAATGATATATATTTTTAAAATAAATTTATTTATTTATTTATCATTTATTTTTGGCTGCATTGGGTCTTTGTTGCTGCACAGGGGCTTTCTGTAGTTGCAGTGAGCAGGGGATACTCTTCGTTGCGGTGCACAGGTTTCTCATTGCGGTGGCTTCTCTTGTTGCAGAGCACGGGCTCTAGACATGCAGGCTTCAGTAGTTGAAGCATGCGGACTCAGGACTTGTGGCTCACGGGCTCTAGAGTGCAGGCTCAGTAGTTGTGGCACATGGGCTTAGTTGCTCCAGGGCATGTGGGATCTTCCCGGACCAGGGATCAAACCCGTGTCCCTGCATTGGCAGGCAGATTCTTAACCACTTCGCCACCAGGGAAGTCCTGAAAAATGATATATTTGAAAACAAAAAATATTTAGTGAGAAGAGTGGCATTGTTTTACAGTCAGCCCTCCTCTGCAGAACCCGTGGATATGGAGGGCCGACTATGGGACTCAGATTTTGGTATGAGGGCAGGTCCTGGAAGCAATCTTCTGCAGATCCTGAGAAGCCACTGTACATGTTTGTAAATATCTTTAAAGTCTGGCTTGGACTTCCCTGGTGGTGCAGTGGTTAAGAATCCGCCTGCCAATGCAGGGGACATGGGTTCGAGCCCTGCTCTGGGAAGATCCCACATGCCACAGAGCAACTAAGCCTGTGCGCCACAACTACTGAGCCTGTGCTCTAGAGCCCGTGAGCCACAACTACTGAGCCCATGTGCCACAACTACTGAAGCCCACGCGCCTACAGCCTGTGCTCCGCAACAAGAGAAGCTGCCTCAATGAGAAGCCTGTGCACCGCAACGAAGAGTAGCCCCCGCTCCCTGCAACTGGAGAAAGCCCGTGCGTAGCAACAAAGACCCAATGCAGCCAAAAAATAAATTAATTAATTTAAAAAAAAAGAAAAGTTACTTATAAGTATTTTAAAAGTCTGGCTTAATAGAAGACAGTTGCATTCTCATATCTGATTCTTCCTTCAACCTGTGGCAATACTACACATGTAACTTCTGGAAAACTCTCCTCTGTGCTTGGGAGAAAATGAGAGTGAAAAATGAAAATAATGTCCTAGTATTATTATGAAAATAATAATAGTGCTGACCTCACAGACCCTCTGAAAAGGTCCCAGGGACCACACTTTGAGAGCCGCTCCCGTGGAGGCAGCAGGGACTTTACCCGGAAGCCACACTCCAGAGGCACTTCTGCAAGTGCTTCAATTGTCTTAATGCCATTTCAGCAGAGGGTCTGTTCATTAGCAAACTGATGGCCAAAATAATTGTCCATCAGTCAAACAGGCAGTGTTCCAGATGTGCGATGTGCTGTCCATGTGCCTCTGCTCTTGCACCACAAGGCGTAAGAATCTAGTGAGCTCCAATGGGCTCTAGGTCTTAGGAATCCGTCTGGTCTGGGGTTCAAGCTGCTGAGTAAGGATGCCATCGCCTGACCCTGAATTGAAGCTTGTTCCTCAAATATTGTTGCTTCTGCCTTGGACTTAATCTTTTCAAGAAGAAAGCTTTTGGGAACACCCAGGACATATATCTGGGCCTTCATTGAGCTCACAGAGGAGGTCATATAACTCGAGGACCTGCTTGCTAATCAGTGATGGTCCGTGGCACAGAATTCAGGCTAAAACTGGCTTGCATTGCCTCAGCGCCCCCTGCTAGTAGCAAGGTACGCTCATCTACCACTCATTACTGGAGATTACTGAGATCTACAGCAACACTGAACCCAGTTGCAATGAACTGGCTTAGTCGTGTCATGATGTAGTCTACCACAGTAATCCAGGAGAGAGGTAAGGGGGACTTGGACCACAAGATAATGATAGAGTGCTACAGAGTGGTTGGATTCTAGACATAACAGGCTGTGCTAATGAACCAAGTGTGGAGTGTGAGGAAAAGAGAGCAATCGAGGGTGCCTCCAAGGATTTTAAAGGCACCTGAAAGGATGGATGGGGCAGCCTGCAGGACAAACAGGTTTGTGGGGGAGACTGACCCCTCCCTCCCTCAACAGGACAGTCACCATCAGGTTGGGGTCTCATTCTAGGCCGTCCGGGAACTTCCCACATCCAGAGTAGCTTCTGGGGAAGGGTCTAGAACAGGTCAAAAGAGGTGGTTCATGAAGGGAGAAGGTGGGTTCATTCTGTTTGCTCTGTATGAAAGGGCTTGGTCAGAAATTCCCTGGTGGTCCAGTGGTTAGGACTCTGTGCTTCCACTGCAGGGGGGAACAGGTTCAATCCCTGGTCCAGGAACTAAGAGCCTGCATGCCGTGCAATGCGGCCACAAAAAAAAGAAGAAAGGGCTTGGTCACTCAGTCCTCCAGGAGGAAAATCTATTCCAAGTCAGAACATTCGGGGAGCTACTTGAATCAATGTGTAAACAGGTCCAGAAAATGTATTCTTTTAAAGAATGTTGATTCAATATTTACTAAGACCTTGTCATAGAGCCTGGGGATAGAACCAAATAAAACGTGGTGCCAGCCCTCCTGAATCTTAGTATTCAAGAGGAAATAATTTCCCTCCTTCACAAAAAATAGCCCCAGGCTATGTATTCGGGCTTCCCTGGTGGCACAGTGGTTGATAGTCTGCCTGCCAATGCAGGGGACGCGGGTTCGTGCCCCGGTCTGGGAAGATCCCACATGCCGTGGAGCGGCTAGGCCCGTGAGCCATGGCCGCTGAGCCTGTGCTCCACAGGGGAGAGGCCACAACAGTGAGAGGCCCGAGTAACGCAAAAAAAAAAAAAAAAGATAGCCCCAGGCTATGTATTCATTCATCCACCAAATATTCATGAAGAATCTACTATAGTAAAGTGCTGGAGATACAGGAAAGTTACAAGACAAGCTGTTCAGTGCTAGAATATAGGCCAGATTTAAAAAGGGGTTGTGAGGTGTCTTGTGTGTATGAGATGAGGTTGACCAAGGTACAGCTCACAGAATATAAACAGCAGCTATGTCAGGGGAGTGGCCAAGATAAGTGCTCTCTAAGCAAAGATAAGACTTCAGGAGGAATGAGGTTTAAGTTGCCCCTAAGATAGAGAAGACTCAGATGAGCCAAGATAGCTAGCAGGTCCTACTAGGAGGTAGTGTGAAGCTGATATAAAGTTAGAGGTAGGTTAGCAAAAGATTTGAGTGTAGGACAAGAGAGTGACTCACTGGGCACATGGGGCTGCTAGAAGGAAGATTTACTATAGATGTTCCCGCCCAGGCCTTGGGCCCAGAGCACCTTATCTCTGCCATCAAGATCCATTTAGATTCTAAGTCCTAGACTAACAACTTGCACATCAATGACATTTCAACACAAAGAATAGCTAGTCAATGAGGAAGGACCTTGAAAAGAAGGAAAGTTTTATTATATTTACTGACCCTTTATCTCCTATCAAGTTTACTCCTTGGGCATTTTGTAGTATTTATCCCCCCTGTTTTTCTTCCAAATTTTGCAAAGTGCCAGGAATCCCCAAACTACCCCTTGTTGCTACCTTCTGATGTTACATCATTTACAAAGACTGCAACTGCCTAGGAGTTGGCCCCCTTTAAACAGCAGTAACCGTATGTACCCCTGCCCCTAGACAGTGTGATCAAGACAGCCAGGACCCAGATTTAAGTGACCAGCTGCATGCCCTTGGGCAAGTCACCTTTTCTGAGATTATTTCTTCATCTGTGAAATGGGATAATAACGCCAAACTCTACAGACTTAAGAGGTGTTAATGGAATAATCATATTCAGTAAATGTAAAGCAACCAACAATCCTGGGCGCAGAGTAGGTAATCAAGGCTTCTTTCTTCTCCCTCGGTCCACTCTCCCCTCAACAAACACATACACTGTCTTTTTCACACCCAACAGCTGGAAGCAGCAGAAGCACGATTTGGAATCAGCGGAGGTGAGAGTCACGCTTTACCCCTTCCCAGGTGGATGGCATTGGGCAGGTCACTTTGCATCTCTGAGCTGGGAATTTCTCATCTGTAACTTGTAAATTGTATGCCATGCCCCTCCTCACAGCATTGTTGTAATAGCTCAAGAGAGAGAGGGCCTCACTTAAGGCAATGGCAATAGCTATCACAAAGGATTTGTTAAGGGAATACTCTAGCCAGGTTGGTTGCTCCTATTTATCACCTGTGAGAGGAGGGACTCCCAGAACTGAAAATACAGTCCTCTTTGTAGAAGTTCTGGCTTTTCTGCCAGGAATACCTGGCATGCAAATGAGTAGCATGTTAGCAACCGTAAAGGAATGTAACAGAGCAAGATATGAGTACACAGAATTCTGGCCAATTCATGGGCAATGGGGAATCTAAGATGTTTGTTAATAGTGATTGTGTGGTTTGGAGAAGGTTTCAGTTTCCCCAACTCTAATAATGGGAGAAAGACGAATTGCAGACGGAAAGAATCTTATAAAGGCCTGTCTCTGCTCTAAAATTCCACATTCTCTGAATCTGCTTCCTTTCCCACAGCTGTCCGCTATAAATGTCCAATATAAATGAAGGATGGTGAGGCGGTCTCTGAAGGCTGGTCAGCAATCCCCTGGGCTTCTGAATTGTTTCCTGCCCGTCTGATAGCAATTGATTATGCCTCTGATGACTCTTGCAATATCATCAGGGAGACTTGTCTGTTTAGCTGATGGCTGCTATTCTCACCAGAGGGTGGCAAAATAATGTCGGAAAACCCCAACCAGGAACCTCAGGTATAAAAGGAAAATGTAAAAACACCAGGGATCATCTGCCAAACTTGGACCCCTGCTCCTCTTGGAACCCCCAACCTTCAGCCGAAGCAACGACTCTCAAAGCGTGGTCCTGAGGCCAGCAGCATCAGCATCACCTGGGAACCTGTTGGCCCCCCACATTCTTGGCCACCCAGACTTAAACCGGAAGCTCTGGAGGTGGAGCCTACCAAGTGATTCTGATGCACTGCTCTCAGTGGTTAAAGAAACAAATCACCTATTTTAAAGCATAAAGTCTTGGTCTCCTCATCAGAGTCCAGGTGTGAGCTGAGCCAGTGCTGGAGTCCAGCTCAGGTTCTGCTACCTCCCAGCTATGGAACCCTGGGCAAGTTACTAAACTACTCTCAGCCTCAGTTTCTTCACCTGTAAAATGGAGATAATACCTATAGCATCAGCGGTCCTGGGGTGAGAAATAACAAAGGTGTGAGCTGGACCCTTCAAAGGTAGTTAGCGGTGGCTCCATTTGCTGCAATGGATGGCATCTGTTTAAAAGCCCCGCGAAACCTCCTGGCATTTGTCACAGTAAGTCTCTGGACACAGTAAGTCTTTTAAATCCTCTCAAGCCTCACGTATCCAAGGGCTCAAAAAAAGGCAAGCAAGTCCCGTCCTCCTCCCCGAGGGACCCAGAGGGTCTGAGATACTCTGACCAGGCCGTGGTCAAAGACCAGATCAGCCTCCCCGGGCCTGGCCCGGGAGGGGCCTTAGAGGGCATCTCGATTGACCCCCTGCTTTTCCGCGGAGGAACGGGGCCCAAGGTCGCGCGGTGAGACGCTGGCGGAGCTGGGCCCCAGGCTGGATCCCCGCACTCACAGTTCAGGTCTCTCCCCCTGCTCCTCACTGACGCCCAGCGCCCCAGCTCAAGGGGAGCCAAGATCACCCAGTCGCCCCCACTGCACCCCTCGAATGGATCTGCCCAGGCCCCGCACCCTCAGCCCCGCGCCATCTGGGCTCCCGGCGGCCGGAAGTTCCTGGGTCCGCCCAGCCGACGCGGGCGCGGGCGCCAGACGGGCCAGAGAGCGCCTCCCGCGGCCAGGCCGCCCCCTGGCGGGCCCGGGGCGCTCGGCAGCTGGGAGCCGGGTGCCCGCCCTCTCCCCGCCGCGGGGCGGAGTCGCCACGCTTGGGGTCCGCTCCCCTCCTCCCAGGCTCCCGCCCCGCCCCCGCCGGGTGGGCTGCGGGGCGCGGCGCCTTGAGGCCGGGCGGCGGGTCCGGCGGCCGTCGGAAGCTGCCCGCCGAGGGGCTGAAGAGGGCCGCGGGCGTGGGGCTCCGGCGCCCGCTGATGGGAGGCGGCCTCCGGGAGAGCAAGCGACGGCGCCGCAGCCACCATGGGGAACAAGCAGACCATCTTCACCGAAGAGCAGCTGGACAACTACCAGGTGAGCCCGCCGCCCGGCTCCCGAAGCGTCGCCCCTCAGCTCCTCCCTTCTTTTTCCCGTCGCTTGCCGCGGCCTCCAGACAGCCGTTTCACCGGGTTCAAACCTTGCCTCTGCTTTCAGCTCGACGCTTGACCTTGGGCTGGTGACTTCTCCGAGCCTCAGTTTACCTACCCGAGGAATGAGAGCGCTTTCCACTTAAAAGATTCTTGTAGGCGTCCCTCGTTCCAGCTTCCCCCCTCCTCTCTCTCTCATTCAGACTTCTTGCTCTTGGCCCCAGGCTGGACCCGAACCCTTCCCCGACTACTCCTCCCATCGCCCACCTTGGCTCAGAGATGGAGTCCTTAAACGTAGGCTGGAGGGAGGACCCTCCCCCCCACCAAAACCTGGGAAGCAGCCCAGGAGAGTGAGTCTTTGTAAAGTAGAAATTAGCTGTTAGCTGGGTAGGGAGTGAAGTGCATCAGCACCCAAATGCCATTCTAGGTTGGGGTCTCTCCGTATGGCCCCAGTATGGAAATAATTGGAGCAAAAAGGCAAGCCAGGTACCAGTCTTACGTGGTCACCTCTCCAAGCTCCTTCAGGCCCCCAGCAGCCGCCCCCTTAGACCCTCCTGAGTCCCTCTGCCTCCAGAGTCAGGGAGCTGTCCAGATCAGATCCCAATACCCTCCCACTCATGTACAAACTTTTCTGTGGTTGCAGGATGGAGGAGCCCAGCCTCCTGGCTTGCCCAGAGCCCTGGCCAGCCTGCCCAGGCCCCTTCCCTGCCCTGCGCACTGCAGCTGCCCCAGAACTATCCGCGTTCCCTTGACACGCCGAGCTCTTTCCTCCCTCTCTTTGCCCGTGCTCGGGGATGCCGCTCCCCGGTCTCCAAATGATTTCACTTACCCTTCCAGGCCCAGCTCTGATGCTTCTTTCCTGACTCTGCCAGGCAGAGGGGGCTGGACTGTGTTGTGGCCTGTGTGGAGTGTGCTTGGGGGAGATGAACACCAGCAGGGTCTCCACAGCTGCCTGTTGCCTTCGTGAATATTTATTTTGGAATCGAGCTTGAAGTGTGGGTCCTCTGATGTGGGCGCAAGTAAAATAAAGGCCCTTTTCCCCCTGGAAGTGCTGGTTGTCAATAACACTGCTTTCTCAGGGCCTCACGTGGAGGCGCCTTCTGTGTACCCAGCGCTATAATGGAGGCTCTCTATGCATCAACTCATCTGATCATCACAGGGAGGTGGGTTATTTAGCCCCATTTTACAGTAGAGTAAACAAAGGCTGAAGAGGCATTCGGTACCCTGCACAGTGAAGGTCCACACAAGAATTTGAATTGTGAATCCAAGGCTCACTCCTTTTGTTGGGGCTGGGGGCTGTGTGTGCTCTTATGTCCTCAAGGCCCTCACTGTTTGCCGAGACAGCTCCTCGCCTCCAGTGAGAGGCAGGCAGTGAGTGTGCTCGAGGGGAGGGCACTAGGGGGCAGTGGGAGACCTGGAGGGAAGGGGGTCTTTGCTTTGACTGGTAGGTTCAGAAATAATGCAGCGCTTGCAGACCCTTGAAAGATCAGTAGGATTTTGCCCATCAGGGCCCTGAAGGAGGCATTCCAGGCAGAGGGGACAGCTTGGGTAAAGACTTGGAGGTGGGTCCAGGCAAGCAGGTAGACCACGCTGAGAAGAGTAGCCTCGTGGGCATGGGGAGCCTGGGTTCCCACTCAGTCTGGCCTGGCATTGAGTTACCGTTCGGAGTCAGGCCCAGTGCTGGGTTCTGATCCTTTGCCAGAGGCTGGGCCTGGTGGGAGAAACGAGAGCTGTGAAACCTGAGAGCCCCACGTCTCCCTCCCTGAGACTCTCCAGCTGGCCAGGGCCAGCGAAGGCCAGCTGGGGGTGACCCCGAGTAACAGCCACCCCCTCCCCCAACTGATCTCCAGGGTTTCCTGCCCTCTTCTCCAGTCCCCAGGTGCCAGTGATTCCCAAAGTTCAGATTTCTTCCCAGACCACTTCTCTGCCTTCCAGATCCAGCCCCTAGACCCCTCAAACAACCGAGAGCTCACCGCCTTCCCCAGGACCCTCCACTGCTCTTTGCTCTACTGTGGCCTATGTTTTCAGTCAAGAACAAGTCCTGTAACTCTCATCCTCTTTGGGGGCTCACCTGGGGATCCCATCCTCGATGTCCATAGCCAGGGCCCTGGGCGAGGCCTCTCAGTGTTGTGTAACGGAAAATGTAAGTGCTGCCCCCCACGCCACCCCGTTCTGCACCCTCCAGCCCCTCCAGCGTGCTGCTACCACAACCTCTCAGTTTCTCACTCCATCCCCTTCTCACTCCTTCCCGTTTTCTTCCAACAGACACAATGTGCGTCACCAATGTAAAACAATATTTTCTTTAAAAAGAATCTCTGGACCAAGAGTTGCATCGTATGTGTATTAACTAATGCCCCACTGTGGTGGGAGACCCTAGGGAGTTGTCCATATATAGGTCACGAATGCCTGGAGCAGAAGTACAGAGTCAAAGATGTGAAGGATCTTTCTAAAACATGGGTGTGACCCTCTCCTCTCCCAGGAATTCCACAGTGTCTTGGGATAATAGCCTGAGCGGAGTGCAGAGCAGACCTCACCCTGGCCTGGTCTGAGCTCAGCCAGCCTCCAGCCTCATTTTTAGCCACCCCCCCGGCACCCCAAGTTCCAGGCACACTGAAGGGCTTCTAGCCAAGCATGGCCTCACCTCTGGCCTTGTTCTCCTGGCGCCCTCCCCTCACTTCTTCATCAGCGCCGTCTGGCCTATCTTTCTGTCCGTGCCAGGCCTCACCTCTTTTGGACAGGCCCCCTGATGCCCTCCCCCAATCCTTCTTGTGGCCACAGAATGGTTTATACCCAGTCATCACTGTCTGTTTCCCCTCCATCCCACTTCCTGTGTGTCCCCTGCTCAGGCACAGAAGAGGCAGTGGAGAATGTTGTCTGAATGAATGAATACCTGTTAAAGCATGGCTCTAAGGAGGGGAAAGGACTCCAGGGATTCTGAAGTCCTGGGTTCAAGTCATGCCTGGGCCATACATGCTGTAGGCCTTAGTAAGCCATTGTCCTCTTCTGGGTCTCAGTGTCCCCACCTCTAAAATGGGAATGATCACTAGCCCTGCTGTGCTCATGTCACAGGGCTCTTGCAGGGATCAGCTGAGCTGTGTGATGGTCAGCTGGACGGTGCTGAGGCTTGAGCTGGCAGAGCTGGATGGAGAGTCCACTCCAGCTGGGACTGGCTATGGCTCGGCTCAGGACCACTGGCACAGGCAGACCAGGCATGTGGGAGATGGGAGGCAGGGAGGCTACCTGGACAAAGTACCCTTGAGTTGAGCTTTGGAGCATGGAAAGGATTGGACAAGCTGGACAAGGTGGGGAAGGCACTCCAGGTGGGAGAACAGGATGAATATAAGCTTAGAGGAGGAACTGTAGCCTTAACTGGCATAACATCTGAGCTTCTGCTATAAAAGCCCAGCCTGCCCTGTCTTCTGCTGCCAGAGTCCTGAGGGCCCATCTCTCCTGGGCTAGGCACCCTCCCTCCCTCCCACCCCTCATGACCCTAACTTGAGCTGGGACTCTTCCCTGAAGACCTATCCCTGTGAACTCTCAGGGACCAAGCAGTGACCGGACATTTGTTCTCAGTGGAGTATAGGGAAGAGTTCTTGCAGGCCTATGGCTGTAGCTCCCTGGGCAGCTGAGTAGATGGAGGGGGGCAGGGTTTTTGTTTGGTGTCTTCAGGGTGGGAACAGACACAGAGCTGCGGGCTCTGAAGGGATGCCTTTGGGACATGGGGTACTGGGTGGAGCTGTTGCACAGAACAGGGTAAGCTGTGGCCTATAGGCTTCCTGCATCTTATCTCATTTGCTCCTCTCACTGCCCCTTTCCAAGAGGCAGTATCCCCATCTTACGGATGTGGAAACTGAGGTTCCAACAGGAGACTGAACTTGCCTAAGGGTGCAAAGCAAGACGAGAATTTGCATCTGACTACTAAACCTTTTCCTCTGCCACGCTGCCAGGCTACTCAGAGCCCTGAGAAGCTTTTAAGGCACCTGCCATGTTCCTCCCCTATGAGCTGCCTCCCTGGGTTGAGTTGCAGGGAAGTAAGTCAGCAGAAGGAAAAGCAAAACATCAGTCGACGAGCAGGTTCATGGTAGCTTTATTGGTAATGTTGAAAACCTAGAAATGGCTGTGGCTAAATGTTCAGAAAGATGAGAAAGTTTAGGTTAAGCAGGGCCAATGCCTTCAGTGAGATATTCCCCAGCCAGTGAAATGATAATGTTAACTGCTGTGGAAGGTTTATATGGAAAAGTCTGGCCATTCATTCCACCAGTCTCTATTGAGCATGCACCATGTACCAGATATGGGAATACACAGTGGAAGCAGAACGTGGAGTGGTTGGTGTACGATGGTGCTGGGTGGACTGTGGCTCTGTTTCCACTCAGTGGGCAGTGGTCAAGAAGCACATAGGGGGCTTCCCAGGTGGCGCAGTGGTTAAGAATCTGCCTGCCAATGCAGGGGACACGGGTTCAAGCCCTGACCCAGGAAGATCCCACATGCTGCGGAGCAACGAAGCCCATGCGCCACAACTACTGAGCCTGTGCTCTAGAGCCCACGTGCCACAACTACTGAAGCCCAGGCACCTAGAGCCCGTGCTTCGCAACAAGAGAAGCCACTGCAGTGAGAAGCCCACGCACCGCAACAAAGAGTAGCCCCCACATGCCGCAACCAGAGAAAGCCCCTGCACAGCAACGAAGACCCAATGCAGCCAAAAATATAATTAATTAATTAATTATTTTTAAAAAGCACATAGGCCTGAGTTCCAGCCCAGCCCAGATCTGCGTGTGCAATTTAGGGCAAGCTGTTCAACTTTGTTGAACCTTGGTTTTCCCATCTATAAAATGGGGAGGTAATGCCTGCCCCACCCCCACCCCCACCCATAGGCTAGTGATGAGGATTAAACAAAATTGGATATTCAGAGTCCCCACGGACCAGCCCATGGTAATTATGGACTGGTTGTGGTGTGGTTCTCAGGCTGGGCTGCACATTGCAATCACCTGATGGCTCTGAAAACTGCTGATGCCTGGATCCACCCTCAGGGATTCTGATGTAATTGATCTGGGGTCCATTGGTGGTGATGGGAGGGGACACAGGGAGTTTAAACAGCTCCCCAGGTGATTCTGCTCTAGAGCAGAGGCCCTCACACTTTAGCAAGCATCAGCATCTCTAGAAGGACTTTTTAAAATGCAGATTGCTGGGCCTCATCCCCAGAGTTTCTGATTGTAGTTCTGGAGAAGCCTGAGAATCTAAAGTTCCACTAAGTCCCCAGGTGATGGCGATGCTGCTGGTCCAGGAACCACACCTTGAGGACCATTGATGTGGACAGATGTAAGTAGTTGTGATAAGGGACTGGAGTCATGTGAGAAGCTTTCACATTTAATGCCAATAAAACCCTCAGGTCAGGACCCATGTACTTCCTTTCCAACCCAGGGGATAGGAGAGAGGAGAGAAGAGAGGGGAGGGGGAAGAGGATAGGCCAGGGGGAAAGAGAGCAGAAGCCAGGACCTCTCCCCATCCCATTATGCCGACACCCCCACCATGCTGGTTGGAAGCGCTCTCGCCCTCTCGCTGGCAGCTTCAGGCCGTAGAACCAGCTGTGGGACTGAGAGAGGTCTGTGCCTGGAAGGCCCAGCTGGGCGGCCTTTGCTGCCTGCTCCAGGTTTCTGGGGTTTGCTGAGAAATCAGCCCACACGGTCTTCAGCCCGTCTGAGTCTTAGGCCTGTGGGGCATGGAGTTCTTTGCCCATTCTGGGTGGGGAGGGGGCACTGCTTCCCCAGCCTGAGCCTCTCCGGCCCCCTACAGAGGAGCTATCACCGAAAGCAAAGTCTAGCCCCCCAGGAGAAGCCCCTCTGTTTCCAAGAAGGGCCAGACTATGCGGGTCCTTAGTCTAACTCCCACCGAGCAGCAGGTGGCTCAGGACAGACTTGTGGGGCTAACTGGGGCCTGGAAATTGCCACCAACTCTCCCCTCTTCGGCTCTCCTTTAGGTGCCCACTGGAAACCCTAGATATGCATCCTGTGGGCCTGCTTTCTTGGGTCCTCCTCAATGTGCAGTGCAATTGCCCTGGGGCCAGGGGCTCCAGGTCTCATCCAGTGTGAGCCGGGCTGTCTGCAAGCCTGTACCGTGGCCATTAGTCCCTCGTCAGAGCCAGCTCTGGTCAGCATACCTCCCCAGGAGGCCCCACCAGCTCTGGGCTCTGGGCTCCCTCATGTTTCAACAACAGGCCAAGGTGGAGGGGCCAAACGGCAGGGGAGGAGCACAAAAGCCCTTTACGGTTGGGCATTTTATGAAGTGCTGGGTCCTTCTCACCCCCATACTTCCCACAAGGCCTGGCATAGTAGCATCATCACCAGGCAGGCAGAGCTGTGGACAGAGGCGTGACTGTAGGAGGTGGGTTATCCAGACAAAGGCAGGATCCCCAAGATGAGTTTATAATCTGGGTGAACTCAGGATCCGAGTGCTGCCCCAACCCTGAGTCATGCCTACATGGGGGTCCCCAGCAGCCTCCACCCTGTCCTCTGTCCAGATGCTGCCAGTTCCTCCCTGCCCACCTTCTTCCTGCCCCTCTCCTCCTTGGCCCCTTCATTCCCCGCACCCCACCCTCTTCACTGCCTTCTCTAACCTCATCTATTCCTGTGGCTTCAGATACCAGTTAGATGCTGGTGCTTCCCCAGTCTGTGTGCCTGGAACTCTCAGCCTCTGACCACGGGGCTGCTGCCTGCGACCACTCAGGACACACACCACCCATGACTCCATGATGCGCCATTCTTAGGGGCTGAAGCATGGACCGTGCCCCCTGCCGCTGGGCAATGCGGTGACCCTGTCAGTCCTCACTCTTGTGTTGTCTCCCACCCACTTCCCCCGGGTGTCCCACAAGGTATCTCCTAGCCCCTCAAATCAATGGCATCCATCTCTGAACTCTCCATCTGCCTCCCAAATGCCCTCCCCTACGCATGCCTCCCAGCCCCCCACACCACGCACTCACTCCCTGGCTCAGGTCAAAAGCTTCAGAAGGCAGCTTCTGGACCCACTAGACTGCTCCCCGCAATGGGCTGGTGCAGGGAGGGGTGGTAGTGACTCTGCTGCCCCCAGTCCAGGGCTGGCTGTTCCTGTGTGGCTCCGAGGGAGGAAGGACAACCAACTAAATGTGCGTTTTCCTTCCACAGGACTGCACCTTCTTCAATAAGAAGGACATCCTCAAGTAAGTGTGGCTCTTGTTCACCCCTCTGGAGCTGGGGCAGGGGCAGGGGTGGGGCCGGGGACCCCGGGGCGGAGGCAGGGGGTTGGGGGGTGCTGCACCGGCTGAGGACTAGCTTTTCCACCCCCATCAGCAGCCGAGCGCAGGCTGCTGTGGGAACTCGAGACGTCCCACCCCCGGCTCACATCCTTCTGCCAAGAATCGAACGTCTGCTTACTGCATGCCAGGCTCCGTGGTGGGCGGTTTCAGAAACATTCTCATTTAATCCTCACTGTGCCCTTGTAACAGGAGAATCCTTTTATCCTCACTTTACAGGTGGGGCTTAGCAACTTGGCCAAAGTCGCCCAGCCAGGGACTGAAGACTTGGCCTCTGACTCCAGGGTCCTCGTTATTTCATTGCACCCTGGG
The DNA here is from genome assembly GCF_025265405.1 of Mesoplodon densirostris. Lineage (NCBI taxonomy): Eukaryota > Metazoa > Chordata > Mammalia > Artiodactyla > Ziphiidae > Mesoplodon > Mesoplodon densirostris. The sequence continues at coordinate 116,377,286 of NC_082664.1, read as the reverse complement.
ACCTGTCAGACTAAGGGGGGACCCTGTCTGTTAGACTAGGGATCCCTAAGAGCCTTCTGGCTCTGATGTCCTGCCACTTCTGGGAGGTCCTAAAGGCAGGGGCATGGCAGGCAGTGCCACCACCGCCCCTGAGCTGTCCACCAGGGGTCTCTTCCCTTTTTGGGGGGTGGGGTGGGCCTAGACCGGAGAAATGAAGGGGGTTGGCAGACTCAGAGCCCCAGGACCAGATGGTGGGCAGGATTCACAGAATGCCAGGAAACCTGGCCCCACAGGCCTTGCCAGGCCCCCCTCTCTGGGCTATCAGGTGGCACTAAAAGCCAGCAAGGTCTCAGGATCACTTTCCCTGGAGGTCGATGGGCAGGCTGGGGCTAGAGTCTGTTACACTTCCCAAGGGAGCTATGGTCTGTCACTGCCATGACCACTCTGCTCAGATGGTGTCCCTCAGTCCTTCCTTTCTGCCCAGGCTGCTCTTCCAGCCTGTCTCCTAGGTGGGCAGGGATGCCCACTCCTACCACCTAGGAGAAGCAGGGTGAGGGGCAAAGCCCCCAGGCCTTGGCATCAGCAGACCTGGGCTCTACTTCCCGGCTCTGACCTTGGACAGGCTTTGAGCCTCGCTGAGCCTCTGTTTCTTTTATAAAACGGGGATAATGATACCTCCCCCGTTGCTGAGAGGCAGGAACGCCAGGGTGTGGTGTTTGATAAATTGAATTTGGTCTGTAGCTTGAGTGAGGTGTGGGGTGCGCTTCGCATTTGGACAGATGGTCCTCAGAACTGTAATAACACAGCGGTCACCCCAGCATGCCCGAGGCACCTCTTACCTTTCAGAGTTCATGGCCCAAATCCTCGCTGAAGCCTCACCACATTTGGCCTCTGTAACAGGGAGCTCCCGCCATCCTGACTTCCCACCTTTGTAGACGCCGGGCCCAGACTGCTTGTCCTGGGAGGCCCACCACCATTTCTGTTCTGGCAGCAAAAGCTTGTCCCCAGGCCTTGGCACTGGATGCCCCGCTGCCTTTCTCATCTTCCCGCTGCATTCCTGCATGTCCTTCAAGACCCAATCCAGGGTCATCTACTCTGTGAGCCCCCAACTCCCTGTCCCCCAGCTCTCACACAGCCTCTTTTGCAGCCTTTTAGGGGGCTCTGTGGGCTCATGGCCCAGGTGCCCAGCTCCCTCCGGACTTGCAGTCAGGCAGGACACAGGCTCCCCATGCCTGGCACTGGGCACGGCACCAGTAAGCACTTGAAGAGTGTGTGGGTGAAGGGTGGGTAGGGTTGGCCAAGGGGAGAACATTGCAGGCTAGGAGCAGTGGGGTCAAGGGCACAGACCTGCTTCACCCTGCCCCATCCCCAGTTGCCCATGGGGGAGGAGAGTGGTTCAAAGGCCAGGCCAGAAATTGGATTCAACCTGAGGGGCCTTTGAGGGTGACCCTGGTCTCTTGGAAAATGATCAGCCCCGGGCAGGTGGGTGGTCTGAGCAGGGGTAGGGGGTCTCCTGGCTCCCCACAGCCCTGGCCTGCCCAGCTCTGGATCCTTCAGTGCCGGCCTCTGTAGTTCAGCCCAGGCCTGGAGTCCACAAAGGGGGGAAAGGACCCCTTCTGGAAGCTGGACACGCTTTCTGAGTCCCCCGCTACCTGCTCTGTCACTGGTTCCTTCAGGCTCCACCTCTGTGTTAACACTCAGTGGGCACCAGAGCCGGTGCTTTTTCTGCAGAGTGGTCATGTGGGGAAGGGGAGGGGGTAAAGCCCCACTGGGAGCAGGGGCCCTGGGATCTGGTCCCCACTGTGTAGCACCTGCCATGTCTCAGTTGCCACCTCTGCAGCATGAGGATGACAGTGCCCCCTGGGGCTGTTTTTCCACAGACTCCAGTGGCTGGGAGGGCAGGGGTGACAGTGTTGTTCAGCACAACACAGGCTGCTTGGAGTTTTGTTGCCCACCCGCCCACCCTCAGGAAGGGTCGTGAGGCCAGGCCGCCTGTGGGATTACATGTCCCTGGGGGACCAGGCATGGCCTCGATGGCTCGACTCCAGTTTCAGCCCCCTCGATTTTCTCCAACCTTCTCTCTGGGCCCCAGCAAGAGCCAGTGTGACTGATCACCCCTGCCAGGGGAGCCCTCCACGCTGTTCACATCTCAGGTCCAGGCGGGACGACCGAGGCCCTGAGCCCAGAGAGGGCCAGGAGCGAGGACCCGGCCGGCAACACAGAGCAGGTCAATGGCAGAGCTAGGCCCGAGGCCCAGGGCCCTCCTCCCAGGGGCCTTCCAGCACTGTTACCCCACCCCCACCCGGATGGTTTTCTGGGTGGGCTGCACCCTGAGAACTGACCAGATGGCGAGGAGGAAACGTGAGCAGCAGGTTCTTCTTTACAGCTTGGGGCCCAGCTCTCTGGTAGCCTTAGGTCAGTGATACTGAGTCACAGATACCCGTCTGGGCAGTTTTCCCCTCCCCTCCCCTGCTCCCCTCCTTCCTCTGTACTCACATACACACACACAAACCCGCGTGGATCCAGTTGCTCCCCAGGGCACAGCTCTTCCAGCCCGACGCTGAGCCTGAGTGGGCAGCCCCCCATTCAGCCACCTTCTTTGCTATAGGTAACTCCCCTGCCCCCAGTTAGCCTATGCTCCTAAGCACAGAGAGGCCCAGCTAGCACCCCGGCGTGTTTGCCTATTTGTTACTTTATCATTTATTTTATTTTCTCAACCATTTAAAAACTCTGTATAATCTATTTTAATTACTTTTAATTTTTTATTTCACCTGTGATACATGATGACTAGAAAAATTAGAAAATAAAGCCAGTCAAAAGAGAAAAAAATTGTCTGTAATCCTGCCACCCAGAAATAATGGCTATTAATCTTTCGGTATTTTTAACCTCTGGGTAAATAATGTTTAAATATTTTCCCTTTGTGTGTGTTTATCGGAAATTTGGATCAGGTTCTGTAATTTGCTTTAAATTGCTTTTCCTTAGGCAACTTGTAAAAATAGATGAGATAAAAAAATGATCTCACCACCTCTTCATTTGGTTGGACATTTAGATTTTCAGCTTTTCACCATTAGAATTAGCACTGCAGTGCACATCCTTGGGACACCATGACGTATAGCCCACGCGTCTGGGATTATTTCCTTAGAATACATTTCTAACAGAGATTTCTGGCCCAGAAGCCCTGGACGTTTTTAAGGCTTTTGATTTTTATTGCTAAATTGCCCTCCAGCAGCCATGCATGAGTCTCCATTTCCCTACTTCCTCAGTCACACTGGCTGTTACATCTCTTTTGTCTTCTGTCCCCAAATCGTTTACTGACTATCCCAAGGGTCTCAAACTCAGCTGTCTGTGGGGGCCAACATGCACTGCAAATAAATGAAGCCGTGTAACCCGACGGGAATGTTTTAGGACAAGGATCTGCAGAAATTGCAGTTCCTGAGCCCCAACTGGTTGTGGCCTTGGGGAAATCCAGGTTTTTCATGTAAAATTGTTTAATTTGTAAATGTTGGCAGCTAAGTTTTAAATCATTATTTTACATGAAAGCTAGACATGAATGTGGACCACCAACCAGTCTGTGACTTCCAGAAGAATCCATCTTCTCCCCACTGATTTCAAATGCTGTTTGTCTTGGACTAATTCTCATTTATATTTGGGTCTGCCTCTTCTACACCAATGTCTATTCCATATGGTTTTACTTAAATAGCTTTAAACTACGTTTTAACATCTGACGGGACAAACGTCTCCCCGGGGACTCTTTTTTCAGGGTTTTTCCCCCACTCTCCAATGTTTATTCTTCCAAACAAACTTTTCAATCAGGTTGGCAAGATCTCAAATAAATCTTTTGCAGATTTCAATAAAGAGTGTATTCATTTTACAGGAAAATGAAGAGAAGATTGCCATCATTACAGTAGTAAGCCTTTCCAATCAGGAAGGTTATCTAACTCCCTAAATATTTTACATCCTTTGGTAAAGCTTCATGGTTTTCTTTGTGCACATTTCATATTTATTTTATACTTAGTTGTTTGGGTGTTTTTGGAGGGGGATTTTGTGTTGTGAATTAGATCTTCTGTTACATAATATTTTTGAATAGGTGAATGCTGGTAGAAAAACTATTGTGTAGAAGAGCTACTGAGCTCTTTCTCATTCAAATAGTTTTGTTTTTTTTTTTTACTAACTTTTTTTTTTTGGCTGCGCTGCGTAGCATGTGGTATCCTAGTTCCCCAACCAGGGATCGAACCTGTGCCCCCTGCAGTGGAAGCACAGAGTCCAAACCACTGGACTGCCAGGGAAGTCCTCATTCAAATAGTTTTTAAACTGATTATTTTTGGTTTTCCAGCAAATAATAATTTGCATCCTCCTTTCCGATATTTAGATATACTATTTTATTTTTCTGACTAATTACATTGACTAGCACTCACCGGGGAAATGTTATACAATGATGGTGACGGTAGGAATCCCACTTTTATGGGAATGTCTGTAGTACTTTTATCATTTAAGTATGATGTTAGGTGTTGATTTCAGGTAGAGAGTATCCTTTTGTTTATGTTTGAATAAGGATTTTAAGTTTTTTGTTGAAAAAATTAATATATACCTTAAAAATACTTTTTATTTTTATTAATAAATACTCTAAAAACTCAGTTCAGAAGTAGGTAAAGTAATAAGTGAAAGTTGGCCTTCTCTTATCACTCCTCTCCACTCCTGCCTCACAGAGACCATCAGTGTAAACACGTGGTGTACACTTTTCAGATATTTTTCTGTGTACATACAACCATCTAGTCATAAGTGCAGCTATCAAGTTGATCAAAATATTTTTTTGCTGCCTATTAATGTGATTTATAGTCACAGATTTCCAAACATTGATCCATCCATGCATTCCTGGAATAAATCCTACTTGGTCCCAATGATTTACTCTTTCAAATGCTGTTGGACCTGATTTACTAATATGTTATTTTATAAGATATTTGCATCTGTATGTGTAAGTGCCATTGGTCCATTTTGGATGCTACCTACTAGGTTCTGGTAGCAGGGTTCTTATTAACTTCCTAGAATAAACTGGGAGGCTGTCACTTTTTTGCCCCATGCTCTGGAACAGTTCAAGTAGCATAGGTATTGTTTCTGCCCCTGGAACTTATGATAGGACTAATATGTACATCTTTGTGAATTCAGTAGTGCCCTTTATTGGGAGGAGGGGTACAGGAATGCAGTTCTGTGACAGTTTTTGGAGTTTTTCCCAAAGCAATTCATCTTTCCAAATTCTCCTTGAGTTTTCCTTAAAAAACAAATTACAATATCACTATAGGCATAGAGTCAGAACACATCTCTGTCCCAGGGCAGAAGCTGGCCTTTGTACCCCAGAAGACACCTCCTCAATTCCACTAATACGCACAGGCCTTCTCCCAAATCCTCGCCCCTTGCAGGGAGCCCGTGACATGGCAGGCAAAACGCTAATAGCTACCAGTTGAGGCCAGGTGGTTTTAAATACTAACGCCATCCTTTTTAATCCTCACAAGTGTGAGGAGGGTAGGACAATCCTCATTTAACTGATAGGGAAATCTGTTCTCCAATGGGTTAACCCACTTGCCCAAGGCCACGCAGCTAGTGAGAGGTGTAGGCGGGGCTCCACCCTCAGTCTGACTCACGTCCCTGCTGCAGCCACCCCACAAATCTTCGAAGGTGTAAACAAACACCTCAAACACCCCAACATTACATCCCAAATGTCAAGGTCAAGTGGGAAATGTAACCGTTGCAAATACTATGGTCCTGTCAAAAGCGCATGAAACCAGATGCATAAAGTGATATATAGTCCAGGTTCCATGTTTGGGGACAATATAAAAAAAGGGCAAATTTTTCCTCAATGCTGAAAGTAAGAGCAAAGAAAGTCCTTGAATGCCCCCTCGTGGAGGGTCCCAGCTTGATCCTGTAACTCTGTTATCCACTGCCCCCCTTTGACCCAAAAGACAGGGTTTGGGTTTTCCCCTCCAGGTCTGTGTTTCCAAGCCTTGGAACTTCCTTGTGATTTCAGGCCCTTTTATAGGAGCATGTGACTGGCCAAGTGGGCTCATGGCATTTGCTTTGCGTTTACTGTACAGGTGCTCTGAACCAGGTGCTCTGAACCTGGGTGGCCTGATTTACAGGGAGGGCCTGGACCCACCGCTGTTGGCTCTGGAAGCTGGGACAGACACTTAACCCCTTAGCCTCAGCTTCCTCACCGGAAAAACAGGGGTGGGGGGTACTAATAGCTACCTCTCGGGGTGATTAGGGATTAAATTGAGTAAAGCAGTGCACACGGGGTTAACCCAAAGCCCAGCACAGAGTGAGCATTTGCTAAACAGTGGCTGACATTTTGTGTGTGAGCTGGGCAAGCAGTGACCTGCTCCACTGGAGAGGGCTGGGCGGCAGGGCGACAAGAGTTGGGTGAACCCTGATGGGGGATTGGGTGGCTATGCTGAAGGGCCTGCTAAGGATGGGCCTAGGAGCATGTCACTGGGCCAGGCCACTTAGAAGAAGACCAGGGTTGATCCGGCTTTGGGGGTAGCAGGGAAGGCGGGCCCCGGAGATGTGGGGTCACCCCTCCATCCAGGCCCCAGGAGCCCTGGGCCTCACCACAGCCCCCCCGTCAATACCCCTGACACCTGTCCCTCTGTCTGGCAGCACTTCCTGGACACAATTTCATCTGAACCTAATTTGTACCTGCCTGGGGTTAGGAGGGGAGGGCTGTTCTTCGGGATATCAGAGACCTGGACAACAGGACACAGGGCCGCAGAGGAATAATGGAGGAGGGGCTTGCAACTGAGACAGGGTCAGGATGTCTCACATCCTTGAGGGTCCATGCAGCATGTAGGTGGGCTTGTGTCCCAGGGCCCACCCGAGCAAGGTGGGAGGGTGAGAAGGAGCTGGGGACCTGGCGCGTCAGCGAGGAGGGCCAGGCCCAGGGCTGTGGGCTCCATCCCGACCGCCCCCAGCTGGAGAGAGGTTGTGGATGGCCGTTCTCAGGGGCTTCACAGGATGTGAGGGCTTCTGGAAGCTCTTCCAGAGACCCAACCCTCAGGGCCTAGCGTGGGGGCAGGGGTAGCAAACTGGGCCAGGACTTCAGCGAGGTCAGGAGTGGGGAGCGGCAGGGGCAGCATGGGGAGGAGGGCTTAAGAGCCTCTGCTCTGGATTTCCGGTCCCGGGTTCCAGCCATGGTCCCTGAGACTTCCTAGTTGTGTGGTGTTAGACAAATCACTCTTTTAACCTCTTCAGGCCTCAGTTTGCTGAGCTGTACGAGGTGACATGCCTGGCACATAGAAGATTCTTAAGATCTTGAGTCCAAAGAGGAAAACAATAAGATCAGATGGCAAGCCCTTGTGGGTGGGGGGATGGGCAGTGGCAGCAGTGGCCGTGGTGTTGGTGGTCATGGGAATGGCCAGGACGCAATCTGGTCATCAGCATAGGGGTCTGGGCAGAACTTGCCTCCCTTACAAATCCCCCATCCTGTGGGCAGAGCAGATGGTCTCCCCAGGGCCCTGGCCGAAGTGGGTCTCCAGCGTGAGGGGCCAGGGTGCAGGCAGGGTGGCGCTGGGCCTCTGAGGGCCCGGGGACTGCATCCCCTCCAGCACTTTTTCTCTGCTTCCCTCGCAGGCTCCACGCGCGCTTCTATGAGCTGGCCCCCAACCTCGTCCCGATGGACTACAGGAAGAGCCCCATCGTCCACGTGCCCATGAGCCTCATCATCCAGATGCCGGAGCTCCGGGTACGTGAGAGGCTGCTGCTCGGCAGAGCCGGGGGGATCAGCTAGAGGAGGCCGGGCAGGGGGGCCGGGAGTTTGGGGGATATGCCCCTCTGGATGGGCAGGGCAGCAGGGGCACCCAGACCTGAGTTGAACCCCAGCTGTGCCTCAGTTTCCTCATCTGCACCCTGTGAACAAATGAGCTACGTGTGTAAGTAAATGAGCTTTACTCGGTAAGGGTGCCGTGATTGGTGCTGCCCTATGGTCTGCAGGGCTGTCGACCTGTGCTCACCTGCTTGCCCCTGTGTTAAGTGGCCTGTCTGCTGTCCTTGGCAGATCTTGTTTGTGTCTTCTTTTTTTTTTTTTTTTTGCGGTACGCGGGCCTCTCACCGTTGTGGCCTCTCCCGTTGCGGAGCACAGGCTCCGGACACGCAGGCTCAGCGGCCATGGCTCACAGGCCCAGCCGCTCCGCGGCGTGTGGGATCTTCCCGGACCAGGGCACAAACCCGTGTCCCCTGCATTGGTTTCTTTTACCTCTCACCACTGCGCCACCAGGGAAGCCCCTTGGCAGATCTTGTTTGTGTCTTCTTTTTAAGGTAATTTTTTTAGCCTCGTCCTCGCATGGCTGTTTTCTCACAGCAGGGCCATCCATAGGATCTCCTCTCAGATTTTAAGGTGCGCAGGAATCACCTAGGGATCTTGTCAAAATGCCGATTCAGGTTCAGCAGGTCTGGGGGTGGGTCCAAGATTCTAACAGGCTCCCAGGTGAGGCTGATGCTGCTAGACCTCAAACCATATATATCCTCGACATAAGAGTTTCATTTCCCGAGTTCCTCACACATAAAATACTCCAGCGGTAAGAAAGCATTTGGGTTTTTAGGGCACATTGCTTTGGGTCTTTGCAAAGAGCCCCTTGCCAGACCTCAGGTGTGTGACTCTGGCGTCAGGGTGTCCACTTGGGGTCCACATGGCATCCACTTGGGGCCTGTATCCTGGTTATGACCTCAGTCCTGGGGGACAGTGAGCCAGAGGCTCAGCCCTGACAAGCGTCCAGCCTGGCCTAGAGAGGGGCTTGATTCCAGCCTCAGAGGATCACTAGAGGGTATGAAGCCCTTCGGCAGGAACCATGGGATTGTCTCTCAGCCCCCCGTGCTGGCCTGAGCTGGGCACAGAGTGGAGTGGCCCAGTGCTGGCCCAGCTGGGGCGGAGGACTCCAGGAGAGGTGGGCCCTGAGTGAGTTGGGGTCAGAGGAAGGAGTCATTGGTATAATTCCCCACCTACCTGTGGGCTGGTCCCGGCCCAGTTCTCCCACTTCTGGGGCCCCACTTCTGCCCCCTGTGATCTTGGTCTGAGCTGAGAGCTGCCCAGGCCCTGGGCTCTTGTTGTAATAGGGAAGAACCTTTTGTATTCTATTCCAAGTTAATCACTAAAGGGATGTTTCCTCTAAGCTTAAATTATACATAATGGCCCATCTCTGGGAACCCTGCCTCCCAGGTAATGAGCGTTAAGCTAAAATACCTCTGTTTAGCTCACAGGAAACATCCTGACCAGGCCCACCTGTGAATGACTACAGGGAGGAAGAAATTAACACCTCCCCTCCGGGAGGCTGATGGGAAACAGGAAGTGTTTGACTTTACTCCCTCCCCTTTTAGTATAAAAGAAACCTGAATTCTAACTCAGGCAAGATGGTTCTTTGGGGCAGGAGCCCACCATCTTCTCGGTTAGCTGGCTTTCCAAATAACATCACTATTCCTTGCCCAAACAACTCGTTTCTCTATGTTTTGGCCTCTTGTGTGGTGAGCAGTACGAACGTGGACTCAGTAACATTGTCTTCCCTTGCATGTCAAGGCAGGAGCCTCCATGTACTCCCTGGGCAATGGGACTAATCCCTGCTCCTGCCTCAGAAGAGGTGATGCCTCCAGTGGGCACACCTTGGTTCTGCTGAGCCCTCCGTGCTGATCTGAACAATATAACAAGACATGATGCTTGCAGAGCTCTCACTGGTGCCAGGCTTTGTACCAACACCTTACATACTTTAACTTATTCAACCATCTCACAACCCAAGTAAGTAGGTGCAATTATTATCCCCATTTTACAGATGGGGAAACTGGGGCCCAGGGGGATTAGGTCACTCGTTCAAGGTCACATAGGCCATAGCTGTCGGGCTCTGGGTTCCTCCCAGTGAACCTTCACCTATGGTGACTGCTGTGGTTGTTTTCTTCAGGAGAATCCCTTCAAGGAAAGGATTGTGGAGGCTTTTTCTGAGGATGGCGAGGGGAACCTCACCTTCAACGACTTTGTCGACATGTTTTCTGTGCTCTGTGAGTCGGCTCCTCGTGACCTCAAGGCAAACTACGCCTTCAAGATCTACGGTAACAAGGGCCTGGAGGAGGGGCTGTGATGCTGGGTGCGGGTGGTGGCATTCCATAGGCCATCTACTTACTGCTGGTTCCCACCGTGGGGATGCTGGGGACACCAAGAACACTCTGAAGAGTGCATGTCCAGCAGAGTGGCCAGTGGGGACAACTAGTGCCTAAGAGACATCTGCAGGGTCCTGAGAGCAGAGGAGGGAGGGACCCACTCCACCTAGGGCGGGTGGTTAGCGTGAGGAGAATTCACATGTGGTGACATTTCAGCATGGCCTCGGAGGACAAGAGGAGATTTGTCAACAGGAGAATGGGGGTGGGCATACCTGGTAGAGGGAGCACCACAAAGCACAGGGCGTGGTGAGAAGATGGGGAGACAAATGTGGTGGGATGAGGGCGGTGTGATGCTGGAGAGGTCACTGGGGCTGGGCTGTGAGGAGCCAGCCAAGGAGTTTGGGGGCCACTGCAGGGTTTCAGGTGAGGCCAGGAAGCCCTGTGTTCTAGAAGGATCACTCGGCATCCTGGAGGAGCTAGACTGGCCGACGCCAGGGTTCTGGAGAGGAGGCCTCTGCTAGGTGGTGAGGCTGGGCTGAGAAGTAGGCTCCTAGGTCCCCCCTCCCACCTCTGCAATTGCTGCCAGGGGTAGGGTGGCCTCATTTCACCCCAGCCCAGCCCACGACCCACTGTCCCACTGGCCACCAGAGGGCGCCGAGTACCTGCGAAGCTTTTGGTTTCTCCTGTGGCGATAGGAGAGAACTTCACACTGCAGAGCTCATAGGCTTCGAGCCTGACAGCAGCTGGGGCTGGTGTCAAAGCCTCAGACAGTGCTCAGATGGGAACTTTGAGGCCCAGGGAAGGTCTGTCCTGGACCAGAGGAGCCACAGACAAACCTGTGCCCAGCATCTTTCATCAGCCAGGGGATCCCAAGGCAATGGGGCCCATTGGGCTGTTTTTTCATTTTGTAGTTGTCACGTTTATTTCAGGGGACTTTGGTCTACATATATCTCTGCACCCACATTGTGTTTGCACGTCAGAGGCATGGTACCCGCCTTGTCTACCCTTAACAAACTACGCCCACAAGGTTCAAGTAAAAAGCTTCTCGAATTCCAACCATCATCCCCCTAATGTTGGACCCCATGGCATGGCTTCTGGGAAGGCTGTAGTCTGCCAGAGAGGGGAAGTGCAGGGCACACAGCCAAGCAGGTGTGGGGACAAGTGAAGGGAGAACCAGGGCTCCCCTACCACCCTGGACTGGCGGGTGGAATGGAGAAAGGCAACTGGGACCTGGGGTTTGGTGCTGGGGGGAACTGGGGCCTGACCTCTAGCAAGGATCACCCACTTCCTTGACCTTAGTTTCCCTGCAGAATGAGTCTGCTGGACAGATAAATGGGAAGGGCACTCCAGACAGAAGAAATAGCACTTGCAAAGATCTGATAGTTGGGCTGAAAGGCAGTCAGAAGGGTGTTCAAGTTCCCTGTGATGAGCCTGTGTGTGGCTCGGCCCTCTGAGCATCTTGCTGAGCTGTGGATAGTGGTAGTGCCTTTTGCCGAGTAGACTCAAACCATGTTCCCTGCTCTTCACAAAAGCCAACCACAGGGCCTCTCTCTGGGGGGGCTTCTGAGTCTTCTGACCTACATGTCTGGCTTGGGACCAGAGGCAACATGGTGCAATTTAGAAAACATGGGTCTTAGCGTCGAACAGGCCCCGATCAGCATCCCAGCTTCCCCTCCAACAGCCATCTGACCTTGATTCAGTCACTCAGCCTTGCCAGGTCTTGGTTTCCTTAGCTTTAGAGGGAACACAGGGTCCACCATGGGGCAAGGCCAGGAGAGCCGTTTAGCCTGGGCCCAAAGTTCCCAGGAGGCCTCAGATTTGGACGTTCAAAGTGTCTCAGACCAAGGCTGGGCTTGCCATCATGGTAGGGGTTTGTGCAGATTGTGAATGCGGATTTGTTGAATGTTGTGTTAAGAGGTGCCTCATGAGTGAGACCCCCTGGTCCCTGTCGGCTGAGGACAAGGATCCAGTGTCCCCAGAGTGTGCACAGAGGGGCCAGGGAGCTATCTGGTGTGACCAGCTCAGAGGAGAGTGGCCTGAGCGTCCCTGACACCACCCCACAGACTTCAACACCGACAACTTCATCTGCAAGGAGGACCTGGAGATGACGCTGGCCCGGCTCACCAAGTCGGAGCTGGACGAGGACGAGGTGGTGCTCGTGTGTGACAAGGTCATTGAGGAGGCCGATCTGGACGGCGATGGCAAGCTGGGCTTCTCCGACTTCGAGGACATGATCGCCAAGGCCCCTGACTTCCTCAGGTGCCTTCCCGAGGGGCTGGCACGGGCAGGGCGGGCCTGAATGGGGGCCGCAGCCAGGAGACCCCGCGGGGCTGAGGCACTGTCACTGCCCCTGAGAGCAGTGGTCCCGGCAGGCCCTGTGTGGGCCGGGAGGCAGGTCACGTTCCAGGCCCAGCTGCCCTCAGGGTGTGACTGGGGAGTCCTCTGTCCCCAGCAGGGCCAGTCTCTGGTGAAGGATAGAGACTGGGGGCCCTTTGGTTATGTCGGGGGTTGGATGCCCTGGGCACAGCTGGTCCTCCAGGCCTTCCTTCCCTCATGCAGATTGTTTGCATCCTCCGCACCCTTCTGGAGGAACTGTCCAGGGTTGGGTGCGGGGCCTGGTTGGCTTTCTGCTGAGGACCTTTACCCACCCAGTCCAGAGCCTCTCAGCCCCTCTTGCTCTTTCTCTTTCCAGCACTTTCCACATCCGGATCTGAGGACAGTGCCGAGGTTGCAGGGGCAAGAAGCCGACCATCCAGCTCTGCTGCCTACACGAGTGTGACCTCCAGGCTCCCCAGGAGAGGAGCTGTGGCCTCTGGGGTTTACACCCATGCACATTTCCTTGGCCCTTTCAGCAAAAAATCCTTAACCAGGGAAGGGGGTATGTGAGGGGCAGGGCCTTTCCCAGCCCCCCTGTGGTCCCTCCACGGGCCTTCCCTCTCTCCCCCCAACCTTCCCCACACCCTGGTCCTCTCCCCATCAGAAATGGCCCTACTGGGAGGGGAAGACAGAACCCCTAACAGGGCAGGGGTGCTGACTTGTCCAAGTGCTGGGCAGGCAGCCTGGTTGCCCAGGGCAAAGTGAAAAAAAAAGGACAAGGTTTAACGAGCTATGCAATCTTTCTCCAAAACCCACAGCTGGGCTACACCCGACCCCGCCTGTTCCTTCTCCCCTGACCCTTCCCAATGTGAAGCTGTGTGAACAGTGGGTCCAAGGGCTCTGTCCCTGTCTCTGTCCAGGACCTGAGCACCACCCCATCTTCTCTCCCCAATGACGTGGAATCCTCACTGGTGTGTGCTGTCCACAGATTTGTGAACACCTGGTACAGTAAAACACTTTCATGTCCCCGTGTTCTCTGTGTCTGCCAAGGTTAAGAAATGTTCACTGGTCCCTTTTCTCCTTGAAATTCCACCATTAGCAATTCACGTCTCTAAGCATTGCCTTCCCACTTCAGGCACCAACTTTTATTTCAGTGCTTTAAGTCCTTGAGGGGAAGACACATCTGTGCCCCAAAGCTTCGAGTGACCACCATGAAGAGATGTTGGGTGAAAACCGTTTCCATTTCCCTCATAGTGATAGTCATTCCGGTGAAGATTTATGGAGTACGAACCATGTATCAGGTACAGGGTGACCAGATCACATAGGGATGGCCAGCAAGCGCCCACTGGCTGGCTCCAAAAACTGCCCAGCAGTGCCCAGGCTGACCCAGGCGGCCAGCCAGACTTGGGCCTGCCTTAGGAGGGGTGACCAACTGTACAGTCTTGAGCAGGCTGCTGATTTACTGTCAATCCCTACAACCCCCCTGGGAGGTAGGGACTCTTAGAGCCCCATTTCTCAGAGGGAGACGCTGCATAGCCAAGAGGCCGCTGTGGGTAGGTTTTCCCCACAAATGTGAACTGAGCCAACTCTGCCCAGGGAGGGGGCCCGAGGGGGGCTGCGGTGTTCTCTCTGTTGAGGGTTAGTTGCCTGGGGGCAGTGGGCAGGGGGCAGCAGCCCACTTGCTCACCCTTATGGAGGTGGGGCCGCATGGGTGTGAGGGGGAGTGGGATCCCAAGGGAAGGGGACGGAGGAGCCAGGCTGACCTGAGAGAATGGCTGTAGTGAGAGGCCTGAGGGCCCCGTGTGGAGAGCTGGTGCCTGGGCAAGGCCTAAGGGCCACCAGGTGGGGTCTGGGTCTCATGGGAGGAGTCTGAGAGCCACCCCTAAAGGCCAAGGCTGGCTGGAGGCAGAGGGCAGATGAGGGTGACCTGGTCAGATAGGGACGTCAGCAAGTACCCACTGGCTGGCTCCAGAAACGGACCAGCAATGCCCAGGCTGACTGACTGGCAGGTGGCTGCTCCTCTCCGGATCTCCATCTCCCTGATCTGCAGCAAAAAGGGTCAGACTAGGGTCTGCCCATCTTGCATTATGAGGCTGGGATGAAGGTGGGGGCAGAGAGGGGCTGAGGGGATGGTCCCTGGGAGCCCAGGTGCCCCAGGGTCAGAACCATCACCTCCGAGAACGGGGCTTTGCTGCTACTTCCTTGGTTTCTTGCGAACCCCGCTGGGGCAGGAGCAGGGATGTGGCCCTGGGCCCTCCCTCCTTTCTGCTGATGGAGCCACGAGGAGGGGGACTGGTTTTGGTCTCAAGAGCAACTGAATGACATCACTCAGCCAGTTAGGAAAATGCCAGCGCTGCTACAGGGCCTGCCCCACGCTCAGTAAGTGTTCAGTGGTGGGAGGTCAGCACGGTCAATCCGTCCAGGCCCAGCCTGCTCATCTTGGAAATGCGGGTGGCCTTTGGCCAGTCCCCACTCCTCTCGGGCCTTGATTTCCTCTGGATGGGTGGGAGGCACTGGGGAAGCAGGGCACAGCCCTGAGCTTCAGGCAGCTGGAAGGTCCCCTCCCATCCTGTCCCCTAGGCTGTCTCGGAGCCTTGTTCCAGAGCAGGCTGGTTCGATCTGAGGGTGCAAGGGGTGCCTTCAAGCAAGCTGAGAGCTTTCCAGTAAGCCCTGGCATAGCCCAGATACCGGGAAACCCGCTGGTGAGCTTCAGAAAGCCAGGCCTCCTCAGGATTTGTGCTTCTTGTCTGTGAAGAAGAGCCTCCGGAGCTTGTCAGGCTGCAAGGAGGGAGAAGATGCTAGAGCCTGGGTCCCTGGACGGGGAGGGGAGAGCCAGGCTCAGAGCATCCCTTGGCAGCAACTGGGGGCTGGGGCTCAAGGCCGGAGAAAGGCCAGGGTGGAATACTGATAGTTGCTCCACCACCCCTTGCAGTGCCAGAAATTCCACTCCAGCCCTCTGGTTTGGATGAAGGATTCGCCCTCTCTGGCTAAGGAGGCTAGGGGAGAGGAGAGAAGAAACGCCAAGTCCCCCCTTCCCTCACTGGGTCCCCTGGGGTCCCCAACCCCAGCACTGTCTGCCCCAGCCATGCCCTAGGTAGAATGGGGGTGGGGATGTACATGGTGCCACCAGGGACCGGAAGGACTTTGCAGCTAGAGGAAGAGCAGACATGGGTGTGGCTTCTGTGGTTCTTAGAAGGGCTGTCTGCAGGTAGGATCTGTGGTCCCGGGCATCAGGACCTCAGAGGCAGCCTTGCACCAGGCGAGCTCCCTGTCCTGGGGTGTGTGGGCACAGCCCTGCCCTGCGGGAGGAGCTGGCCCAGCTTCTGGTGAAGGCCTTTCAGCTGGGAGCTCGGGGTTTTGCTGTTCAAGCGGAAGAGGAGGTCTGCACGTGCCCGAGGCCTGAGGCTGTGCCCTCGGGGAGTGGGCTCTCCCAGCTCATTGGCTCCAGGCGTAGACAAATACACTGAGGCTGAGGGCCCAGGAGGGTTCCTCTGCCTCCCTGGGAATCCTGACCACCTCCCTCTGCCCTCCTGACCCCTGCTTCCCCTTTTCTCCTTTCTTATCAGAAATCCCCAGGAATAACAGCTGCTCACTGACAGCCATCTCTGGGCTGTGTCCTGAGCACATAAGGATGTCTAGCTTCACCTCCTGGGCAGCCGCCCCTGGACACAGCCACAGGACCAGCCCATTTTACAGATGAGGAAATGGAGATCCTGGGTAGATGCTAAATAAGAATACAGGATGCCCACTTAAATTTGAACTTCAGATAAATGAGGAATAATTGCACTATTGGGGACATAGTTATGCTTAAAAAAATTACTCATTGTTTATCTGAAATTCAAATTAACTGGGCATCTTGTATTTTATCTTGCTAAATCTGGCAATCTTAGTTGCCGGGGAAACTATCTTGCCCAAAGCCATGTGGCTAGGGAGTGGCTGAGCCATGAAAAGGGCCAAGGCAAGTCAGACCTGGAGCCAGGGCCCTTTTCCACCTCTCTGAGGCTCTGAGACGCTTGCAGTGGCCAAGAGGGAGGGACAGGAGTCCTAGTCTGCCACGGAGAAAGACATCAGAAGGGCCTGGAAGCCTCCATCTTATATCCAAACCTAACATCTGCCTCTCCCACCATCTCTAAGCAGAAGTTAGGGCTGGAAAGTTCTGGGCAGTGGCAGTGACCTGCCCTGCCCACGCCTGAGGGCCACAGGTCCCTCCTACCACCCCACCCATGGAGCCCACCTTATGTGTCTGTCCAGTCTCCTTGCTCCTGGCTGCCGGGATTTGTTCATAGGTGTTCCTGGGCTCTGGGAGCTCCAGGGCCCCCAGTATCCTCTCATAGCCACAGTCTGTGGACCCTGAAAGC
The DNA here is from genome assembly GCF_025265405.1 of Mesoplodon densirostris. Taxonomy (NCBI): domain Eukaryota; kingdom Metazoa; phylum Chordata; class Mammalia; order Artiodactyla; family Ziphiidae; genus Mesoplodon; species Mesoplodon densirostris. The sequence goes on along the minus strand of NC_082664.1, from coordinate 116,360,508 downwards.
TTGCTATATGTGGGACTTGCTCCAGGATAGGGGGAGCCTGGCTGGGCCACCCCAGCAGACTGATCTGCTCGTAGGTACTGCTGCCTTCTTGGTCTGGCACATCCCTGGCCTCCTCTAGGAGGCCTTCTGCCCGGATGAGCTCATAGCTGTCTGCAGAACGGCTCAGTTTTGGAGACCCCTGACCCCAGGTAGCAGCTGAGGATCCTAGAGCCTCAGAACTTGGGGGCAGGAGAAGGCCCCAAGAAGTGGGAGACACTCCAGGGCCCTGGTCTGGGCTCACCCCAGAGAGGGCAGGTCCCGGGCCATCAGGCTTGTTCTGGCTTCCATCTGAGAGTCTCCTCAGGGCCTCCTTGCTTGGGGAGAAGGCCCGGCTGCTGGCTGGAACTGGCTCCTGCCTGCCAGACACATCTGTGCCCCGGTCTAGCCGTGCCTGGTTCATCTTCCTCAGGTCTGCATAGATGATGTTGTTGGGGCCTCCAAAAGACTTGTCCAGAAGGGAAGCACTCCTCTCCGGGAGGGGAGGCACCTTGACGGGGGCCTGGGGAGAGAACGACAGAACCTCTTAGAGGTTACCCTGTTACTAAGTTGCCTTCTGGTAAACTGCAGGTCTCTCAGAGAAGCTGAGGCCCCTTGTCTTGGGCTCAGTTTACCTGACTGTTACGTGCAGGGGTTGGTTGACATTCGGGGTCCCTGCCAACTTCATGCTCTAGGACTCTGAGTATGGTCCTTATGTTGGCATTCAAGGCCAGGGGTCACGAAATCTGCCTCCCACCCAAGATCATCCTGCCCTGCTCCTCTCCCCTCCAGAGTGGTGGTCCCTCAAGAGCCCCCTGAGCCCACCCACTCACTGCTCCCTTCCCCTTCAGAAGGGTCCACCCCCAAGTCCATCAATTGTGTATTTATTCAACAAATATTTAGTAAGCACTGTGTAGACACCGTCCTGGGTGCCAAGGGCTCAATGATGAGCAAGACCACCTCTTGGGAGTTTACATTCTAACCTGGAGATGGGCAACATACTGCTCTGTTGTATAGTTTAATGTGGTTGACGTAATATATGATACAATAATATATCACAAGATAATATACTGTCAGCTCGTGATCAGTACTATGAAGAAGAACAAAGCAGAGTAATGGGATAGGGAGAATGGCTGGTAGGAGAGGGGATGTTTTCTATAGTTTAGGGGGTCCTCTCTGAGGAAATGACATTTAAGCAGAGCATGGAATGCAGTGAGAGTAGAAGCCATGCAGATGTCTGGTGGGGAGAGCATTCCAGGCAGTGGGTACAGCAAGAGCAAGGGCCCTGAGGTGGGAACGAGGTTGATGTGTTCAAGGGAGACCCAAAGGCCAATGAGGTTAGAGAAAAGTGAAGAAGGGGGACAGGTGGCAGGGCACCTGGTGAGGCTCTCGTGGACCCTGGTGAAGATTTCAGATTTTATTTTAAACATGAGGAGAAGCCCTCGCTGTGATCTGATACATATTAAGAAAAATCTCCGTGAGTCCCTCTTGTGAGTTGCTGTGGAGGAAAATAAAGTATTGATTCACAGGCATCCCACTCTACAGTTTACAAAGGGATTTTTCTGACATTTCATATCCATTCCCTCATTCAAGCGTCACAGGAACCTCAAGATTGGTAAACTGAGGCTCAGAGAGGTTATGTGACTTGTCCAAAGTCACTCAGCTAGAAAGGCCAAGCCAAGGTTTGAACCAAATCCACCGGTCAGAGGCAGGCCACAGCATGGGCGAACCACTGGGTAATTCCAAGCTGGGCCGCTCCTCTCTGGGCCTGGCACTCACCCTCCGCAGCCTGAGGGGATGGCCAGTGTGGCCTCTCCAGGCCTGATGGTGGACGTGGCACCCACATTCCTGGTCTAGCAACCCTGACTCTGGGTAGCCCAGACTCCTCCTCACCTCCATGCTTTCTTCCTTGGGGAGGTTCCAGGGACTTGCATCCAGGCTCTTCTTTTTGTAGAGGAAGGAGACCTGGGGCTTTGGAGAGGGGCAGGGGCTGGCATCCTTGTCTGGGACCACCGTGGGGGACACTGCAGCAGGTGGGTTTTCCAGGTCCAGATTGGTCTGATGGAGGCCCAGGGTGATGGCGTCATATAGATCACTGTTCTCTAGCTGGAGGTGGTGGGGACACAGCAGGTGTGTGGTCATACACCCCTGGCCAGCCTCTAGCCTGCTGCCCAGAGATTGAAACATTCCCACCAGGTCCCTGACCTCAGGTAGAATGCTTACTCCATCTCCCCTTCTCAAATAAGGACCATGACCCTGCACTGAGTGCCCCTGGGTGGCAGGAAATAGGGAAGGCAAGGAAAGGCATGTGGTCGAGTGGTGGACACCCCTGGCCTGGGCACCCTGCCCCACCCCCCAGGGAAGAGAGGTACCTACCCGGGGGCAGGCAGCAGCCAGGGTCTCCCCGAAGGGCTCAAACTGCACCTCCTGGTAATGGCGCACGAGCTCGGCCAGGGTGCCGTGGCTCTGGGTGTCCCCTGAGATGAGGTAGCGCCGGTTTTGGAGCTGGTTGATGGCAAAATGCCAGCAGCGGTCGCTGCCCCTGCAACACAAGCACTTGTGGCCTGGGGCTGCTGACAACCGGCAGCCCTGCCTTGGCCCAGGGCCGGAGCTGACCCGGGGCCATGCTACCCACTTGGGCCTTGACGTGTTCCTCTATAAACTGGAACTTGACATCCAGCAAACACAGCCTTGCAGGTGATAGGGAGCGGTTTTTCAACGTGCACCCGCCCCTGCCCCCCCACGTCAGTCAGGGAGGAAAGGGCCAGGGCCGGGGTTAAGGGGGAGTGAGGCACTCAGCTTGGAGCATGGATGCAAATTTAAAGGGAAGCCACAAAACTCAGTAATCAAGATAACTCATAATGCAATATTTTAGAAAATCAAAATTAATACCAAAATATCCATGATGAGCAAAATATCTAAGGCTTAAAAGATGAGTTCCGAGCCCACACTTGCACAACTCAGCCTTACTCATCTCACCCAAACCCCGGCCAGGCCGAAAAGATGGAGTTCCAGCTCCCATCTCCACTCCAGCCTGTAAAGTCCCACCCTCTTCATTTTCCTTTTTCATGGAAGAGTAACGTAAACACAGTGAAGTGCACACGTCCTAAGTGTGCAGCTCGATGAACTTCCACATATGAACGTTCCCAGGTAACCACCGCTTAGAGCAGAACAAAACATTTTCCTGCTCCCCAGAAGACTCCCTCGTGGCCCCTTCCAGTCAAACGTAGCCACCACTCTGACCCCCATCACCATAGATCAGTTTTGCTTGTTATGGAATTTCACCTAAATGGAATCATACAGTATTTCTTTTTTGTGTCTGGCTTCTTTCACGCAACATATCTTTGAGATTGATTCATGTCCATGTAGAATTAGCTTCTTCCCCCCCCCTCCATTGATAGGTAGTATTCCATTTAATTAAATCCACAATTTATCCATTCTGCTGATGGACATTTAGATTATTTCCACATCTGGGCAATTATAAATAAAGCTGCTCTGAACATTCTTGTACATGGCTTTTGCTGAATATATGTATTCATTGCTATCGAGAATATCCCAGGAAGGAGAATTGGGTGAGGGATACACACGTATGTTTAGCTTTAGTAGATTATGCCGAATTGTTTTCTAAAATCATTGCCAAGTATGAGAGTTACAGTTGCTCTGAATCTTCCATCAACTATTAGGTAGCCTCTGTCTTTCCACTGTAGCCATTCATTGTGGTTTTAGTTTCTGTTTCCCTGATTGCTAAAGCTGCTGAACACCAGTATGCTCACTGTCCTTTTGGACCCCCTTTTAGGAAGTGCCTTTATTTTGCCTGTGTCATCTTTGTCTTATTGATTTGCAGGAGTTCTTCATATAGTCTGGATATGAGTCTTTTTATTAGGTGTATGTATTACAATACAAAACCTCTCCAGCACTGCAGCTTGTCCTTTTATTCACTGAATGGTATCTTCTGATCAACAAAAGTTCTTAATTTTAAAGAAATCCAGTTTGTTAACCTTCTCTTTTATGGTCAGTACTCTTGTGTCTCGTTTAAGAAATCTTTGCCTGTCTCAAAGTCATGAAGAATATTTCCTATGTTTTCTTTTCCTATGTTTTCTTTTGCTTTTCTCACTTGGGTCTGTGAACCATCTAGAATTAATTTTTGTGTATGGTGTGAGGTGGGGGTCATTTTTTTCCATTTGGATATCCAATTGCTCCTGTACCACTTATTGAAAACACCAGCCTCCCCATACTCCTCCCCGTCCCGCGACCCCCACCCTCCCCCCCGCTGAATTGCACTGGCGCCTCTGTTGCAAATCAGGTAACCAAATGTGGGAGACTGTTTCTGGATTCCACTGGGCTATTTGTATATCTTTGTGAAGCCCCACCTTGATCTCTTTAATAAGCTGGCACTCCACCTAAGATCATGTTTGAAAAAAAAAAAGCCCTGATGCTGAAAATACATTTGAAAACTGCTGAGTTTGTATATCTCAAAGTGCCGAGGACCATACCTGGCACATAGAATAACAATAACTATTTTAATAATGACTAACATTTATTTATTTACTATGTTCCGGACACTGTACCAAGCAGTTTTAAAGGTATAAACTCATCAAACCCATTCAACAATCCTATGCAATATTCCCATTTTACAGATGAGGAAATGTAGGTGCGGAGAGGCAAAGTGACTTGCTCAAGATCAGAATTTGGACTGGGACAATCTGAACAGATGATAATTTTGAAGCTGAATCTGAGGACTTTGAGATTTGCCCTGGAGCCCCAGCCTCCCTCCCTCCCTAACTAGCGGTGGGGGAGGGAACTTCTTCCTTTTTCTGCCTTCCCCCACCCAACCTACCCTTGGGACAGGCTCTGACGTCACCACCTCTGACTTCATCCTGGCCATCTTGTCTCCTCTTCTCCATGCCCACTGCCTTACCCTAGCCCAAGCTTCCTCATCTAGCCCAGACCTCACCCCTCAGTGGTCCCCACTGCCCCCACACCTCCAGCACCTGTCTTGAGTCCTCCTTCCATAGGCTGCCTGAAGTAGCCTTGCAAAACCTAAGTCTGACCAGATGACCCTTCATTGTCTACAGACATAGCCAGGCATCCAAGGCCATCCTGAGCTTCCCTCGGCCTTCCTCTCCAGGCATTGTTCCACTGGAACCATGTGTCCTTCTGCACCCGGCAACTTGTGGCTCCCAGCACCTTAGTCTGCCCTGTCTCTGTTCTTTTGCATATGCAGTTCAATCTATTGGAAATGCCTTCCTAAACCCCAATCACACCTCCTTTTCTGCCCAGCAAGTTGCTGTTCTTCCTTCTATCTTGTGCTCAAAATCCACCTCTGTGAAGCCTTCCCCAGCCTCCCATCAGGAGGAGGTTCTCCGCTGCCCCCCATCAACTCACCCCCTTGAAGGTGGGTGCTTCATCCTAGTATATGGCTGGTGCTGTTCAGAAAATGTCTGATGGACATGGACGGATGACTGAGGGAGTGAGGGAGTCAGGGCCCAGGGAAAGCCCAGCAGTGTGGGCTGGTGGAGATTCCAAGCTTATCTGCAAGTCTGGCTTGTGGAGCCAGAGCCTGCCTGCCCTTTGCAGAGGGCTTCCTTTCTTACCTGTAGGACAAGATGTAGCCGGTGGCCCGGTCGCTGAGGCGGATGAAGAAGGAGCCAAGAGCTTTGTCCCTGAGCAGCTGCTCTGTCTGCCTGGGCAGAGGACATGCCATTAGCTGAGGTTGCGTCCCCACAACAGCAGGAGCAGCCTGACTTAGACCTGCCCGCCATGCCCCAGACCCAGTGCACAGATCTCCAACCCTTTATAGAGAACTCCCTCAGACTTTCGTCTGGTTCTGTGGTCAGTCTGGGTTCAGTCAAACTCAAGACTCAGTCTGGGGCTGGCTGGGTTGGAATCCTGAGGTCACACACACACACACACACACACACACACACCCCACCACACTACTGCCTCACCAGCAGGCACAATAGCCACTGACCCTCTCCACCTGAATGTCCCTGCAGCAAGAAGGAATCCATATAGCTGGAGATTTTTAAGTTTGTGGGATCCTTGCCTCAGGACTGCTGTGTACAGTTGTGCAGGATGTGTACTACACAGTAGTTTCTGCAGGGAGAAGGCGTTGGTATGTCTGGAGCCTGACCACAATGGCAACTCATAGGTTCTCATTCCCTTCCCTTGCATGTCCCCTTCAGCCTCAGGCAGCTACGGATAATTCTAAATGATGCCAAGGAGTTTGGAGGCATGGTGGAAATTCCAGCTGTCTTCTGGTTTGGCAGTACATAGGCCAGATATTTCCTCACCCACTTATTCACCAAATACTTTCTGAGTGCCTGCTCTATGCGGGACCAGCTACAAATTTTGCAGGGGTCAGTACTAAATAAAAACCTGGAGCCCCTTACTCAAAAAGTAAGAATTTCAACAGAGCAGAGGGCCCTGTGTTACAGCACACGTCAATGCCTGTGAAGCTGTGCCTGCTTCAATGCCAGGTGCTGGGCCAGGAGGACCTAACGAGTGGCTGCATTTGTCATTCCTTCAGCTAGTGCTTTGGCAGCTTGGAGATCCAGCCCAATCAGAAAGCCAGCCTCCACATCTTGGCCCTTATTCCTAGAGTAACAGTATATCCAGGTTCGCCTGGGAGAGTCCCCACTTAGAACCGTTCTCCTAGTTAAGTCCTCTTACTAACAGTGCTCTGGTTTGGATGATGAATGAAACAGTCCCCCTAGTAATTCATCAGGTTATCCGGAGCTGTTCTGAACACATACTGCTCCGGCCTGCCCCTCTCTGTTTCTCTGGCAGCCTGACAGCCCCAGCCATCCCAGCCCTACACTCAGAGCCGGGGCCAGTGCCTTCGCCCACCTTGCCCACAGAAGCGGCTGTCAGAGAACTCGGCATTCCTCAGTCTGTTCCCCCACCCACTGCTTGCTGGGGTCCCCGCCTAGCCCAGGGAAAGGGGCTAGCCCCTCGGCCCTAGGGGGCTAGGGGCCATGCTGGGCACGTGGACAGGGGCAGCCTTACTTGCGGGTGATGAATCCGTGAAACCAGGGGGGCAGGGCTCCATTCTGCAGAATGAGGGGGGCCTGCGTCTCTGTGAACCACATCAGGGCCAGCTCCTGCAGCTTAGCCAGGGCCTGGCTGTCCCCGGCCCCCTCGGGCCCCCTGACCAGGTTGAGCTGCCTCAGGTGGCCCTCCATTCTGGCGAGCACTGATGTGGAAGCAGAGCCCAGACCACCTGTACGCCTCTATATCTGTGGGCACCCCGGCTCATTTGCCTGAGCCCATGCCCTCTCCAACCACCCGCCGCACACAGGAGCTCTATTGTCACCTCTGACAACATGCGGCTGGTTCTCTTCTCTGATGCTCTGAGGCGGGGCACCTTGGCTGTCTGGGGACATTGGGGGAGGGTCACATTAGCAGTCAGAGACGGGCAGGAGAGGGATCCCTGACTTCCTGGCTAGCAGATGAGCTGCCCCACTGGGTTTGGCCCCTTCACCCAACCTCCGGTCTTTGTCTCAGCTAAAGACCAGACTCTGGCTAAAGTCCAGGCACTGCCACTGTTAGCAAAGTGGTGAATTTAAATTCTACTTATCCTTCCTTCATGGCGGCCACTTGTATCTTGGTGAAGTTCCGTGCTGATGAATTCCTCTTTCCACTCAAGATTTATTGTCTACTGTGTGCCACGTACATCTGGGCCTTGGGAAAAAAGCAGCAACCAAAACAGCATTTTGCCTCATGGCACGTATGTTCTAGCGGAAGGAGACAGATAATAAACAAATACATGTATAGAATTTGGGGTCAAGTGTAATAAGCACTCCAAGAAAAAGGGAGAGGAAGAAGAGGGCATGGATTGTGTTATTTAGATAGGGGGTCAGATAGGGAGTCAGGGTTGGGGGAAGCCTTGCCCAGGAGGTGCCACTGGAACAGTGAAAGAGAATGCCAGGCAGGTACCTGGGGGAAGAGATGCTGCTCCCAGTAGAGGGAAGAGCAAGTACAAAGACTGTGAGGTGGGACTCTGCTGGAGATCCTGAAAAACAACCTAGAAGCTCATGGGGCTGGAGGAAGAGCCCTTTGGAGTAGACGGGTCCCCTAGAAGGGCTGCCGTAAGGCTTTTGAGAGGAAGCACTGCACCAGTTAGGGCCCAGGATATTTGTTCACGCAAACATCCCTGAATCTCTAACGTGTTTCTGAGTTTCACAGCAGAAATCCAGGCTCGGGTGACAGTGAGGCAGGGGATGTTGCAAACAGTCAACCCCAAGGATCTGGGTTAGAATTGCGCTTCCATCACACTGACACAGGCCTCAAGGCAGTTTCTAAGTGGTTGCAGATAGCTCAATTTCTTCATCTGTAGAATGGGAATAATTTTTAAAAAGCTACTTTCTAGACTCTAGGGTCATTATGACAAGTAAACAAGATAGCATAATGGTTAAGAATGAGGGGACATATATACAAATTCCAAAACAGGCAGAACTGACCAATACCAATAGAAGTTAGGATAGTGTTTACCTTGGGGAGTGTATGACCAGGAAAGGGTGAGGAGCGGCTAGGTGCTGACCATGTTCTATTTCCTGATCTGGGTGGTGTGTTAGATGAGTGTGTTCACTTTGTGAAAATTCATTGAACTCTGCGCTCATGATCTATGCATTTTTCTATGTATATGTTCTACTTCAACAAAACAGCTCATTTGTAAAAAATGAGGGCGCTACAGCCATAGTTCTTTGGTTCCAGTTCCAGCTCACCAGCTATGGGACCTTGAGCAAATGACTTCATTTTTCTGGTCTTCAGTGTCATCATCTTTGAAACAGGGAGGAAGAACATGACCTGTTTTTTGAAAGGTAAAATGTGTTAAGTCTTCAGAACAGAGTTTGGAATGTAAGCTATCAGCATTAGCTATCACTCATGGTGATGATGATGATGATGATGATGATGATGATGATGTAATGACTGAAATACAGTGGGTCCTCCCCTATTGGTAACTATTTTTGTTATTAATATTATTATTATAATTTCATCATGGTCATTCTCAAATCAAAATAAAAATACCAGTGGCAAGTGTGTGATACATATGATTTAGAGGAAAGGTCAGGGCATGACCTCAACCTGGACAGCTCATTCCCTGTTTTTGAGATTCATTTTCCACCTCTGTAAAAAGGGTTGCAGGGCAACCTTGCCTCACCTGTCGATGGAGTGAAATACTGCAGGTCATGCTCTTCACACAGGGACAGGCCCACGGGCACATGGCAAGTGTTCCCGAGGGTCAGCTACCGGGAACATCACTTTTATAAACAATTTCCGGCCTTGACAGAGAGGAATCAACTCCAGCCAGGGGACACCGAGAGGGATTCACATACTTGCGAAATGGTGTTCCTGTCACAGATGTAAGCCAGGGATACACTGGGGTCATAATGGAAATCCCAGGGCCAAACTAGAAAGGACTGGAATTTCCCAATATGGGATGGGGGAGGCGTAGGAGTGGATTACATCTTTATCTTCCCCAATCTCTAACTGAAATTCAGCATTTCCTTCCATGGGGAGTGCAGAGAACAAATCCTTTTTTTTTTTTTTTTTTACATCTTTATTGGAGTATAATTGCTTAACAATGGTGTGTTAGTTTCTGCTTTATAACAAAGTGAATCAGTTATACATATACATATGTTCCCATATCCCCTCCCTCTTGCATCTCCCTCCCACCCTCCCTATCCCACCCCTCCAGGCGGTCACAAAGCACCGAGGTGATCTCCCTGTGCTATGCGGCTGCTTCCCACTAGCTATCTACCTTACGTTTGGTAGTGTATATATGTCCATGCCTCTCTTTCGCTTTGTCACAGCTTACCCTTCCCCCTCCCCATATCCTCAAGTCCATTCTCTAGTAGGTCTGTGTCTTTATTCCTGTCTTACCCCTAGGAGAACAAATCTTATTAGTGTTCGTAACACCTGTGACTTTGTCACCAAAGGAAATCACAGATATTTTCATATCACATTACAGCTGCTGCAGACATCCTGAGATATTGATTTTGCTCATTACCCCAAAATTATAATAATTAGACCCAAAGCTGGATCTTGATATTTAACATGCTAATAAAGAAGCACATCGTATTACTACATCACAGATATTTAGATAGCCTTATTTCAATATGATTGATTTCCACTGTAATTCTGTGTATTTTATTTCGTGCATTTAAAAATATTATTCTGAGAAAAAGTTCATGAGCTTTACCAGATACCAAAGAGGTCCATGGCCCAAAAAAGGCCAAGGAAGCTGGGGTCTGACCCAGAGTTGGTTTGCTGCCAACATGAGGTCTTGGAGGTATTCAAATACAAAGAAATGTGTTTCTATAATTTTCCATGAGGTGTTCTCTCTCCACCTCCTGTTTAGGTGGGGCACTTTTATGAGCAGAACCTGGCCATTTGCATAAGAAGACAAAGGCTTTGTATACTGGAAGGGGGAGCCAAGGATGGTTGCAGGACAGATGTGAAGATTCCAAGGTCAGGCAAATAAAGGAGAGTCTATTTTTATACTCAGAGGAAATGGGCTTGAGGAGGGGTTGAAGCCAGGTTTGCAGGCATCAAGAGAGCTCTGTGAAAGACTGGGGATGGGTTTTCTCTGACAGTGTTCCACATCCCACTGTTCAGTTCATCACCTATACTCACCTACTAAGGGCTGGGTCCTGGGACAGGGAGAGGACCCTGGAGCAGCCCCGTCCTCCTTCTCCAGCCCTGGGTGCCCAGAGGTGTCCAGAGAGGAACTAAGAGGTTTCAGGCTCTGCAGTCAGACTAAGCGACTTAAGTAAGAATCCTGGTTCCCCCTTTGCTGGCTTTGTGAGTTTGGAGGAGGTACTTCACTTTGCTGTGTCTCAGGTTCTCATCTGTATAAATGAAAGGGAGAAAAAGTACACACCTGGTAGGGTTTGGGGATCCAGTGAGCTGACCCAATGCAAGGGAGTGGTGGGGAAGCATGGTGCACATGCAATAAACATCAGACCCAGCTCCAAGTCAATCCCCTTGCTGGTAAGTCCCCAGAATTCGAAGTCTCTGTCTGTCTCGTCGAAACTTCCTTGTCCTAGGTTCTCCATCAAGGTCATGCTTCTCCTGTAGGACCAAGAGATGGTAATGGATTATCCATTAAATTACTCTCTCCCGAGGATGCTCAGTCTGGCATGCCTTCTCAGGAGGAGAGTGCTCAGATTTCTCCAGAAAGATGCTCAGGGTCAGTGTCTTTCCAGCTGTTTTGATGGAAACCCACTGAGTATGGCCAGAACCCCAGCACTAACGCTGCCACTCCTTCTTTCTTGAGCCTGTGCAGTGGGAACATAGTACGTGGCCAAGTGCTGATGGCAGCCAGCCTCCTGGGTAGAATGACAAAGTGGGCTTTTCAGTAAATTCTAGTCATATGTTCATTTTAGTTTATGAACACTGCATTTTCGTGCCCCTTAGTTAGTTATTCCATTAGAATTTGTTCCACAATAGTAGTGAGTGGAGAATGAATGATCCTATTTCTTTTTCTCAGGTTGTCTGCCTTATTCTCCACTGTATTCTGTCCCTAGAATAGTGCTTGGCACAGTTAAATGCTCAATAGGTATATTTTATTTTATTTTATTTTTTGATGTGGACCGTTTTTGTTAGTCTTTATTGAATTTGTTACAATATTGCTTCTGTTTTATGTTTTGGTTTTTTGGTCGTGAGGCATGTGGGATCTTAGCTCCCCGACCAGGGATCGAACCGGTACCCCCTGCACTGGAAGGTGGAGTTCTAACCACTGGACCACCAGGGAAGTCCTGGTATATTTTAAATTATTCAAATTCGTGATACATCCACATGGTTTTTAAAAATAAAAAGTGTAAAAAAGGTATCAGTAAAAATGTTCTCCTTCTAGGCATTAACCCCCATCTACCAAGTTCCATCTCATTCCCACAAGGAACTGCTGTTATTCATTTCTTGAATGTTCTTCCTGGGTTTCTTTATGCATATTCAAGTAAATATGTATATTCTTATTTTCCTCCCTTTGTTATATAAGGGTAGAATCTTATGCAGTGTTCTGTACCTTGCTTTGTAAAACTATTTAGTAATATATCTTAGAGTTCCTTTCATAAGAGTACATAGAGGGATGTCATTCTTTTTGTTACAGCTGCATGGCTGCACCATAATTTTTGTAACCGGTCCCCTACTGACGATCATTTGGGTTGTTTCCAGTGTTTTTATATTTCCAACAATGCAGCAGTGGATGACCTTATACAGATTTGATTAAACATAAGAGTGAGTACATCCATGGAACACATTCCCAGAAGAGAGACTGCTCAGTCAAAAGGGTATTTGCATTTGTCATTTTGATAGATGTTACCAAATTGCGTTCTTTAGGGGTTGTAGTCATTTACGCTCAGGAAATATTGAATGAACAGATAGACGAATAAATAATATATCCAAGCTCAGACATTTGGGGCCCCCCAGCTTGCAAGAGGGGGCTGATGCTGACTCAGAGAGGTCACCCATTTTATCGTGACTCTTTCGGCCCCTTGCTGTCACTGAGCAAGCTCATCTTTTCACCTATAGATCATGGCTGTTGGGGTAGGAGGGCAGTACCCAGAGATGCTCCCTACAGACGTCTTCCCAACAAACAGGCAGCTCTGTTTCATTCACAGGACAATGGCCAGGTACTGAGAACTTTATAAGGGCTGATTAAAATGTCTGAGACCTAGGGCTTCCCTGGTGGCACAGTGGTTGAGAGTCCGCCTGCCAATGCAGGGGACGCGGGTTCATGCCCCGGTCTGCGAAGATCCCACATGCTGCGGAGCGGCTGGGCCCGTGAGCCATGGCCACTGAGCCTGAGCGTCCGGAGCCTGTGCTCCGCAACAGGAGAGGCCACAATGGTGAGAGGCCCACGTGCTGCAAAAATAAATAAATAAAATGTCTGAGACCTGAAAAACAACAACAACAACAACAACAAAACAACTCTACCACTATTGGCTCCAAAGTCCAAAAGGAGAAAACTGCAAAATCACAACAAATGCATAATAAATGTCTATACAATATATTGTTGCATCAGCTTCATTTAGTATTCATAAAAGTTTCATCATATCTGAAAATGGTTTGGAGGTCAGATTGTCTTACCTCACAAGAATCCCCAAGTGTTCAGGAAAACTACCAACAGATTGTTACCAATTGTCAATTAAATGAATTCTCAGAGCCAAATCATTCCAAAGGAAAATCATAGAAGTTATCATTTCTAAAAAGTTCAAAGTAGAGAAAAATTATATATAGTATTATACATAAGATATCTAGAATGTTATGTCATATATAATATACATATGTAATGTTAATTAATACTATAATTATATATAATATAAATTAATATTATATTGTATATAATTTTAAAATTTCAAATGTGGATGTGTCATTAAATTTATTCATTTATTTATTTGCTACATAGTGAGATGCAGACTCCAAAAGCAAGAGTGCCTTGGACCTACCAAGGTCTCAAGAACACTGCCAGCCCCACCTACTCCACAGAATACCCCTGCTCTGGGACTGTGGGGTCCTGACAACCCCAGAGGAAAGGGAACCCACCCCTCAGATCAGAGGCGCTCCCTCGTCTGGTGTACCTCTCAGTTTTAGCAGCAAGAACAAGACGTAAATTTATTTCTCTATAGATTATCTGGCCTCACCAGTGAGTAGTTCTGAGTCCCATGCAAAAATGAAAACCTACAGAATTGCATGCTCTCTGCTCATGAGAACTAAAGGAGGGACGGCTATGTAGGGATCAGTTTAGGGCCCGTTGGGAAGATCAGGGGCCAAGGACCATATGTTGGAACTCTTGTTCTATAGTTCCTTGGAGGCCAGATGGCCGCCATGGGTCCTAGCACACCTGACAGCTTGGACAGCTGCGGCTGCCCCTCCCTTAGTCCTGTCCCCGTCTCCCCTCCCCTCACTTCACAGCTGTGAAATGGAGGCCCACAGTAGATCTGTTACGATGTGGAGCCCCTATCATGTGCCAAACACTTCAAATACATACATATGATTGCCTTTCCTCTTTATAACAGGTAGACGAGGTAACATTACTGTCTCCATTTGTCCCCATTGTAAAGATGGGAAACTGAGACTCAGGACTGGAAATGGCCTGCTTGAGACAAAGAGTAAGTCAGTGGCAGGGCTGGGACCAGAACCTGGGTGTCCCACCCCGGTTCCTAGTAAATATGCTGCATCTGCCTTCCATGCCTTTGCTCTTGACATCTCCCCTGCCTGGGGCTCCTTTCCTTGCTACACAAATTCTATAAGTACCTAAAAAATGCTCTGAATCAAAATTAATAAATATTTTGTCAATATATTCAAACTTCAAAACACAAAACAAATCTTAAAACATTCTCCTCTTCACTCCAAAATCGGCTCTTTCTTGATTTCCTCACTGCCCCTTATCACATCCTGACTGCCTTCTGGGACCTTCCCTCCAAGGTCTTGTCTCCTTATTGCTTTGCTTGCATGAGCACCTTTTAAACTCCTTTGGAAACCCCTTTACCCAACCAGGATGATGTCTAAACTTCTATCATTAGAACAGCATCTCTTTAAGACTTCAATGAAAATGCTCCCACCTCCCAGGCTGGGCCTCACAGTGGACGCTGCAGTCCTAGCGCTTGTGTGAGCAGAGGAAGAATCTGAGCTCAAGTTTGGCTGAGGGATGGGGATCCTGGGAAGGGGACGGCAAGAGGGCACCTGGGAAAGGTGAGTGGGGAAGGCAGAAGGGCTTACAGTGTCCTGGGCACAGTGCCAGGCCCAGAAACAGGACAGTGACCAGAAAGGACAGGGCCTCTGCAGCTACAGCCCCATTGCCTCCCCTGGGGTCCAGTTCTCACCTGCTTCCTGGGCAATGTGGCTTTCCCTAACTCTTATGTGGGCCTCACACGCAGCCCCTGCAAGCCTTCCACCCCCCATCAGCTCCCAGGGGCACCTAAGCCTCTACCTATCTGAGCCCTGGCTACCTGGTCCTGGGGCTGGGAGCTTGCCCAGCACCCCAGATGCCTTCCCTCCAGGAAAGAGAACCACAGGTGTGTAGATTTGTCTGCCAATTTGGTAGGGAAATGAGGCCTCCTGGAAGCTGGAGACGAGAGGGTTCCCTTGGGGGGCTCCCCTGTCTGAAGCTCCTCCACCTGCCTAGACCAAGAGCAGCAGGGGCCAGGCCCACTCCTTTTCGGAGTTTCAGCGTCACTCAACACTGGGCGGAGGCAAAGAGGAGGGGCTGGGGATGTTTGCTAAATGAATCAGCTACCATTCTGAGGCCTTACCACCCATCAGGGGCTGTGTCAAATGCTTGGCATTTGTTATCTCGTTTAAGCCTCGCAACAGCTCTAGGAGGTAAATGCTATTATTATGCCCCATTCTATAGATGAGGAAACTGAGGCGACGGGAGGCTGGGTGATCCACCTAATGTCACACAGCCCCTCCTTTATTTGGGAAACCGTCCCCGCCAGCTGCCAGAGGGCAGGCAGCGTGGTGCAGGGCTGTGTGGAAGCACATGGACAGCCCTCTCCCTGGTGGTGGTGGGGTCTCCCTGTGGGAGCTATTCACCCCGGTCAGTGCAGCCTCTGCTCTGAAGATGGTCTGGCTCTCCCTGTTCCCTCTGCCACCCTCCAGTGCTCCGCCCACACAGCTCCAGTACACCAGCCTTGCCCCATGAACTCTAGTTCCCTCCCCATCCAGGCCAACTTCCTCCAGATGTGCTCCGGGTTGAGCAAGGCCCCACCAAGGTTGCACTGTGTCCCCCCCATCCCCCCAGCTCTGCCAGTACTCTCTGCCTCAGGCACAGAAGGCCTCCATTGGTGCCATCTGTGTGTGGCAGGATGGTTAAGGCAGCTTCTCCAGCAGGGCCGGGGAAGATGCAAAGTGGTAATGCTTGCACTGACCAGAGTGGGCTGCCAGGCCTGCAGGATGACTTAGCACTCTGAAGGGAAGGGTTAGGTCGGTTGTAATGGCTGGAAGAATCAAGAGACCTTTGAGCATGGAGGCTCAAAAAAACAGAGCCTCTGCTGGCCTGGGGAGCTATAGGGAGAATGACCACAGGCCCTCACAGCTGTGCCTCATGCCACTGATCCATTTCAGAGCAGGTGCGGCAGGGCTCTTGGAGATCACCTTGCCATGCATTCCCTTGTGGAATAGGTGGGAAACTGCAGCCCAGAGAGGGCACAGACACACGGAAGGACACACAGCATACCAGGTGGTAAGGTCTACGTTCCTCTCTGGGCTCCCCATGGGATTGTGGGCTCCTCCTGTGGCAGGTTGGTGTCTTAGCCAGTTCTGTCCCGTGGGGTCTGAGAGATGCAAAGGCAATGTGGCTGGGTGCTTCCTCAGAGGCCTCTTACCCTGTCCGTCTCTGGGTAAACTGGAGTAGGATGAGTCACTGGCTCTGTGTTCCCTGGGGTTCGCCCAGAGGCTGGCCATGTGGGACCAAGTTCACTGCTCAAATTTCCTCTTTTTAGTAAACAGCAGCCACTTCCTCCTGGGTTGGCCATTTCCTTCTGGTCGCTGGTTCCTGAGAGGCTCAAGGGGGCAGGGGCTCACATGGGCAGGCAAGGCAGACCCTCTGGCACCAAGCTCACCCATACTGGACACGGGGGAAGCATGCAGGCTGTGTAAAGCTGGTGTCTGACCACAGGACATTGACCTTTAATCTAAGAGACTTTGGAAACTGCAAAATGTCAATAAGCCATCAAAGAAGGGTGCCAAGGAATTAGGAACCACCAGGGGCAGGCCCAGAAGGTCCATGTAGGAGGGCCTGGACGGGGGTGATCTGGTTAGAAAAGGGTGGAAACTGAAGCTGCATTTGTTTAGCATTTTACATAAAATATAAAAATTTATCAAAAATAAAGTTGGAGAGAGGTGTTAAGAGAGACGAGATGAAGGTTCACTGTCCAGCCCCCTTCAGCTTGTAGCTTTAGGGGTGGGGGGTGACACAATGCAGGATTTGCTCATGAAACAACCGGCATCCCAGGGTGGCTAGGAGAGAACTGGCAGGGCAGGGGGGCCTGGGAGAAGTCTGGAGGATCCAGAGGGTGTTGGGGTCTGTCCTGGAGCCTTGGGCCTCTTCCGCTTGGCTCTGCAGAGATGTGGGGCCCTCCAGAGGCCTCTGCTGAGATGTTGCCACCGGCTTTGAGGCCTCCACACTTTGCCTTTCTCATTGGGGTCTCTGGGCTTGTGGCTGAGCAGCCTCCTCAGAATGCCACATTCTGGGCCTGGCCAGAGCCTGGCAAAGGGCCAGGAGAGTTTAGATATAGAGTTTTTATCAATAGATAGTGTAGGTCCAGGACCCGGGTCTGCCAGCTTTCAAGGGGCCTAGGAAATGTTTGTAGCCTAAGAAAAGGATATTGGCTGCAAAACCCAAGAAAAAGAGGAAAATCAAAATTAATAAATATTTCATTAAATGTCTACAAAGTGTAACATTATGTCAACTTCATAGTTATCATAAAAATGTCACTCCCTTTGAAAACAATTTATAGGTTGGGTCTTTTCTTACTCAGCCAGGATTCCCAATAGACATGATGACTGCCAAGATATGGTAGCCAAATGTAAATTAAAATGAATTCCTCGTAGTCAGATACTATCCAGAGCATAATTCTAGAAATTCCTTCAAACATTTTTAGAGCAAAAATTATGTTTATTAGGGGATGTGGAGCATTTTAATATGTTTGATATGATATGGGGTGTGGCCTCCATAAGGAAGAGGGCAGGGCCTGCAAGCATGTTAAAATGACAGGGAGAGAGTGGAAGTTCAAGTGCAGGAGGGTCAGGCTTGAGGCCAGCTTGCCCACTGAGAAGCACACACACCAGCTCTGGGAGGGACGGCAAAGGTCTCTTGTCTAGTACCATCTGCCCAGACCCGGCCAGCCAGGCCAAACTCTTGCCCAGGGTGGGGGGCTCACTCCTGCCACCCGTGAAGGATGCCTTCCTCCTGCCTAGCAGGTATCTGCCTCTACCAGATACTCCACAGGGCTTAGTTCTGTCCTCTCAGTCGACAGTCTCCGGTCACCCTACTTTTGCACAACTCACTGACAGAGCTGAGGGCAGAGGTGGGCTGTACCCGACTCCCACCCTGCGGCCTCCCGTATACCTCCTGTGTGTAGCTGTGTACGGCAGTCTCAGTTCTCCCGGCTCTTCCCCTTTCCATAGGATTTCCCGGTCACATCCCACCCTGGCTGCCTTCCCCACAAACCAACTAATCACAGCCCCTCTTGCCCATGGCAAGGCCCAAATTAAACATGGTTCCCTCACTCCTGAGGGTGGCCCATCCCATCCCTGCAGTGCATTCTCTGGCCTCCCATGTGTTGGGGCTGCTAGAGCCCCCTCTCCGAACCTGCTAATTTCAAAGGACATCAATGCTAACTGTGTAATAATAATAATTGATATACTGAGTGCTTACTACGTAAGCACTTTTACATGATCTTGTAATCCTTACAAGAACAATGGTATGAAGTAGCTACTTATACTGTCCCCATTTTATAGATGAAGAGACTGAGGCTCAGAGAGGTAAAATAACTTGCCCAAAGTCACACCCCTGGTTAGTGGCAGAGCTAGGAGACAAATTCCATCAGTCTGCACTCAAAGAGAACCAAAGGGCACTAAGGTAGAGGTGTCCTTGCTGTGGCCAGCCAGCCAGATTCTTGACGGACCCTGGGGAAAGGGGTGGTCATGTGGCAGCTAACATAGAGCCCGTAGCTGGTTGGCTGGTGGGGTAAGCTCGCTCTTGCTACCTTACTCCAAGTAAGCAGTCTAATTTGGTATCCCTCTCCATTTCAGAAAGCTCGATTTTCCACCTGCGTCTCTTAGTGTGTCTGTGTAAAAACATGCAAAACGAAGATGAGATATTGTTTTGATTTGGTCCTTTCACAAACGTAGCTATGACCTTCCTTTTTTCTTCAAGTAAAGTGAACTTTTGTATTTGCTTCTCCCCCACATCTTTCCATGGCTCATTCCCTCACATCATCCAGGTCTCTGCTCCATGTCACCTCCTCAGAGAGGCCTCCCTGACCCTCTGGAACATAGCCTGCCACTCCTGCCCTACATCCCCCCATCCTCTTACTTTGCTTTTTTGTGAAACAATGGCACTTGCCTCTTGAAGTTATTGTGAGAATTCAAATGAGTTAATATATAAAGCACTGGTAAGTAATACATGCTATTTAAGTGGTAGTCCTTTTTAAAATTTCATCACAGCGTGTATACAACACAGTATATATTTATCTGTCTTCTTTATGTAGTTTGTATTATCTCTCTCCCTTACTAGACTATTATCTCCATGAGGGCAGAAAAACGATTGGCTTGTTCACTGCTGTGTCCTCCATTGTCTGGAACTGTACCTGGCACATAGAAGGCGTTCAGTAAATATTTGTTGAAATCGGTGAACGAACTGAGGTCTGGAGAGGTGGGAAGTGCTTTGGCTTTCATTCACGCATTCTATAAACATTTACTGAGCACCCACTCAGCGCCAAGCAATAGGCTCTCTCATTTTTGTGATACTAGCCTGTGAACCTGGCAGGGCAAAGATTTAAAAATAAAGTTTTGTAGTGAGGTATAATTTACATAGAGTGAAATGTACAGTTTTAAGGGGACCCCTGATGAATTTTGAGAAATGCGTGTTCAAAGTAACCCACACTCCCATAAAGAAATAGAACAATGTTTCAGCCCGGCAGCGCGAGGTTTTGAGCCCCAGGTTACACAAAGGAACAGAGGGCAGGGGTGATTCTTCCGGACCAACCTCTGGGGCGCCTGCGGGACCGCCCCGGGTGCGGGCCGGCACTCCCGGGGGCGGGCGGGGGCGGGACTACAAGTCCCAGGCTGCTTTGCGCGTCCGCCAGCCGTGCGGAGCGGCGGGGTTGAAGGGAGGGGGCTCAGCGGCGGCGCCGAGGCGCTGGGGGCCGCGGCGCTGGCGGTTGGAGCGCGGGCTGGCGATGTTGGGGCCCGGGGCCCGGGCGGAGGAGGGTAGCACTGGCGAGGGCGCGGCCCCGGGGGCCGCGGCGGAGCCTGGGGCAGGGCCGGGGCGGGAGCCAGCGCGGCTGTGCGGCTACCTGCAGAAGCTGTCGGGCAAGGGCCCGCTGCGCGGCTACCGCAGCCGCTGGTTCGTGTTCGACGCGCGCCGCTGCTACCTCTACTATTTCAAGAACCCGCAGGACGCGCAGCCCCTCGGCCACCTGGACATCGCGGACGCCTGCTTCAGCTACACGGGCCCCGACGAGGCGGCCGAGCCCGGCGCGGAGCCGCCCGCTCACTTCCAGGTGCACAGCGCGGGATCCGTCACGGTGCTCAAGGTGGGACAGCGCGCCCCGCAGCCCCGCACCTGCCTCCCGGGAACCCGCACACACGCCCTTCCCCTGCTCCCCCTGCCTAGCCTCTGGGGCTGCCCCCGATGCCCAGCTCAGCCTAGCTTCTCTGACCATCGAACTTTTTGCATACCCTCCTTTCTCTAAAGCCCTTCTGCCTTTCTTTCCCCACTTCTTCCTCAGACTCTGTCCCCGTCCCCATCTCAAGCCCTTTACCTGGGTTTAGGCCAGAGTGGCTGGGGGCTACTCAGTCCCTTGACCCGTTATCTCCCTCTGTGCCTTGCCTTGGGCCCTTCTCTGTCCATCTCCCTTCCCCTCCCCACCCCTCTCCTGTGGATGTCCTGTGTAACCCTCCCAGGCATTCATTACTGTAGACTTCCTCCCTTTGGGTAAGTTATTACCCTCTTCAGCTGCCTCTTCTGTAAAATGAGGATAGCAGTAGTATCTACTTCGTGGGGGTGTTGGAATTACATGAAATATACTCTAACCTCTCCTAAGTGTTACTGCATTCAGGGCTATAGACCGAGAGAGTCAGAGTTGGCAGGGCCCTTAAAGATAATCCACTGCAGTCTCCTCCAGAGTGGGCAGAGACACGCCAGCTAAGGTCACACAGACAGTAAGTAGCAGAGACTGTTTGCTTGCTCCGTATTTTGGCTGGGAGAGGAGGGAAACATTTGCTTCAACCAGTTCTGCCTTGCCCATTTGAGGCTTCCGTAATCTTTTTTCTACACAGTGTGTAGAAGCATGGGACTAGAGTCAGAAGTCCTGATTCTGGTGCTGAGAAGCCTTCCCTGTCCTTGGGGGGTCCCATCATCTCCTAGGGGCCCTCCTGCTTCCAGCACCTGGGCGTCTGGGCCCTGGCCTGGAGTTGGGTCTCTCTCCCAGCCTCCTTCCCTGCCTGGTTCCTGTGAGCCTCCACCCTCACTCCTCTCTCTTTTGCTTCTCTTCCGTATTACAAGCTGGGCTTTCTCCAGAGCAGCAGGGCTGGGCTGGGATGTATGAAAACTCTCTGCAAAGCTGGCCAAGTGGAGAGCAGAGTGGGCTGAGCCTGACGCCCTTGGCCTTGTGAGCACAGGGCTGTTCCCAGGATCTCCGAAACCAGCAACAGTTGGAGCTGCTCCCCAGGTCGTTTTTAGAGCTTTGTCAGCTCAGTTCTTGCTGCTTCAGGCAGAGTCTGATTACTGTGTTCTTTTAGGCTCTTCCATCCCTTCTTTAAGTGGGTGCAGACAGCCTTTTTCTGCAAAGGAAGCCAAGCAGAGTTGCAGTTCAACTCGGGCTTACTTAGAAAGCATTTGTATAAACTTGGGAGTGATCTGAGCGAGTACACAGGGACTTTTGCCAAAGAAAGGCTTGTCCTCACTGTATATATGGACTGTCCCTGTGTACAGCTGAATTTCTGGTGGAATTGTTTGTTAAAACAGAAAATAGAGCATCCTGTTTCAGATTTTCACAAATGACTTTGGAGCCCTCCATCAGGTTTTTCATTAAAATCTTTTGAATGATGGAGGTATCTACCTAAGTGGGGCTGCAAGATGCAGTGTCAGGAGTGTGACTTTAGACTTGGATTGACTTGAACTTGTGGCCTGAATCTGCCACTCACAGGTGTTGAGCAAACTATACCACCTCTCTGTCCCAGTTTCCTCTTCACTCTAGTGGGAATCTTACCTTCCTCATTGGTTAGTTTTGAGAATTCTGGAAAATAGCTGGCACAGAGTAGGCACTACATGGCAGCCATATGATACAATAAGTAGTGTCTTTGGCCAATTATGTAGTACATTCATATCATGGAATATTATGCAGCCGTGAACATAAAGGAATGGGAGCTATAGGTGTCAACATGGATGACTCATAAACATAAAATTGAGAAAGAAAAACAAAGTTACAGATTGATTGCATACAGAGGTACCATTTATGTAAAGACTAAGAAGATCATGCAAACACATATGCTGCATGGGGATCGGGAGAGCTGTGTGGGCATGATGAGCCCTGGATTCAGGATGGTGGTTCCCACTTGGGAAGAGAGGGGAACGTGAGTGGGAATGGGTGCTCAGGGGGGTTTTAGTGTCTTTGCAGTGTTTTATTTCTAGCACTGGATGGTGTTTGTTATATTATTCTATCTATCTTTTTGTATGTTCAGAATATTTCTTTAAAAAAAAAGGAAATTGATTTTCATGTAGGTTACTGACTGTGGAATATTTTGGTATGTAAAGTTGAATTAGTCACAGAATAAGACAGCATGCCCGAGACAAAGTGTTTGCTTTATAAAAACAATGGAAATGGAAACACAGGCAAGCCTTTTCAAAGGAAGGGAGCAGTCAAAATGTAAGGTTTCAGAGTAGGGGTGTGTTTTAAAAAGGATTTTTTAAATTTTAATTTAAATTTTTTAATTTCTAAAAAATTAATTTTATTTATTTTATTTTTGGCTGCGTTGTGTCTTCATTGTTGCATGGGGGCTTTCTCTAGTTGCGGCGAGCGGGGGATACTCTTTGTTGCGGTGCGTGGGCTTCTCATTGTGGTGGCTTACTCTTGTCGCGGAGCACAGGCTCTAGGTGCGCGGGCTTCAGTAGTTGTGGTGTGTGGGCTCAGTAGTAGTGGCTTGCGGGCTCTAGAGCACAGGCTCAGTAGTTGTGGCACACAGGCTTAGTTGCTCCGTGGCATGTGGGATCTTCCCAGACCAGGGCTCGAACCCGTGTCCCCTGCATTGGCAGGCGGATTCTTAACCACTGCTCCACCAGGGAAGCCCGAAGAAGGATGAATTTTATTGTACAGTAATTCCTTCTGAATTGTGGGAGTAAAAATTTTATGGTGGTAAAAGTGGAAATTAGCAATTTATCTTCCTTTTCACCTTTCAGATCTAAGAACTGACTCCCGTAAGCTTTAATGCTTCCCTTTAGGGCTGCTCAGCGGTAGGGCAGACCCTGATTTCTAAGGGGGATTGTTAGTGAGGATTAAACCCTGCTCAAGCTTCAGCTAGTTGTATATAATTTTATAGATACCATTTCTTTTGACGGGTTAAAAAGAAAAAAAAATCAGCAGTTTGCTTATTGTATTATCATATGGTTCTTATTTTAAAGTGACTTTCTGCCTTCTCTGGAGGAGCTGTGGTTTTGTTGAAGTTTTCCAAAATGTTTTACCGCTTGAGTCTTAATGAAAGCTGATACTGGAATTTCTTGGTAGACTTTTCTATTCATAAACTCAGGGATGTGGGCCTTATTTTACAGATGAGGGAATGGAGGCCGGAGAGGGAATGTGATTTGTCTGAGATCTTGAAGATAGACTCAGATGCTCTTGGCTAGTAGAGACTCTGAGAACAGTGAGTGTCCAAAATGCCAAGTATCTAATTCTATTATCAGTTTTGACAAGTCTCCCTTTTTTTTTTTTTTTGCTTTGGATTTCAGTGGTTTGGGATTAGGTAAGATGTAGTGTTTTTTCCCTTACTGCATTTGATTTCTGTCCTTTTCACGCAGAATGAAAGCACCAGGAACATTTTACCTACCGATTCTTTACCAGGATGTATGGTACCTGTTACTAGACATTTGGGAACTGCTACAACAGACAGAAACTGATGCTTCCTCTGTGTGTGTGTGTGTGTAGAGGTGCTGGAGGCTTCTCACTGAGCTTTCCTGGATTCTGAGGCACAGGAGACCGTTCTGGAGTGAGCTGGAACTTAGGGAGGAGAGAGCATGTGACTGACGGGGGGTAAAGCTTGAATGACCCTGCTCTGCCAGATCTCCACAGTCCCTGGAGCAAGGAGCATCATCAGACTGTCAGCAGATGCACTCCGCTCCCTCTCCTCCCTTTTCTTGAAGGCATATGGTGCACAAATGGACATGTGCGTTGGTTTCTGAGTCGCACGTAACGGAACAATCATGCATCCCTCTTCTTAACGCACTTTTGTGGGAAGGATGCACATTCTCTGGTGTTGAAACTGCTCTCAGCTTAATGACAAACATTTGCTAGCTTGGGTAATCACAGTGTGTGCAGTACAAAATAGATGTGGTGAACCAGCCTTCTTGGCTAAATGGTTCTGCTAAGCTATTCTTCCCTGGGGCGTCCGCTCAGGGGTCTTGAAATGTTATTTAAATCTTTTATCGAGACCTGACTTCCCATGGATTTTTCCTGGCTTCCCAATGTGTAAGTTCCTTAAAGGCAGGTATAGTCTCACAGGTGTGATGTCGCAGCGGCTTTCTGTCTCCCACTGTCTGTCACACAGGCCTCATGGTAGTGTGGCCTCCACACTGTTTCCTGCTCAGGAGGCCCCAAGCACTGCTGTTTGCATCCTTGCCCTCCCAGAACAGCACCTGCACAAAGTAGGTGCCCAGGCAGACGTTTGTTGAACGAATGAGTAGAAGGTCGTCACCCAGTAAGCGCTGATTTTGGTGTGAGCGCCAACCCTTTAGAAGTGATCAGCCAGAATTCACAAATGTATTAAATGACATTCTCACCACATGTCATGGAGGTGCCTGCCATTCAAGGAATGCCCAGTAAATATGACAGGCATCAGGGGTTCAAAAGACGGATTACCCTCGGTCCTTAATTTTCAGGTCTCTTGTAGTTCATGCCCACAGTCTTGACTCTGAGGACGCTGTTGTAGCAGTGGGTGAATGTGTTATGTAAAAGGCCATGTAGTAAATATTTTAGGTCTTGCATCAGTACCATCTCTGTGACTACTCTGCTCTGCTGTTATAGCACAGAAACAACTGTAGAATGAGTGTAGCTGTGTTCCCATAATTTTTGTTTATGGATTCTGGAATTTGAATTTCATGTAATTTTCACACGTCACAGAATACTGTTCTTTTGGGTTGTTTTTTTTTTTTTTTTCCGTCATCTGAAAATATAGAGACCATTCTTGGCTTGTAGCTGTGTAAAAATAGGCAGTAGGCTGGATCTGGCCCTCAGCCTGTAGTTCACTGGCTCTGGTGTTTTAGAAAGGCCTGGACACTTCTCATTCATTCTGTCACTTACCCATTCTGTGTGCTTAGGCACTGGGGGTATAGACTGAACAAGGTGAACACAGTTCCTGTCCTTGGGGAGCTTTCTGTGTAGCCCAGAGACAGACGTTAATAAAAACAAAAGCAACACCAACCAGTGCTGTGAAGTTTAAAAGGAAAGAGGTGGGATGCATGTATAATAGGGGGTCCTAATTTAGTTTGGAAGGAGGAGGGCTAGGGAAGACTTCCTGAGGAAGTGACATTTGAGCTGAGGCTGAAGGGCACATTGGTGTTGACTGGAGAAATGGAGAGGGGAGTAGAGAGTTCTAGGGAGAGGAAATGGCAGGGGCAGAGCCCCTTAGGTGTGTAGGGGACTCAAGGAATGCCCAATGGCAGCTGGGGTGGAGGGGAGGGCCTTGGGGCCCGAGTTGTAGGAATCAGCAAAGAATTTTCAGCAGGGCTTAACAAATAATTGGTGTTTTATGTTTCCTCCCCAACTGATGATTGGGTTATATCCAGTATTTTCATCTAATTATGTTGGAGGATTGTCTTGTGTTTTAAGAGTTGAAATATTAATATGTTACCCACTGGAAAACAGGTTTTAAAGTTGATAAGTGCAGAGTTGAAGATCTCGTGGTCCATTGCCTCTTAAGCACCATTGTTTCTGAGCAGGGGTTGCTGGCTCGGGGGCTGTGTGGCTACAGCCTGCCCCACCCCTCTCGGTGGACTGCCTTTCCCAAAGCATTCCTCATGACCACCTTCCCTGACTTCTCTCATGTCCCACTTGCTTTGCTCATATGCGTGTTACCAGTTTCCTTCCCCTTTGGAGGAAACCGTTGCTTGAAAAATGGAGGGAGGGGTCACATGCATTCAGGGTTGAGATGTGAACACAGCTCTCGCATCTCACTGAGGCTTCTGAGGGGTGGACGGCTCTCCTTGTTCAGGTGCCTGCATCCATCATCAGCCTTCCCATCCCTGGGCAGAACAAAATATAGATAATAACCCTCCTTCCAAAGAAAGAAAAGAACCCCGTTATTGTAGAAATGACTCTCCGGTTGGTGGAGTGGAAGGGGTTTTGATTAGGAATTTTCAGTTCTTTAAGAGATTTATGTAGTAGGGTCTTAATGACATTTGAGTGGGTGTTTAGCTACATCCTGGCAGGCCCAGTCCTAAGTGGATTTTGTTCACTTTCACAGAATGAATGCAATATGGAATGTGAATTAGGAAGTAGTGATGCTTCTAACCAGCGTCCTGCTAAATACTCTTCTTGGTGAAGTGAATGTGCCGGGTGCGTGGATGTGCGAGGCCTTCAGGGGTGGGAGGCCGAGGTGGTCCCCGGAGAGGCTGCAGGTGTCGTGATCACGCAATGAACAGTAGCTCACCAAGCTGCACAGGAAACCCCAAATGGACAGATTCAGGGTGGTGGTGCTCCCTGAAATGGGTCTAGTCCTGTCCTGGTTTTTGAGCATCTGATGCCGTGTCCTACTAGAGCCCAACTCCCTGAGGGCAGAGTTTTGTCCCTGGTTCACCGCTTCAGCCTTAATGCTGAGCAGAGTGTCAGGCACGGATTATATGCTCTGTATATACTATGTAGCCGAATGAATACTTCATACCCTCATGTCATCTTGGGGTGGGTGTGTGGTATGCTCTTGTTGCACGGTCAGAAGGAGATCTGCAGTGTCCATTTCTTCCTTTAGCAAATAGTTTTGAGCATCCACCATGTTGTAAGCATTATGCTTTTTCTGCATATACAGCAGTGAAATTTTTCCATTCATTTCAGAAACTACAGTGTCAAGACTTTAAAAATAGATTAGCACCTGATAGCTTTGAAAAAAACTTTGGAGAGAAACCATTTTTGTCTGTAGTATTCAGAGTTGGGAGTAAATATCAAATGTCTGCAAGTTTTTTGATCCTGAGGGAGGTTTGGCATCTTTCCATAGTAAATAAAGAGGGGGCAGGGAATCCTGAATGTAAAGTACTGATTTGGATATCACCCAGAGCCAGAAATCTGTGGTTTGTACGATAATTTCTATGGGCATTGTGGAATTGGGGAGATCTGTGTGATTGATCACCAAGAAGAGCTCCCTGGAGAAGTGGGCTGGGGAGTTGGTTAGGTTTTGGTATAATTGTATAGCTGTTCAAAGGTTTAGTTCCTTTTGGATCAGCAAGAAGTGTTCCCAGTCTGATGGGAATCAGCATCTTTTCATGAGTTTGCATGCTTGGCCAGTGCTTAACTTCTTCTGACTGATTGTGTGGGAAAACTGGAATCTGGGGGAGAAGGGGGCACTCAGGAGCTAAGATCCTTTGGCCTCCTCTCTGGCCCTTTCCAGGGCCAGCCGTCCTGGAAAGAGCAGACTTCCTCTGAGCAGTCTGCCCTCAGGTGAGAACTTGTCTGGGTGTCGGATGGCAGGCCTGGCGGTGGACTGGAGGCGGACAGGCCAGTGTTATCAGAGATGTTGATCTTGGATTATAGGAATTATTTCTAGGCAGCGAGCCCAGTTTTCATTTCCCTTTCCAGCTCTGTGATGTTCAGGGGAGACTGTGCTTGCAGAGAAGGAGCCTGTGTTTGGAAATCTGATGCAGCCAGCCAGCCATTCACCTAACAGTCTTGGTGGGGCAAGGCCGTGATGGACATCTAGCGGGAGTCAGGTGTTGCCTCTGGCCTCTCGGAGCTGTCCTGTTCTGGGGTTTCATTAGGGCATTGTCATCAAGTGGCTCTGTGAGGTGGAGGAAGTCATTTGGTGTTTTTGTTCCAAGGGTCATTATCCCTGAGTCAGAACTGACGAGACCCTCAGATGAGCCCGCCCTGCCCCTTGTGTGATAGAGTGAGAAACGGAGTCCCACAGCTAGTTAGCAGCAGCTCTGGTACTAAAACCTCCCCCAGACACCTGAGTGATGTTTAGCCATTTTAAACCCAGCAGTTTGATGCTATTTGCCATCTTACTCCCTTAGTAGGAAATTAGGCTTATTCTGTTTTTAGTTGTTGTACACAGATTCTGAAATTGGACATTTACCTCTTTGGTGCTGCAGCATAGATGTAAGATGTTCAAGTCACATGAAGATTGGAAATTAACAGTATAGATGATAAGCTTCCAGTGGGGGTTGATTGATGATAGACATTAGTGATGTTTCCCTGGCAGGGACTAGACCTGCACATCCCTGTTCAGGAGCCTTCTCTTTGGAGGTGTGCAGAGGAAAACTGACCCTTGGTGTGGTTTCTCTTGCTGCTCTGTAAGCCATGCCCTCTAGCTTCAGAAGTGAACCAGTTTTGGGGCTTCCCTGGTGGCGCAGTGGTTAAGAATCCGCCTGCCAATGCAGGGGACACGGGTTTGAGCCCTGGTCCTGGAAGATCCCGTGTGCCGCGGAGCAGCTAAGCCCGTGCGCCACAACTACTGAGCCGGTGCTCTAGAGCCTGCGAGCCACAACTGCTGAAGCCCGTGTGCCTAGAGCCTGTGCTGTGCAACAAGAGAAGCCACCGCAATGAGAAGCCCGTGTACCACAACAAAGAATAGCCCCCGCTTGCCACAACTAGAGAAAAGCCCGCACGCAGCAACGAAGACCCAACGCAGCCAAAAATAAATAAATAAAATAAATAAATTAAAAAAAAAAGAAGTGAACCAGTTTTTTAAGCTTCACAGTTTACACAGCTCTCTCACATATACTATCCCAGAGGTAACATGATGATAAGGCTATCTTTCATTTCTGTCCTTTAAAGGGAAGCATCTCCTTGAGAATTGTGGTTCTCAGATTGGTGTGGGGAAGGAGCCTCCTGGGATCCTGTTAACATGCAGGTTGTGGGGTTCCCCCCCTAGAGATTCTGGTTCGGTTGGTAGGCCAGGGTGGACCTCAGGAATCTGCATCTTTATCCATTGTGCCGACCCTTCTGCTGCAGACCTTTGTGGTCCTCTCTTTGAGAAACATCACTCTCCGCCAGATCATGAATTACTGCTCTCTTTGACTGTGAAGTAAAGACTGGCCCTATTTGAGGATGGTTTTGTAAGCAGACTAGAAATAACTAAACTGCGTGGGTGGAGACCAGTGAAGTGTGAGCCATTTATCCTTAGGTTGACACTCTGTGGTTTATATCTGCTACCTTCTTTGCATTCTGAGTTTCTGTGCTCCAGAGCAATGGTTTGGGCCTGTGACTCCCTCCTCCCAATGGCCCTGAAGTTTCTGTCTCCTGAGCTGATCACTCAGTCACTGGCACAGCACCCCATGCCAGTGTTCCTCCAGGGCCATTCAGAGGGAAGCTCCTGGAGGGTGACAGTGTTCGCTTGCCATCCTTAGGGTGATTCTGGGAGAGTGAGTTTTGATGATTACCACCACCAGAGAGCTGATAAGGACTTTCAGAGCCCCCAGCTTTTCACCCAGAGGGGTGAATAACCGATTGATATAGGAGAACCATCTGGTACTTTCTGGAGGTACCAGCTCTATCTTAAAAGACTGTTAGAAATCAACATGCTTCCCAAACACTCTTGTAAATTCACTGAAAGGTTAGGCAGATTTCTGGTCCAGGCTCCCATGTTCCTCCTCATCTCTGATGGGCGGTGCCTGGGAATCTGCCCCTCCCAAACCCCAGTTCATAAAACTTCCTATTAAGTCAGTCATTCCTGTGTCCTACTTTTAAGTTAAAAACCATCAAGCCAAAACACTGTAGTGTTGCATGGTGTGTGGAAACCATCACAGACAGAGGTGACGTGGGGCTCTCCACCAGTCTGCTGGCTGTTGCTGCAGGAGTTTTTATTTATCCTGAGCTCATAAAACCCGGGCACTCTCTTATTGTGCAATGGCAGAGCTGATAGGCAGCCATAGGAATGTAGCCCTGTGGTCACTCGGAGGCCGCGTGCTCCCCTTCCCTCTGAAACAGAAAGCGTTTTGACAGGCTTCCACACTTCCTGTAGGGAAGAGCAGGCCTAGAGACTGGCCTTGTCCTTGCCCTTGCCTTGGTGAAATCTGTCATCTAGGCCAGGCCCCTTGCAAGCCCAGTTATCTTTATTGTCCTCTTTTCTAGAACACGCATTTGCTTGACCTTGTTCTGTTTGTAGTCTTCTCCTAGTTTGTAATCTTCATTAAATTGTTAGAGGTGGGTTTAAGGAGTGGCTGATCTCTCAAGGTGTTTGCTTTTTAAAAGAAGCTGCGTGAATATCAGAGATGGCAAAACTCCTCAGATTGCTGCCTCCCAGAATGTGGGTGAGAATTGGGGCGCCTTCCCTAGGAGAGGCTGCCCCCCACTGCCACATGTCCAGGGAAAGTGATGGCGGGGGAGGTCTAGGTTCTTGCTCAGCCTTTGAAAAGTATTTAGATTAGAATTCATGTAATTATTTTGCAAAATAAGTTATATGAAAATGCTGACTTCAGGATAGCCATTTAAAAAGACAAAAAAATAAGAACTTATCGTGTTAGAGGAATGGAGGTCTGTACAATTGCACTCCATTTTCCGAGGCGCCAGGAGATCCAGCATTATTTCCCTTCTCAGCATCTGTCACTGGGCTGAAACAGAAGATTTCAAAACTTTCCCAAGGAAAAACTACTTTTTTTTTTTCATTGGTACTGGGCCAGATCCCTTGAGATTGTTTCCAGGCCCATGGTTTTGAAATGTTCAGAAGAATATTTGGAACCTAAAGTTATTTATCAGATATGGGGTTGTAGTCTGTTTTTCATCTGAGTTTTGTTTTGTATTATCAGGCTGTTTACAATGTTCTTGTGCTATTTATTGCTTATGGAAGAATTACCTTGGAAATCCAGATATGCTTCTTTCTTTCTTTGTTTGGCCACGCCTTGGGGCTTGTGGTGTCTTACTTCCCTGACCAGGAATTGAACCCAGGCTACAGCAGTGAAAGCACCGAGTCGTAACCACTGAACTGCCAGGGAATCCCCCAGATATCCTTCTTTAGATTTAAGAAATGAAAATTCCTTCATTATGAACAGGCATTGCATCCTTTTAAGATATGACTGAGTCAAACTATGCATGCAGTTTAAATTGCTTTCTATGACGTGTGCAAACTTAGCCCATCTGTATTCTCTTCTCGTGGCTCTCTCGTGACCGTTGGTTATTCTGTTCTTCTGGCTTACAAACATGGTAGGCGCTGACACTTTGGGGAGGAGCCCAGAGTTCACACCCTAAGTGGGTGACTGAAGTGCTCTCTCATCACCATATAGCACGATTGGTTCTGTAAGGGATGTCAGATGGCCTCATAGATGGGGTGTTTGAACTGGGTCTTGAGGGGTGAGTAGGCGTTTGCAAATGGGTTTAATTAGTGCAGTAGGAGGAGGGGTCGTTGAAGCTGAGCTGGCTTCTGTGTGCCTGTTGTGTCGGCAAAAGGCTATGGTCCTGGGGAGTGTGGGGCAGTGTAGGCCAGGTGAACCATGCCAAATTGCCCAGCACTTAGAAGCCACCAGAGAGTTTTAAGCATGGGATAAATATGGCTTAGGTGGCTATGTGTAAGAAGGGGGTTTGGGGAGGGGTGAGAGGACAGCAAGACCAGTTAGGACGCTCTTGCAAAGGCCTGAGGTTGATGAACCAGGACAGTGTCAGGGAGCGGGAATCTGAGAGACTGACAAAGGGATTCTTTGGACTTGGAGACCTGGTGATCCTATTATGCTGGAGAACGGTTCCTCTCTTCTCTACATTTGTTTATGTGTGGTCTTATTATTGCTCACTGCAGTCTATTTTTAAAGAAATGTCTTTAGAGAAGAATTGTGGCTCAGAGCAGCCGGTGGGAGCATCTTATAGCCGATTGATGGTTATGCTCTCTCCAGCCCGGTGAAGCTGTGCTGAGCCCCCTTCGATGTCCTGAGGACCTTCTGTACTGTCAAAAAGACCAGCCTCTGATGTGGGAGTTGTCCTTGCCCATGAAGCCAACACACTTTAAATTGAACTTGGCTGTTGGTTGGGGTCATCAACATTTCAGTATCTGAGAAAGACCATAGAGGAACTTCTGATTCCTGCTGACATGCTGAGGGGATGGATTTTGTCTTGGACGTGCACTTCTCCATCTTCCCATTAATAGC
Source organism: Mesoplodon densirostris (assembly GCF_025265405.1). Classification (NCBI taxonomy): domain Eukaryota; kingdom Metazoa; phylum Chordata; class Mammalia; order Artiodactyla; family Ziphiidae; genus Mesoplodon; species Mesoplodon densirostris. The sequence goes on along the minus strand of NC_082664.1, from coordinate 116,328,272 downwards.
AAGGAACACAGACCCAGGTTTGAATTTTGATGTGCCAACTGGCTGTGAGATCATGATAATATGGATGGTTGATGCCTAATGAGTGTGCCAGGCACTGTTTTGAGCTTAACACGCATTAACTCATTTAATCCTCATAACCATATCACATGAAGTAGGTTCCTGTTATTCACATTTTGCCAATGAGAAGTCCGAGACACATTAAGTAACTTGCCTAATACAGCTAGCAAATGGCAGAGCTGGGATTTGAACTCAGTTAGGCTCCTGAGTCCAAGTAGGTAATACTTTGGGAAAGTGGATGATACTATCTTGTGAGATTGTTATGAGCTTTAAATGATAGCATGTATGAAGTGTTTAGCACAATGTCTGGCACATAGTAATTGTTTACATAATGGTATTTAATATTATTACTAATATGCACGTATACATTATGAAATAGTCTATATAATTTTATTCCATTTTTGTAAAGAAAATTGCTACATGTATTTATGGATAGAAAAGTATCTGAAAGGATGTACTCCAAAGTGCTGATTGAAGTTATTACTGGGGATGTGGTTATGTTCATTTTATTTTCTTCTTTGTTTTTCTGCATTTTTCAGATTTTCCACAGCAAACATGGGTTATTATTATTATTGAAATAGAAGTCTAAAATATGTTGTTGGGTTTTGTTTTTGTTTATTTTTTTAAAGCTGAATAGGAGCTCCCAGGCAAACAGGAGCTCCCTAAGTGCTGGCAGAGTGAGGTGCCTCTGCAAAGCTATGGAACTCCACACTATGTTTAGTGACTTAGAATTTGTTTGGTCTTTTTCTCAGTTTGTCTTTTAATTTTGTATGGTGGTTTTGGACACACACCCAGATATTTTTCTCTGCTGTCTTTCTTTTTGGGTTTAGACAGGCTTTTACATTCCAAGAGAATAGAAATGTTACAGCAGAGACTTTTTTCCGTGTTGCTGGGGTAAATAATCAACGCAGTGAAAATCAATGCCTCCCTGCCCCTCCTCAGCGTGGAGTCAGCCCCCTAGAGTTGCCCGTGCGAGAAGCAGCTCTGTGGATTACAGTCTGAAGATCTGCCCTTCGAGCCTTCAATCTGGAGCTCAGTCCTGAAAGAGCGTTGGTTTTCCTTGTCCACAGCGTCAGGACGCACAGGGCATTTGTTGTCACAGGGCATTCGTCGTGGCCGTTGATTGCACTTCAGTGTGAACTGTTCAGGAGATCTCTGCACAGACCTTCCGTGTGAAGTGCTGCTATGCTGATGGTTGGATGTAAAGTCAGATCATCCCCTGTGTACGTTTAAAATTTGGCAGAAATCTACGCAACTGTTGTTAAAAGATGCAGAGACAGAAACTTAATTTTAATTTACATAGGCATCTTCTACTAATTTAAATGGTTTTTATCTTACATTCAAATCTTGAATCAATTTTGAATTTATTTTCTTTTATATTGTGACCTAGATTTCACACCTAGGTCATAATTCATAATACTTTTATTTCTTTCCAAATTTTTAGCCAGTTGTCCTAATGTCATTGTTTAATAATTAATGATTTTCCCACTGATTTAATTGAAATGCCACATAAGTATTTTGTATCTGTTTAGCCCTGTATTTTTTTTTTTTTTTTGCGGTACGCGGGCCTCTCACTGTTGCGGCCTCTCCCGTTGCGGAGCACAGGCTCCGGACGCACAGGTTCAGTGGCCATGGCTCACGGGCCCAGCCGCTCCGCGGCATGTGGGATCTTCCTGGACCGGGGCACGAACCCGTGTCCCCTGCATCGGCAGGCAGACTCTCAACCACTGCACCACCAGGGAAGCCCGTTTAGCCCTGTATTTTGATCCTCTGGTAGTAGAGTGCTGGTTTAATTATTGTGGCTTTATTATATGCTTACTTATTTGGTAGGGCAAAGCCTCATGCCTCATTTACTTTTTCAGAATTCTCAAAGGTTAAACTTCAGATGAATTTTATAATTTCTTTGCCATGCTTTGAAGAACTTTTTAGAATTTTGGCTGGATTTTTTTGTTTCTATAATGCATACAGATTTCTTAAATGTATAACTATGCATTTTGTGTTTTATTTGTAATTGTGAACATGTTTCTAACTGTCTGTTGCTGGTATAAAGGAAACGTTTGCTCACTGGGAGGGTCTGAGAGCTGAAAATTGACCAGGTCTCACCCAGTTCTGTACCCCTAGTGTTGACTGCTGCATTGGCCTAAGTCAGGCTCTTAATAAATATTTGCCAAGTGAATGAACAAACATTTCTATGTATATGGTGTTCCTCCTTTTTCTTCTTTTGGATTACTTTAGATAGATTCCCAGGAATGGAGTTTTTGGTTAAAGGAAATGAGCATTATTATAGCTTCTAAAATGTGCTGAGTCTTTTTAGATGGAGATTCTTTACCAAAGGGCTGGAGACCCAGGGAATAAGAGTGCTTGGGTCCGTTGGTGGTATAGTGAGAATGTAGTTAGGAGATGAGGCCTGACTCCCTGTGAGTGCTGCAAGATTGTGGCTCTAGCCCCCATCCCCAGTAATGCACTTGCCTGCAAGAGTGGGCCCTTAATAAATGTGTGTTGAGATGAATTAACTTTACTGTGGGACTTTTTTGAGCACCAAGGAAAGAGCTGGTGTTGGAGAGAGGGAAGTCCCTGGGACCCAAGAGGAGGGACAGGTGTCTGGGGCCCATTTCCCCAAGAGTGGACTTGTTTTGGGCTACTAGAGGTCTGGGTGCAAAGACTTGTGGGAACAGCTGGAGTATCGCATGGTTCTTCTCAGCCAGCTTTCAGGGACTGAATTCCACCTCAAGCTGGATGAGGCACGGCCTGGTTTCCATTCTTTGAACTGGCACCTCACGTCATGGTGCCTAAGTGCAGCAGATGTCTGTCATATCAGGACTGTGCCCACCCAGTCCTTGTCTGCCCCCAGCTCCCCAGGGCATTCATGCAGCTGTGTAGGGGACAACCAGAATGGCTTTCCAAGATGTTTGGCATATGGTCTCTCATGTTGGGATTTGGCGCCATATTTGAACTATAATTTGAGCAGTTTTGAGGCAGCAGCAGTAGCTGAACATAGGAAAGAATGAGTCAGATATCTGAATGCTTAACTGCATTCCAGTCACTGTGCTGTGCATCTTGGGCCATATTGAGGCCAGCAGGTTTTGCCTTTGTCTTGAAAGAACACACCTGCTGTGGGAAGCTGTCCTGGGCTACATGGTGTTATGAGTTCCCCATTCCGAGGATGGAAAGAGCATGCAGGTCAGGAAGACCTTATTTGGGTTTTGAAGGATGAGTAGGAGTTGGAGAGAATGGTGTCATGGGACACTCAGTATAGGGTCCCAGTGAGACTTCAGACAGTAGATGCTGACACTGACCTGTTGGATGCCTGCCTGGCATCGGCTCTTACTGTCTGCTGAGCTGTGAAGCTTTGCCTTGTCTTTGCTCCTTCCAGCATGATTGGGAATGTCTGTCTGGCTTTCCAGAATGTGGGACTAAAGCATTTAAAATGGTGATTTGGGGTAGGGTGGGGCAGATATTGATTCTCTCCAGGTTATGCTGGTGGTGGTGATAAGCTTCAGCCCTGACTGGCTCATTTGTCACCAGCTGGGCTGCAGCTCAGTGGAGCGAGCTCCGGTGATAGACTCCTTGAGGTGCTGTCTGTGAAGCCAGGTCACTCGAGGGTCCTTGCCTTCCTTTGGGAGGGGGCAGTGAAGACACTGAAACTGTGAGCCATCAGCCAGACCAGCCAGACCCATTCTTTGGGGTCCCCAAATAATGTTGGCATCTCCATGGACATTAACAGAGCATGGGGTGGTTGGAGATATGGAGGTACCTAGTTAAAGAAGAAAGTTATTTGAGTCATAAAGTCCTTTGGGAGGTGAATAATGTTGGCTGCCCCACACTCTCAAGAACCCCATGCCCTTGGTCATCCCCAAGGCCATTTCCCACCCGCTGGGCTTCCCACCTAGCCAGATCTCCCACCAACCTTGGCTCTCAAAATGGAATTTGTTTGCCATCATGATCTAGACCAGCACTGTTCAATAAAGACAGTGTGAATCAGTTATATACTTTAAAAAAAATTATTTATTTATTTTTGGCTGTGTTGGGTCTTCGTTGCTGCACGTGGACTTTCTCTAGTTGCGGTGAGCGGGGGCTACTCTTCATTGCGGTGCGTGGGCTTCGCATTGTGGTGGCTTCTGTTGTTGCAGAGCACAGGCTCTAGGGTGCACGGGCTTCAGTAGTTGTGGCACGCAGCCTCAGTAGTTGTGGCATGTGGGCTCAGTAGTTGTGGCTCGCGGGCTTAGTTGCTCCGCGGCATGTGGGATCTTCCCGGACCAGGGCTCAAACCTGTGTCCCCTGCACTGGCAGACGGATTCTTAACCACTGCGCCACCAGGGAAGTCCCGCCAGTTATATACTTTTAAGTTTTCAGATACCCACATTAAACAGGTGAAATTAGTTTTAATAAATATATTTTATTTAACCCAATGTGTCTATAATATTTCATCATGTGGTAGTAGCCGTATTTCACGTGCTCACGAGCCATGTGTGGCTAGCGGCTACTGTGTTTGGATGGGGCAGATCTAGACTAACTTTACCTGACTAACCAGGACTGGGGCAATGAAGACACTAGTTTGTGATTCTACATCTAATTAGGACTGAACAAGACCAAATCTCAGTTCAGTCTCTGTTTAAAAGATATCAAATGGGAAACACAGAGACTTTGTGGATCGATGCTGATTGTGCTGTTCTACTTTTTTTTTTTTTTTTTCGGTACGCGGGCCTCTCACTGTTGTGGCCTCTCCCGTTGCAGAGCACAGGCTCCAGACGCGCAGGCTCAGCGGCCATGGCTCACGGGCCCAGCCGCTCCGCGGCATGTGGGATCCTCCCGGACCGGGGCACGAACCCGTGTCCCCTGCATCGGCAGGCGGACTCTCAACCACTGCGCCACCAGGGAAGCCCCCTGTGCTGTTCTACTTTTAATCCTGCCCTGTCTCATGGGTCTCAGCTCCCTGAGGGAAGGGCCTCTGGGGGCTTTTCCGCCTCCTTGATCATAGCACATGCCCTGGAGCCATGTGCCCCCAACAGCCTTTCACAGCTGCTTGGAGATTGAATTCGAGATGCTTTTAGTGGTTGCTAGATTTTTTTTTTTTAAAGGAAATGAACCCCAGTTAATCATTGTCTCGAGGTAGTTTTGCCTGCCTTATTGACCAGATTTCTGTAACATGAATAATATGTCAGACTTTGAGAGCATGTGATCTAAAAGTTTTTTTGCCCGAGGAATTTAGTGAGAGATGATTAAGAAGTTACTAACTGTTCCTCAGTCAGAATTTAATACTCAGAGATTTAAAGGGAAAAGGTTTTCTTGTAACAAGCAGCTTTCTCATGGTGTTTGCATTTCAGGAAACAGCTTAGAGAGGTTAGTGATGGATCTGACACAGTATGGTCTTCTCCCTGGGATGGGGACGGGGGCCAGGCAGGGGAGCTGGTGGGAGGACCAGAACACACGCACACATGTGCACACACATGCACCCACTGTCAAAACACACACTTTCCCCTAAGCTGGGGGTCGGGAGACTAGGGGCTCAGTATGGATTCTGTGAAAGGAGGAAGGAGGAGGGATTTGGTGGGCTTTGGGTTCTGATTTGGCTGTCTCCCAGCCCCTTAATCTTCCAGCCACTCTCTCCCCTCCTCTGGGAATGCTGGGGTCTCTTGTCCTGGCTTGGAGCCAGACTGAGCCCCCAGTGTCCACCCTGCAACCAAACTGCCACTCAGACGCCAGCTGTGCTTTAGGGCTCCTGGGCCTGAGCAAATCTCCTCTTCTACCTGAATCCTGCTTCCCCCCACCCCCCCGACTTTCCAAGAGCAATGACTTTGTCTCATCTCATCATTGCCCTGCCAAGAATCCAGGAAGGAACTCGAGTCCCTTTGGGCATGGTCCCTGCTTATCCCAGCTCCATCCCTCCTCCACCCCACTGCCAGCCTCCCCTTGCCTGTGCTCTCTTGCCTCTGGGCCTTTGCATATACTCTTGTCTCTGCCTGGAGCTTCTTTTTTGTCTTGTCCTTCTGGCCACCACCTGCTTCCCCTTTAAGACCAAGCTCCTGCATCATTTTATGATTACTTGTTCATTCATTTCTTCACTTATTTATTCAGCCAATATGTACCTGGCACTGAGCTGGATGTTAGAAAAATGGAGACATCTCAGAGTTTATGTTTATTGAAGAAGAGAGACATTAAGCCAATACTGTGAACGTTTTGAATCCACAGGTAGCAGTTTTCCTAAACTTTCAGTACCTGACCCTTGCCCCATCTCCTCTGCACCCTCCAGTCACACCAGCCCCACTTCACCCACTCTGACCTCTGTCATAGCACTTAGCACACTCTTGAAACTACTGATTTATTTTTCCTATCTTTCTCACAAGCCCTGATTCCAGGTTCCTGATAGATAAATATTAATAGTAAATGTTGGTTGAATGTGTGGATGAAATGATGGCTTGGCTGATAGCTGGAGGGCTTTTCTGTAAGATACCCAGAGATCATGTAGTGAATGGTTTTCCTTACCAGGGCTGTGCCTGCAAGTGTCACTAAAAAGACTCCAGGTTGTAGCAAGAGCACTTTTTTTTTTTTTTTTTGCGTTACGCGGGCCTCTCACTGTTGTGGTCTCTCCCGTTGCGGAGCACAGGCTCTGAATGTGCAGGCTCAGCGGCCATGGCTCACGGGCCCAGCTGCTCCGCGGCATGTGGGATCTTCCTGGACCGGGACACGAACCCGTGTCCCCTGCATCGGCAGGCGGACTCTCAACCACTGCGCCACCAGGGAAGCCCAGCAAGAGCACTTTGCTTGTGGACAGTAGAGGTTTGGTTTCTGGCTTGTCACTTGCTGTTGGGCCTACAAAGCAGTTTTCCAGATTGCCTCTGACCCTGGGGTAGAATTTATAGGTGCTGAAACCACTGTGTCTGATGTCTATACACCTTACTGGATGCCACTGGTTCCCATAATCATGCCATGGCATCCTTCTCCTTGAGACTCCTTTTTGGGGGCAGGCTGGAGACCTGTGACCCACACCTGCCATCTAGTTTGTTTGTTTATAGCTAGGTTCATTGTTTTGGGCTCCCTCTGTATCTTGGCTGATTTTTTTTTTTTAATGTTTATAGTGAAATTCACTCTTTGTGGTATATAGTTCTTTGAGTTTGGACAGATGCGTAGAATCATGTATCTACCCCCACAGTCATGGTGCAGAATAGGTTGATTACCCCAAAATCCGCTTGTGCTGCCCCTTTGTAGTCAGTCACTCCCTTCACCCAAGCCCTGGAAACCACAGATTTGTCTTCTGTCCCTGTAATTTTGCCTTTTTAAGAATGTCACATAAATGGTATTGTACAGTATGTAGCCTTTTGGGACTGGCTTCTTTCACATATTCATGTAATATTCATCCATGTTGTGTGAATCAATCGTTGGCTCCTTTTTATTGCTGAATAGTATTTCATGGTACGGATGTGCCACAGTTTATCTGTTCACCAGATGAAGGACATTTGGCTTGTTTTCACTTTTTGGCGATTATGAATAAAGCCTCTGAACACTTGCATGCAGGTTTTTGTGTGAATGTATATTTTTATTCCTCTTCATTAAATACCTAGGAGTGGGGTTGCTGGGTCACTTGGTAAGTGTATGTTTATAAGGAACTGCCAAACTGTTTTCCAAAGAGCTGCACCATTTTACATTCCCACCAGCAATGAATGAAAGTTCCAGTTGCTCTGTATCCTTTCCAGCCTTTGGTATTATCAATTAAAAAAAATTTTAGCCATTGTAATAGATGTCCTCTCTAGTTTTTATTTTATTTTTTTAATTTATTTTATTTTATTTTATTTTTTTTTTGAGGTACGCGGGCCTCTCACTGTTGTGGCCTCTCCCGTTGCGGAGCACAGGCTTCGGACGCGCAGGCTCAGCGGCCATGGCTCATGGGCCCAGCCGCTCCGCGGCATGTGGGATCCTCCCGGACCAGGGCATGAGCCCGCGTCGCCTGCATCGGCAGGCGGACCCTCAACCACTGCGCCACCAGGGAAGCCTCCTCTCTAGTTTTTAATCTGCAGTTTTCTTTGCTCACTCTCCCAGTTGCTGACAGGATCTATATACCATTATTTGATTTGATTTGGCAGGGATGTTATCCATACCCATGTGAGATTTGACTTCTTAAGAGAATTTATAGGTGCTCAGAGTGAAAGGGCACTGGGGATATCAAGCCTTCCTAAAACCTTTTGAGGAAAATGTTATATTGTATCGTTCTGTAATTTTAGAATTTAAAAAGATTTCTTATTATTAGGGTTAAATTCTTTATGTAAAAATTGCTATTTTCATGACCAATTGTAGTGAACAAAAGTTACTAATCTTGAAATTGAAATTTCTTTGACCTGTTCTTCTTACCTCTCCCTTTCATGTGGCAAGGTGTTCAGTCTGTCCTCACAAAACATAATTATTTTTTTAAGCTCTCTATGTTATTGGTGGCCATAACACTTTTTCCCCTTCCTTCTTTTTAGGCCCCTAATCGTCAACTCATGACTTACTGGTTACAAGAGCTTCAGCAGAAGAGATGGGAATATTGCAACAGTCTCGACATGGTAAAGTGGGACAGCAGGACCTCCCCGACTCCAGGGGATTTTTCTAAGGGTCTTGTGGCCAGAGATAACACAGGTAGGTCAGAAAGGGAGGGCACCTGTGTCAGTGCTTTGTGTATCACCGTTTGACGTAGCAAGTCAGCTTAGCAGAGGAATTGAGAATGAAAATAATGGTGATGATCCCTTATAAATGGGCTGCATCCTATAGTTATTGAGGGCTTCTGTCTCCATGTACAGAATTGTATTCAAGCCCAATGACAACCTCAGGAGTAAGGCAAGGCTGGTGCTAAGCATCCTAAAGAGATGGTACGGCTGAGAGCAGTGGGTAGTGAGTTGTGGTGCTGAAGTCCAGTCTGACTCCAGGGCCAGCCTGCTCTCTACCCTGTCTGAAGGTGAAGCACCCACACCCGCAGCCCTGTGCACAGATATGTGTGCACACTGGGAAGATGTTCTCAAAGGACTCAATGTGATTCAGTGATGCTTCTTGAGAAGATTTTAACTATCAGACGCTAATTCCATTTTATCCTGGATCTGTGGTATTTCCATAACTCATGCTAATCCCTGGCTGATTGCAGTGTGGAGATGATGTGGTTTTATATTTGAATATCAAAAATTAAAACCCTGTGATCTTCTCATGACTGTCTGGTGGTGCTGAGCCTTGTTAACTGAAAGAACAGGACTATGGTTATACACAGACCATCACCTGACCCGGCGCCTGCAGGGGCTACTGAGGTGGGGCTGTATTTGTGGTCCCTCTCTTCACACAGGGAGAAGAGCAGGCCCAGAAAAACCTGACCCCTGGGCCTTGAAGTAAGGCATGAAAAGGCCAGGCCATCACACCAGCATTTCTTAAGGATTGAAGGAGTGCATATTGGAATTTAGCCAGCATGGGCTAGTTCTCATGCCTGTTGGTCCAAGCTTTGTAACGCCTGCGGGACCTTTGCTCAGGAGAACACAGGCTACAGTCAAGCTCCCTGTAAATGAACGGTGGCATTGGCACGTGTGCAGCCAACTTGTTTTTGGAAACAAACGCCTTCTTGGACTTCTTAAATTATTTCTTCCCCCCAGATCCCTGTTTTCCTGCCAGCCTTGTTTTTACCAATCAGCAGGTTAACCCTCTGGTCAGTGAGAAATGACTATGTGTGCTTCATTCCTCTTCCTATGCCGTGCTGTGAGAGTTCTCAGGTCATTTTCATGGATGTCTTAACACGAATGACAGCAGGAGCTGAGAGGATGCCAGAACCCCCTCTATGTTTAGTTTGTACTTCTGCTCATTGATGACGGAGTTATTTAAAAAAACACTGTTATAGTGCTTTTGATCAAAAGAAGCTCTATAACTCAGTATCAGTCACTTGGAACGGTTGGAAACCCTGCAGGGAAACCAGCAGTATTCATGGTGGTAGCTAGTGCCTTTGGCACAGATGATACTCACTTTGCCCCTGTTCCTTCTTTCTGAGGACACCAAGCTCTTCTCTCTAAGGGAGACTCAGGCATTAGACCGAGAGGAGGACCAAAGGAATGAAGCCCTGTGGTCTCTTTATAACACGCATCCTTCCTTCTTTTAAGCCAAAGTGCTGAGGCTAGGGTGCCGGCAAAAGCACCTGCAGCCCGCATTTGGTTCTCTGCATTTGGTTTTGGGACTCTAGCATGGGAATTTGGAGCTGGCACCCTCTGGCGTTTACTCATTCATTCAGCAAGTAGATGCCCGTGATGGGCTTGGATCTCTCCCCTCACAGAGTTTCTAGTCAAGCAGAGTGAAGAAAAAGTGAGATCACATGAGAGGGAAGGTACAGGGTACCAAGAGCCATGAATGGGTTGAACACAGCTTTGGGGTGGGTGGATTCTGTCTCTGAGATCTGAGGATGACCCGGAGTCAGGCCGGGTAAGAGGAGCGCAGCGCCCTCCAGGAGCTGGAAGGAGGGTGTGGCCAGAGGGGGCCGGCAGTGAGCTGAGCCTCGAGGCACACCCAGGGCCTGGGTGGGAAGGGCCTGGACCTCTGGGCTTGGGGTTTTGGACTCTCCTAAGAGCAGTGGAATGCCCTTGAAGATTTTATGTGCAGAACCGACTGTAATTTTGAACTTCTGCCGATTTTTATGTAGCTTCTAAGAACAAATAATGAAACTGTGGACAACCAGGCAATTTGCAAGACTATAATTATTCAGGAAGTCAGATAGTCTAAAGGGGGAAGACAAGAAGAAAAGGCTAGATTTTAGTCACTCTCCTTTTTTATCATCATTTTAGATAAAAATTGGTTAAAAGGTAAAATGAGTTAAGGTATGTGGTGGTGCTCTGTTGTGTTTCTGAAGCCATGCCTGTAGTTATCTGCTCAACTTATCCTAAATTGTGCGAACTCTAGCTAGGATTGAAGACAGATGTTTTTATTACTCTGATTTACATTAAAAATTAAAACTTTTCCTACTGGCCTCTCCTTGTTACCCAGTTTTTGGTAACATTTTCATTTGTTGTCTAATGGGTGTCACCCATCAGTACCCTCCTAGCCCCGAAATTCAACATGGGAAAAGATATAGGGAATTAACGTTTGACAGGCAGTTGTATCTTGGAAGGCAGCTCTGTCTGATGGAAGGATCCCTGTAGGCCTGGGTTTGAGTCTTGGCTCTGTTATTTACTATTTGTCAGACTCTGAGTGAGTCATTTTCTCTCTAGTAAAGGGTAGCAAACTGCAGCCTGTGGGAATGAAGTTTTATCAGAATAAAACGCCACTCATTTATTTGCATATTGTCTGTGGCTGCTTTTGCACACCAGTGGTAGAGATGAATAGTTGTCACAGAGACCATTTGGCTCACCAGTCTAAAATATCTACTACTATCTGGGCCTTTAAGAAGAAGTTTGCTGACCCTTGCTGTGATGTCTTGAGCGTACCTCTCTTTTTGAGCCTCAGTTTCTTTATCCGTAAAATAGACATTGTTCATTCAGTCTTTCACTCCAGGCCTTCTTGTATTCTAGGCATTGTGCCAGTGCCTGGGATGTAAAGACAAATAAGTCATGGGTCATTTTCTCAAGGAGTGTGTGGTCTAGTGAGGGACCCAGACAGGTAAAGAGGCCTGCACAATGCAGTCTGGTAAGCACAGGGCCAGAGGTGAGCACAGGAAGCTTACCTGCGTGTGGGTGTTGGAGGGTAGGGTGTTGGTGGTGTCTGAGAAGGCTTCCTGGACTAGGAGAGGGCTGAACTGAGTCCTGAAGAGCTGGCCTTGTGAAGCAGGCAAAGGAAAGGCCTGGAGACCCTAGAGACCAGGGCCTGACTTGAAGGTAGAGAGTGTGGACAGGAGTGACAAAGAGAAAGTTGGATGGATGATCAGGGACCAGACCTGGAAGGGCTTATGCATTTGAGATGATTAACCATGGCTGAGTGGGAGAGAATGGATTCCTTGGCAAGACAAGAGGAAGAGAGACCAGTTAGAAGGCTGGTTGAGCCTAGAAATCATAGTGTCCTTGAGTAGGGTTGCATCAGAGAAGATGGAAAAAAGTGGGCAGAGTTGGGAGATTGTATGGTGGGAGAACTGGTGGATTAAAAGGTGGGATTAGCTTTGAGGGAGAGGGAAGGCAGACGGTGCCGTCCAGGTCCCAGGCCCAGGCAGTTGGCTGGATGGGATTGGAAGGAATACTAACAACAACTTTGTCCCCCACCCGTCCCCATCCCGCCAGTATTTCTGTTTTGAGGATCAGATGGGAAACTGCATTGTTAAGTGTATTATATACACATGTATACATACATATATGATATTACCATTTTGAATCAGTTAGGATTATGTTCAGCCGCAATTAACAGGAAACCTGATAGGGACTTACAAATAGAGATTTATTTGTCTCATGATGGCAGTTCATAGCTGGCGAACCTCCTCCCCAGTGCCATTGAGGGACCCATTCTGTTCTCCAGCCTTAGAGTATTAGCTTCCCTCCTCATGCTAGCTGCCTTTGGGAGTGGCACCTATATCAAAAAGGAGAAAGCTTTCCCAGAAACCTTTGCTTTATGCCTGATTAACTAGAACTGTGTTGTGGAAACTCTGGAATGGAGTTTGAGGAGGCCAGTGTTTTAGCTGAGCATGTGGCCACCATCAAAACCAGGGTCTGTAAGGAAGAGCTAGAATGGGTATCAGATAGGCAGCTGGCAGGGTCACATAATTGCCTACATTAAATTTGTTTTCAAGAGTTCATGTTTCTAGAGTAAGAATCTGTTCATCTGTGTGACTGAAATTTGCAGCTTTATATTAGTCAATCAAGTGTTAGAAAGTGAGATGAGTTTGTTTTATCTGATCTGTCTGCCTTCCATCTGCAGCCTGGCCTCTGAAAGTATGCCACGCCTCAGACACCACTCTGCTTGTCTTCGGTGTTTGGATAGATAAAGACTTAGTTTCAACACAAAGGAATAATTTGCAAAGATAAAATCAAGAGTCTGCAGACCTTCATAGCTGTTGGGAATGAGGCAGCCAGAACCCAAAGGAGGCTTGTAGCGAGCTAACAGCCTCATTACAAGCTGTGTGTCCAGCACATTCTGTTTACTTCATTTCCCATGTAAACTAATAGGCAAACAAGTCAGGGATAACAAAACTTTGTTTTTTTAAGACTTCCTGAGAGTTCAGGAGTACAAAAGCCCTCACCATCACAGGAGGAAAATGGTACAGTGAAGATGGTTTGAGGGATGACCACACCTTTCCTTCTCTGAAGCAGCCTCGAGAGTAACTGCCACCCTCTCGGCTTGTGTGGGAGCAGGGGGAGGGGAAGGGAAGTGGCTGCTTGTTCCAGTCCTCCCCCAGTTTGAGCCGCGCTCTCTGTGCAAGTGCTGGAACTGGTGGGAGGGAAACCGTAGGGTGGGACGCAGACCCCGCATTAGCAAAACCACAGGAATTCCATGGAATCATTTCATGTCACAGTTCCCTAAAGTCATCAAAGAAGCTGTGCTTTTATGTTCTCCTGTTTGTAAAATACTACAAAATGCCATGTGTTGTTTTAAAGTGTAAGTCACGGTGATTATCAGCCCTGTAGCTGAGGGGCAGCCTGATCCAGTGCAGAAAGCCGATGGAATGAAGGGCACACACCGTCTCCCCCTCTGGGAGCAAGATGCCGCCTCTGATTCCTTCTGGATGGAAGGTTCTGTGATTCCTAACGTCAGGCTGTGAAAGGGGGGGAGCCGATGAGCAGGGTCAGATTCCAGCTGTGTCTCTGGGGGAGCCTGGAGGAGCCTCCTGAAGAAGGTCCGGAGGAGACGGTCCGTGGTGGGCTGGAGTGTGGTGCCTGTGGAGGCAGGCTGGGCCTGGCTCTGGGTGCGATGTGGCGCAGTGAACGTGGTGGGGGTGGTGGTGATGTGCTGGGGTGCTGAGCCGCTGTCGGAGTGCAGGGCGGTGGGAGAGGGGAACAGAGGGAAGCCCTGGAGTCAGGTGTGCTCCCCGCCCCTAATGCAGGGGGTCTGAGAGGCGAGGTGGCAGGAGAGGGGCAGCCAGGAGGGCTGATGGGCGTGGTTCCTTAGAGAACTGCAGGGGTCTGCCGCCTCCTGCCTGATTTCCTCAGCCTCCAGAAGGCCCTCCCTGCCGCACCACGGCAGTCATTTCGTCATTCCTTCAACCATCTTACCAGCATTTATTGAGTCCCTCCCCTGTGGCTGCTGTTGGCTACGCAGCTGTTAGCAAATCAGGCTGGGGTCCAGTTCTCACAAGATGTACGTCCTTGGTGAGGCATGGGAGAGAGCAGACAGATGCGTCATTAACCAGACACGTGGACTGGCCCGCTGGGGACGCTCAGACCCGGTGGCTTGCTGCCTCTTCCTTTTGGGCTTAGATGCACACTGTGCCCTTACTTGGAAGTTAACTGTACCGCTCCTGACCACGCCTTCACAATCTGGGTTAAACTCACTTTGTTAAAGGGAAAAAAAGCTTTTTCAGGTTAACCCTGCTCTGAGTGTCCTCCACCAGCTCGCACTGGGGACTTGCAGGCTCTCTTTTGCGGTATCTTTGACACCATGGCAATGGCCTTTTCCCAGTGCTTTTCCCTCCTTTCTTGGAGGATGCTGCATCTTGGGCACTCTGTTCTGCCCTCTGCGAGGTTGCTCGTGGTGGAGCTAGGAGCCGGAGAGGAGGGCAGACTCACGGAGGTGTCCAGATGTGAGCAGGAGCCTCCCTCTGTGGGTCCCACAGGGCCCCTGGTGTTAGAATGCGTTCAGTGGGAAGGACTCCTGGAGATCTGGGAATGGCCACGCCAGAATGATAGAGGTCGTGCTGGAATCAGAACCCAGGAAATCTGTAGTCTAAAAGTCGCTCAGAGGTGTCATTTAGGCATTGGGAAATGTTCAGAAATAACAGAGAAGGTCTGAACACCAAAACTCTTCAAGCACAGACTTTCTCTCCCCACTGCAGCTGCAAGATAAAGCACATGTTCATGAATCCAATCCATCCTCTTAAGGATTTCAAGGAAATACTGCCCTGTCCTAGTTTGTGTCCTTCTTGAGGCGGTTCCCTGAATGCTAATGTTAGGACATGTATTGAGGGGAAGCCAGCAGCTCCGCTTTTAATTAAGGAAATCTCACGTGGTCTATTAACAACAAAAAACCAGACAAAACAATCTAGCTAAAACTGGGAAATGGCTTCTTTTTCACGTCAAATGATGACTTTTAGAAACGGTTTGTTTTGCCAACATCCTCCCTGGCCTCTGGTCCCTTTTCTGCACCCCACCCCCAGGGCCTGAGTTCCTCAGGAACCGTTTCCAGTGTGGGCCCAGGGCTGCTGCCAGGCCTGGGCGTCCTGGTAACAGGTGCTTGGCTATGCGAGAGCACTTGACAGTCTCACCCGCAGAGGGGCCACTCCTCACCTTGCTGCCAGCCCACACAGGAAGAAGGGGCTGGACTCTGCTCAAAACAGAAACAGGTGCAGTGCACTGTGTTTATTTCCTGGTTTGGTTTAGAGTTGTAATGCTTTGCCTGTGAGGGGTCTGCGGAAGACTAGCCTCCGGGAAGCCTGGGTGTCGGCTTTACCTTTGTCTGAAATAGAGGCGGTGCACCCGTGTGCCCAATGACCGACACACACTCACAGATGTCGGGTGCCTGCCTCTACCCGGTACAGTCACTGCACCCGCCATGAGGCTGTTGTCACTGCAGGAGCAGGTGACTGCCTTCTAGCCCCAGCTCAGGGCTTCTGTGTCAAATAAAGTAGGTAGAGGAAACTGGACCCGGTTAGTGGTGTTTGAACTTGTTTTTTGTTTGTTTATTGGAACTCTTTTTTTCCAAATGAAATCTCAAGAGGAACTCCAAGATATAAAAGAGTGAAAAGAGGAACCACCCTGGTTGAAGCTGAGAGTGGGACCCCTTCCTTCTCTCCCTCTGAAAATCCCCAAGGCATCTGCTGGACCCTAAGGCTCAGAGGAAAGTCTGGATACCAGGGACTCGATGCATTCGGTGGTGACTTGGAGCTTAACATTTTATTATTTTATATCTTTCTCCTAGATGTGTTCTCCTTTAGGACAAGAACTCTCTTATGTTTTGTTGTACCCTGAGCACCTAGTGCTTCATACACAGTGGTAGCTTGAACCAAGAATCAGGAACCAGTGGTGGTTTGTAACTTCTGGCCTTCTTGACTTAATCTTATAATCCATTGCCAAGCCTATAGTTCTTCTGTCTCCCAACACACCCTCTTGCCTTTTCTACTTAGAACGCTACTATGAGCCAGGTGTTGACTCTCCTGGGCAGGTACCAGTTCCCCTCATGGATACACAGCAGTCATTTCATGTCACAGCCAGCATACTTTTCCCAATGTGTTCCCGGAGCCCTTGCCATGCTGACTGTGGTCAAGTTAGTGACCTGCCAACAAAGTGTGAGCACATCATAAGGTGTTCGCGTTTGGAACATCAATTTTCAAGGGCCCCTGAGTCCAGGATTCCCTGTGCTCTGCCTTCTCTACAAGTGCTCGATGACCTTCACAGTGACCTGTTCTAAGTGAACTCATGTTGTGTGCTCATCTGATAAGAAAGTAATTTTTTTCTTGGTTATCAGTGTTCAGTGTTCCATTCTGATTCTGTTTCCACTGAAGGAGTGATGGTTGATATTGCCAATGTAGGGATGCTTTATTCAAGGGGAGTATAGATCAAATTGATTATTGTAAAACAATGTTAAATTCTGTTTACAAACATACATATTCTCAGAGAGATTATATCATTTGGAAGAATACAAAGTATTTATTGTTGGATACATTTTATCAAAACTTTAGAAAAGTAAGTTTTTATTATGGGTCTTATGGGAAATTTTAAGCTATGCAAAGAGAGAATAACATAATATTACCCACATGTTTATTAGGTAGTTTCAACAATTAGTATTTCATGACCCATCTTGTTTCATTGATATATTTACCCACTTAATTTTGTTATTTGGAAGCAAATAACATGTTACTTGAGGCAACTATTACTTATTTGTTAAATAACAAAATGTTATCTTTTTTCTTTTTTTGAACTTTATTTATTTTTTTATACAGCAGCTTCTTATTATCCATTTTATACATATTAATGTATATATGTCAATCCCAATCTAAAAATACAGAACGCTTCATGAATTTGCGTGTCATCCTTGTGCAGGGGCCATGCTAATCTTCTCTGTATCGTTCTAGTTTTAGTATATGTGCTGCTGAAGCGAGCACCAAAATGTTATCTTGAAGCAAATTCTGGGCATCATATCATTGCAACCTTAAATATTTCAAACATTTACATTTTATTTTAAAATGTTTTTGATGTGGACCATTTTTAAAGTCTTTATTGAATTTGTTGCAGTATTGCTTCTGTTTTTTAAGGTTTTTTGGTTTTTTGGCCACAAGGCATGTGGGATATTAGCTCCCCGACCAGGGATCGAACCCACACACCCCCTGCATTGGAAGGCAAAGTCTTAACCACTGGACCCCCAGGGAAGTCCCTCAACCACTTAGATTTTAAAGATACATTCTGAAATTTGATAATGCTTTAGCATCAATGCATTTGTCTATGAATTTACTGAACTGCTATCCTTTATATGCAAACTTATTTTTTCAGTGTCACTATTTGCGATCAGCAAGTATATATATATATTCTATTCCTCTCACTTTCTTACAGAAAAGGGCATTAATGTAATCTGGTCTGCACTTTGCTTTTTTCACCTAACGGTTTATCCTGGAAATTGTTCCTTATCAGTATAGGTGAGTGGACCATGATCACAGCTTTATACCAGGTTTACTGATCTACAAGACAGCAGAGAAGAGCCCTAGCTGCTTCTTTTCCTGGGCCGATGCTGTTAACTTTGTGGTTTGAAGCATGTACCACCTTCCTTTGAGGACCATGGGTCTACTTTAGATGAAAATGGTTGCAGAACACGCTAGCCACCTACAGATTGTGTTTTCATGTAGTACACATTAAAAATATACTATAATATATACTATATAGTTTTTTTTTTTGTTTTGTTTTTGTTTTTTTTTTTTGTGGTATGCGGGCCTCTCACTGTTGTGGCCTCTCCCGTTGTGGAGCACAGGCTCCGGATGCGCAGGCTCAGCGGCCATGGCTCACAGGCCCAGCCGCTCCGCGGCATGTGGGATCTTCCCGGACCGGGGCACAAACCTCTGTCCCCTGCATTGGCAGGCGGACTCTCAACCACTGCGCCACCAGCGAAGCCCTATATAGATTTTTATATAGTATATCAAGACAGTGAACTATGTAGGATATCAAGTTCCCTGTGGAAACTTTGAATAACTGACACTTGTTTGCCTTTCTTTCAGATTTAATTAACCCGCACCCAAATGCTTCTGCAGAAAAAGCCAGAAATGTCCTAGCTGTGGAAACTGCCCCTGGAGAGCTGGTGGGAGAGCAAGCTGCAAATCAGCCCGCCCCAGGGCATCCAAATTCCATTAACTTCTCTTTGAAACAGTGGGGCACTGAGCTCAAGTGAGTCTTTGGAAAGCAGCATGTGAAACTGAAAACGGCTTATTTCTGATAATGTATGTTATAATTTTATGTATGAAATTATAAAACCACCTGACATTTGTGAAGGCATTTATCACAAGGTACTTTTGCATATTTCGTTATTTTTTTAGCTTGTATGGAATGCCTATTATGTGCCTGTTGCTGTGAAACACTTTCACACTCATGGTTTAATTGCTTGACTCTGTGAGGTAGGTCATATGGTTGACATTTTACAGAGAGAGCAGTTGGCTCAGGAAGAGTCCTTGTCTAAGGTCACAAGTCTCCCAGGCTGCAGAGTTGAATGAGCATCACCACAATCAATTTGAGAACATTTTCATTACCCCAAAAAGAAACCCCAGTACCCGTTAGCAGTCCCTTCCCCTTTCCCCCAAACCTCTTCCTATCCGGCCCTTGGTAACCACTAATCTACTTTTTGTGTCAATGGATTTGACTGTTTGGATATTTCATATAAATGACATCATACGGTATGTGGTCCTCTGTGTCTTGCTTCTTTCACCGAGTGTAATGTTTTTAAGGTTCATCCATGTTGTAGTACATATTAGTACTTCATTTCTTTTTTTGTTGTTATAAATTTATTTTATTTATTTTTAGCTGCATTGGGTCTTCGTTGCTGCACGTGGGCTTCCTCTATTTGTGGCGAGTGGGGGCTACTCTTCGTTGCAGTGCGCAGGCTTTTCATTGTGTTGGCTTCTCTTGTTGAGGAGCATGGGCTCTAGGCACATGGGCTTCAGTAGTTGTGGATCGTGGGCTCTAGAGTGCAGGCTCAGTAGTTGTGGCACATGGGCTTAGTTGCTCCATGGCATGTGGGCTCTTCCCAGACCAGGGCTCCAACCCGTGTCCTCTGCATTGGCAGGCAGATTCTTAACCACTGCATCACCAGGGAAGTCCCCATTTCTTTTTATTGAACAATAAGTTTCCATTATGCGGGTATACCACATTTTGTTTATCCATTCTTCAGTTAAGGGAAATTTGGGTTCTTTCCACTTTTTGGCTACTATGAATACAGCTGCTATAAATATCTTTGCAGGTTTTATGTGGACATAATTTTTCAACTTCTTTGAGTAAATACCAAGGAACACGATTGCTGGATCATATGGTAAGAGTATGTTCAGTTTTGTAAGAAACTGGCAGTCTTCTGAAATGTACCACTTTGCCTTCATTTCTACCAGCGATGAATGAGAGTTCCTGTTGCTCCACATCCTTGCCAGCATTTCGTGTTGTCAGATTTTTGTCATATCATGACATATGATGTGATGCATTTTTCATGTGCTTATTTGCCACCTCTGTAACTTCTTTGGTGGAGTGTCTGTTAAGGTCTTTGGCCATTTCTTAATTGGGTTGTTTGTTTTCTTATTAATGAGTTTTAAGAGTTCTTTGTATATTTTGGATAGCAGTCCTTTATCAGATGTGTTTTCTGTAAATATATTTTCATAGTCTGTGGCTGTCATTTAATTCTCTTATATTGCCTTTCACAGAGCAGAAGTTTTTAATTTTAATCAAGTCCAGCTTATCAATTATTTCTTTCAAGATTGTGTCTTTGGTATTGTATCTAATACCTTCACCATATGCAAGGTTGTGTAGGTTTTCTTCTGTGCTAACTTGTAGGAGTTCTATAATTTTGAATTTTACATTTATGTCTATGATCCATTTTGAGTGAATTTTTGTGACATGTGTAAGGTTTGTGTCTAGATTCTTTATTTTGCATGTCGATGTCTAGTTGTTCCAGCACTGTTTCTTGACGAGGTTATCTTTGCTCCATTGTATTGCCTTTGCTTTTTTGTCAAAGATCAGTTGACTGTATTTATATGATTCTATTTCTTGATTCTCTGTTATGTTCCATTAAGGTATTTGTCTATTCTTTTGCCAATACCACACTGGCTTGATTACCATAGCTTTATAGTAAGCCTCAAAGTAGAGTAGTGTCAGTCTTCCAGCTTTGTTATTCTTCAGTATTGTGTTGGATATTCTGGGTCTTTCCCCTCTCCATGTAAACTTTAGAATCAGTTTGTCAATAACCACAAAATAACTTGCTAGGATTTTGATTGGGGTTGCATTGAATCTATAGATAAAGTTGGGACAAACTGACAATGTTGAGTCTTTCTATTCATGAGTGTGGAATATCTCTCCATTTATTCTGTTGTTCTTTGATTTCATTCATCAGAGTTTTGTGGTTTTCCTCATACAGATCATATATATATATATATATATATATATATATATATATATATATATATGTGTGTGTGTGTGTGTGTGTGTGTGTGTGTGTGTGTGTGTGTATACTTAGATTTATACTTAAGTACTTTTCTTTCTTGGGTGCTATTGTAAATGATATGGTGTTTTTAATTTCAAATTCCACTTGTTCATTGTTGGTATATAGGAAAACAGTTGAATTTTGTATATTAATCTTATATTGTGCAACCTTGATGTAATCACTTATTATTTCCAAGAGTTTTTTGGTTAATTCTTTCAGATTTTCTACATAGATGGTTGTGTCATCTATGAACAATTTTATGTCTTCCTTCCCAATATTTTTAATTTCTTTTCTTTGCCTTATTGCATTAGCAAGGACTTCCAGTACGGAGTTGAAAAGGAGTGGTGAGAAGGTACATCGTTGCCTTGTACCTGATCTTAGTGGAAATGCTTCAGGTTTCTTACCATTAAGTATGATGTTAGCTGTAGGCTTTTTGTAGATAGTCTTTATCAAGTTGAGAAAGTTCCCTCTATTCCTAGTTTACTGAGAGTTTTTATCATGAATGGGTGTTGGATTTTGTCAGATGCATTTTCTGCATCTGTTGATATGATTATGTGATTTTCCTTTTCTAGTCTGTGATGTGATGGATTACAATAATTGCTTTTATTTTTTAAATTTATTTATTATTTTTGGCTGTGTTGGGTCTTTGTTGCTGCACACGGGCTTTCTTTAGTTGCAGCGAGTGGGGGCTACTCTTCGTTGTGGTGCATGGGCTTCTCATCGTGGTGGCTTCTCTTGTTGCGGAGCACAGGCTCTAGAGCGCGGGGGCTTGAGTAGATGCGGCGCATAGGCTCAGTAGTTGTGGCTTGTGGGCTCTAGAGCGCAGGCTCAGTAGTTGTGGCACACAGGCTTAGTTGCTCCGCGGCATGTGGGATCTTCCTGGACCAGGGCTCAAACCCGTGTCCCCTGCATTGGCAGGTGGACTCTTAACCACTGCACCACCAGGGAAGCCCCCAATAATTGATTTTAGAATGTTGAATGAGTCTTGCATACCTTGGATAAATCTCACTTCATTGTGAAGTATAGTTTTTTTATACATTTTTGAATTTGATTTGCTAATATTTTGTTGAGGATTTTTGTATCTGTGTTCATATGACACATTGGTCTGTAGTTTCTTTTTTTATTCTTTTTTTGGTTTGCCATTAGGGGAATGCTGCTCTCATAGAATGAGTTAGCAAGTATTCTCTCTGTTTCTATCCCCTGAAAGAGATTGTAGATAATTAATATAACTTCTTGGGACTTCCCTGGTGGTCCAGTGGTTAAGACTCTGCGCTCCCAGTGCAGGGGCCCGGGTTCGATCCCTGGTCAGGGAACAAGATCCTGCATGCCACAACTAAAGATCCCACATGCCGCAACTAAAGGTGCCGTATGTGGCAACAAAGATCTCATGTGCTGCAACTAGGACCTGGTGCAGCCAAATAAATAAATAAATATTTTAAAAATTAGTATAATTTTTTTCTTTAATGTTTGGTAGAATTCATCAATGAATCCATTTGGGCCTGTACTTTCTGTTTTGGAAGGTTATTATTGATTCCATTTTAAAAATAGATATAGGCCTATTCAGATCTTTTATTTCTTCTTGTGTGAGTTTTGGCAGATGGTGTCTTTCAAGGGATTGGTCCATTTCATCTAAGTTATCAAATTTATGGGCATAGAGTTCGTTGTATTTCTTGCGTATCCTTTTAATTTCCATGGAATCTGTAGTGATTTTCCCTCTTTAATCTCTGATATTAGTAATTAGTGTCATTTCTTTTTTCCTTAGTTAGTCTGGCTAGAGGCTTACCACACTGATTGATCTTTTCAAATAACCAGCTTTGGTTTCATGTTTTTTTTTTAACATTTATTTAATTTATTTTTTGGCTGCATTGTGTCTTAGTTGCAGGACTAGGGATCTTTTGTTGTGGTGCACGGGCTCTTCGTTGCGGTGCGCGGGCTTCTCTCTAGTTGTGGCACGCAGGCTTCTCTCTAGTTGTGGCCTGCGGGCTCCAGAGCATGTGGGCTCTGTAGTTGCGGCACGTGGGCTCTTTCGTTGTGGCGTGTGGGCTCAGTAGTTGTGGCACGCAGGCTTCTCTCTAGTTGTGGCCTGCAGGCTCCAGAGCATGTGGGCTCTGTAGTTGTGGCACGTGGGCTCTTTAGTTGTGCCGTGTGGGCTCAGTAGTTGTGGCACATGGGCTCAGTAGTTGAGGTGCACGGGCTTAGTTGCCCAACGGCATGTGGATCTTAGTTCCCTGACCAGGGATCAAACAGGCATCCCCTGCATTGCAAGACGGATTCTTAAGCACTGGACCACCAGATAAGTCTCTGGTTTCATTTTTTTCTGTATTGATTTTCTGTTTTCAATTTTATTGATTTCTGCTTTACTTCTTATTATTTATTTTCTTCTGCTTACTTTGGATTTAATTTGCTCTTCTTTTTCTAGTATCCTATGGTAGAAACTTGGATTATTAATTTTAGATCTTTTTTCTTTTCTATTATACGCATTCAATGCTATAAATTTCCCTCTAAGCTCTGCTTTTGCTGCATCCCACAGATTTTGATAATTTATGTTTTCATGTAGTTCAGAATATTTTAAAATTTCCCTTGAGATGTCTTCTTTGACTCCTGTTAGTTGGAAATGTTGTTTGTAGTGTTAGTTGTAGTGTTGTTTAATCTCCGCATACTTGAGGATTTTCCTATTACCTTCTGTTACTGATTTCTGGTTTAATTCCACTGTCGTCTGAAAGCAGATGTTAATTCCACTGTGGTCTGAAAGAAGATGTTGTATGATTTCTGTTCTTTAAATTTGTTAAGGTGTGTTTTATGGCCCAGAATGTGGTTTGTCTTGATGAATGGTCCATGTGAGGAAAATGTATATTCTGCTCTTGTTGGCTGAAGTAATTTATAGATATCATTTACATGAAGTTGATTGATGGTGTTGAGTTTGACTGTGTCCTTATTGATTTTTTGCCTGCTGGATTTGTCTGTTTTGGTTAGAGGGGTGTTGAAGTCTCCATCTATGATAGTGGATTCATCTGTTTCTCCTTTCAGTTCTATCAGTTTTTGCCTCACATAGTTTGATGCTCTGTTGTTAGGCACATACACATTAAGAATCGTTATGTCTTCTTGGAGGATTGACTGCTTTATCATTATGTCATGCCCTTCTTTATCCCTGATAACTTCCCTTACTTTGAAGTCTACTCTATATGAATTTAATATAGCTCTCCTGCTTTCTTTTGATTAGTGTTATTTAGCACAATATATTTTTCTCTATTTACTTTAATCTATTTGTGTCTTTATTTAAAAGTGGGTTTCTTGTAGACAACATATAGTTGTGTGCTGATTTTTGATCCATTCTGACAATTTCTGTATTTTAATTGGTACGTTTACACCATTGACATTCAAAGTGGTTATTGATATAGTTGGATTAATATAGACTGTATTTGTTACTGTTTTCTATTTGTTGTCCTTTTTCTTTATTGCTATTTTTGTCTTCCACTCTCTTAACTGCCTTTTGTGGTTTTAACTGAGCATTTTATATGATTCCATTTTCTCTCCTTTCTTGGCATATCAGTTATACTTTTTTTTTCTTTTTTTTCTTTTTTTACTTTTTTAGTGGTTGCCCTAGAGTTTCCAATATGCATTTACGACTAATCCAAGTCCACTTTGAAATAACGCTATCCACTTCACAGGTTGTGTGTGTACCTTATAACAACAAAATAATCCCAATATCCACCTCTAGACCCTTATATCATTGCTGTTATTCATTTCACTTATATATAAAGCATATATAGCACATATATACATAATATGTATACATAAGCATACATAACATATGCATAATATAAGCTTGAACATATATAAAATGTACATCAGTATACCATACATAACATGTATACATAAGCATACATTGTTGGTATTTTTATTTTGAACAAACTGTTACCTATTAGATCAATTAGAATAAGAAAAATAAAAGTTTTCATTTTACTTTCACTTATTCCTTCTTCAATAATCTTCCTTTCTTTATGTTAGATCTGAGTTTCTGACCTATATTATTTTTCTTCTCTCTAAAGAACTTAATACTTCTTGCAAGGCAAATCTACTAGCAACAGATTCCCTCAATTTTTTTTTTTTTTGGTCTGAGAAAGTCTTTATTTTTTTAATTCTCCTTTACATTTGAAGGATAATTTCACAGTTTACAGAATTCTAAGTTGGTGGGATTTTTTTTCTCTCAACACTTTACATATTTCAGTCTACTATTATTTGCATGGTTTCTGAGGAGAGGTCAGATGTAATTATATTTGTTCCTCTATAGGTAAGGTAGTTTTTTTCCTCTGACTTCTTTCAGAATTTTTTATCTTTGATTTTCTGTAATTTGAAAATGGTATGCCAAGGTATGGCTTTTTGGCATTTATCCTGCTTGGTGTTCTATGAGCTTCCTGGAGCTGTGGTTTGGTATCTGAGGTTAGTTTGGGAAATAATCCATCATTATTGTTTCAGATATTTCTTCTTTTCCCCTCTTTTTCTTCTACTTCTGATATTCCCTTTATGCATATGTTACACCTTTTGTGGTTGTCCCATAGACCTCAGATATTCTGTTCTTTGTTCTCTCCTTTTTTTTTTTCCCAGTCTTTGTTCTCTTTGCCTTTTAGTTTTGGAGGATTCTATTGAGATATCTGTATGCTCAGAGATACTTTCCTCAGCTGTGTGCAGTCTACTAATAAGCCCGTCAAAGGCATCCTTCATTTTTTCTGCAGTGTTTTTTTTCTCTGGCATTTCTTTTTGGTTCTTTCTTAGAATTTCCATCTCTGCTTACACTTCCCATCTGTTCTTGCATGCGGTCTACTTAATCCATCAGGGCCCTGAGCATATTAATCATAGATGTTTTAAATTTCCCACTTGATACTTCCAACATCCCTGCCATGTCTGGTTCTGATGGTTGTTTGTCTCTTCAAACTGTGGAGGTTTTTGCCTTTTGGTATGCCTTGTAATTTTTTGCTGGTAGCTGAACATGATGTTCTAAGTGAAAGGTAGCTGCTGTAAATAGGCTTTTAGTAATATGGTGATGAGGTGTGGGAGGTGAGGAAGTGTTGTACAGTCCTATGATGAGGGCTCAGTCTTTTTTTTTTTTTCGCGTTACACCGGCCTCTCACTGCTGTGGCCTCTCTTGCTGCGGAGCACAGGCTCTGGACGTGCAGGCCCAGCAGCCATGGCTCACGGGCCCAGCCACTCCACGGCATGAGGGATCTTCCCAGACCAGGGCACGAACCCGCGTCCCCTGCATCGGCAGGCGGACTCTGAACCACTGCGCCACCAGGGAAGCCCAGGGCTCAGTCTTTTAGTGAGCTTGTGCCTCTGGAGTTTGAACTTCGCAAGTGTTTCTCCGTGTTTTTATTCCCCCCTTAGGTGGGCCAGGATGGCTAGAATGGGCTGGAGTTGAGTATTCCCCTTCCCACAGGTCAGTTAGGCTCTGATAATACACAGGTTAGGCTCTGGTTAATAGTTTTCCTGGAAGGCAGGCCTTGTTAAGAACAGAGTACTCTGGAGTATTTAAAAATTATTCCTTTTCCCCTCTCCCTGCCAGAAGTCAGAGGGAATTTTTCTCTGGTATTCACTGTGGGAACCTGGTCAAGCTCCTGGAGGTAACTCTCACAATATTGTGGGGACCCCTATGACAGGCCCCCTGGAGTTTTTAACTCGCAGTTGTCTGTACTGAGCCTCCAGCGAGTCATCAGTTACGGTGAGTTTTCCTACCCTGGCACTGGTTCCTTAGGTGATCCTCCGCTATAAGAAGCTGCGACTGCCTGTATTGGCCTGTCTTTCCAGTATTGGGGATAGCAGTTTGCCCTGTGTCCTCCCCTCTCTTATGGATCCAGGAAGTGGCTTGTTCCTTAGGTCACCGTTTCCCCATATTCTCACTCCCTGAGCTGCCGTGTTCCGGCCATTCCGTACCTTGCTCCTCACCCAGGACCTTCACTCATGGTGTGTCCTTCTGCTCGGGGTGCCCCATGTCATCTGATTCAGTCCTTTGCCAGCCAGTGCCGAAGGTAAGGTGGGAGGGAGGAGGCAAGGTGGGGCTGTCTCCCTGGGTGCCTGCAACTGGAGCACCACTGCTTTCATTGATTTCAACCTGTTGGACTTCTCCTTAAAGAAAGGGTTCTATGCTCCTAAAAATGTTGGAGAGCCACCAAGAGGTTATCCCTTTCTTTTACAGGTTAAAAAGCTGAGGCTTAAGAGAGGTAATGAAACCACAGAAATGCATCTTGGTGGGGGGCTCTGAGGAGCTCCGGTTCTTTATGTCTCAGCACAGGAAGAATTCTGTGAGAGGCAAAGTGATAGATAAGAAGTGGTTTATTAGAATAGGACACTTGTGAGGTTTACAAGTGGGTGGGCAAGAGGGTACCCCCCCAAGAACTTAGTGGGCTACAGTTTTATAATCAAAGGAAAAGAGGGGAGGGGGAAAAGACCACCTTATTCCTCACTCTTTGAGCCTTCCATCGTTAACTCCTCCGACATGTTGGGAGGGGGAGTTTTTGACCCTATATGGCCCATCCAGGACTGTCACGGTGCTATGGAAAAATTATTTCAGGTCTCAGTATAATGAGTGTCTTTCACTTTGAAATGTCACCTTTCCCAAATTATTACTTTTTATGTGTACAGAGCACGTCCTAGGGGTCATTAACTTACTGACATCATAGGGCAGGATGTGGGTCTCATTCCACCATTGTTTTGTTTTGGGACACGTCTCATGCTTCTGTTGCATGGTTTTGTTGCTAAGCAAGCCTGCTTGGCTTTGTTGCTAGGGAGGCCTGCTTTCTTGAGTGATCATTAACTTACAGGGGTCTCCCATACTTTTTTCTTTACTTACGATCCTTTAGTGGAATTAACTATTTAATCACCTACTTTGTCCCTTTACTCTGTCCCTATCAGTAAAGTGACTTGCTCAAGACACATAGCAGGTGTATGGCAGATCTGAAAGGCACCTTGGGTGCCTCAATTGGAGCCCAGTGTTCCTTCCACCTCTCATTGTAAGAACATATTCAGGAAACTGTTGATTTGCCAGATTTTCACACCTAACTAGCCTCAACTGCCCTCAAAGTTAGATAATGGAAAGCGGGAGAGACAGACCTGTAACACTGGAGACTTTCTGATTATGGAGTGTGTCCAACCTAGGAAAGTGAGCACGTGTCACCTTTGCTTGTAACAACTGACTGTTCACTTTCAGGGTTAAAGGTCACTTGTGCCTTCCCACTGTAGCCCAGTAATTAAGAGCCAGACAGCTGGTTCAATTACCAGATCTACAACTTAAAAGCTGGATAACTCAGGCAAATTACTTAAGTTTCATTTGTAAAATGGGGATAATAATCACACATACTTCGGGAGAGCAACGTGATGATGACAACTTAAGCTGACCCTCACTGAGTACTAGATGAGGGCTAGTTGTTGCCATTTTTGGGGGAGACACAGCTCATGGCAAAGCCATTCTCCACTGAGGTCCAGGGGGCCAATTCCTGTAGAAACCCTGATGTTTATGGATTGGCATATGGATCTTAGGTGTTTATGATTTTTGTTTTCTTTTTTTTACTTATGGCGTGCTTAACGAAGGTTTAAATAAGATGCTTTAGGTACGTAGAGAGATTTTAATGACCATAGAAGTATTAAAACAATATTTCTATATTATAAATTCGTGGCTCAAAAATTACATATATTTTATATAAATTTAAAATGGTGTTTTAATTAAAGTGTAGTCATGGATTAAGGGATAATTTTTTGTTTAAGGTTTTTTTTTTTTTTTTTTTTTTTCGCGGCATGTGGGCCTCTCACTGTTGTGGCCTCTCCCGTTGCGGAGCACAGGCTCCGGACGCGCAGGCTCAATGGCCATGGCTCACGGGCCCAGCCGCTCTGCGGCATGTGGGATCTTCCCGGACCGGGGCACGAACCCGTGTCCCCTGCATCGGCAGACGGACTCTCAACCACTGCGCCACCAGGGAAGCCCTAAGTTTTTTTTAAAATTTATTTAATTTATTTTATTTTTGGCTGCATTGGGTCTTCGCTGTTGCCCACGGGCTACTCTAGTTGCGGCGAGTGGGCTTCTCATTGCAGTGGCTTCTCTTGTTGTGGAGCACGGGCTCTAGGTGCGTCGGCTCAGTAGTTGTGGCACACGGGCTCAGTAGTTGTGGCTCATGGGCTCTAGAGAGCAGGCTCCATAGTTGTGGCACATGGGCTTAGCTGCTCCGTGGCACGTGGGATCTTCCTGGACCAGGGCTCAAACCCGTGTCCCCTGCATTGGCAGGCGGATTCTTAACCACTGTGCCTCCAGGGAAACCCCTTAAGGGATAATTGAATGCTTGTCTGCTGTGCTTTTATTGTGTTTATCAATGCAGTTGAAACTCTCTTAACCAGATTCCATTGCACCAGCTCCCCTATTTAACTGACATTCTAAATTCCCTCTATAGAGCTGTGGTCTGCAATGACCACAGGAGACTAATGGGCTACTGCAGGGCACCCTGTGCCTCTGCTCCCACCAGCCACCTGCAAACTTAGCAATAATCGGCTGGCTTTGTTCCTAACTAGTTGTACTTGTTCTTGTAATTACATAATTCAGTGAAATACTTAGTAAACCCATAACATATTAACATGAAATGTTTTTTCTGTGAAAAGTAAGTTGAACGCTTGGGGGAAATTTGATAAAGGTGAGTCACTAAAAAATTGCCAGGATGTGGGTGGCACAGTTGTGAAAGATAGGAGAAAAAAAATTGTTCAAAACCTATAAAGATTCTATACTTAGATTGTTTCACAACTGTAAGTCCCCATTCTACTTTTAAAAAGAAGCAAAACAAATTTGGAAAAGTTAGATGATGTCTTATGGGTGTGATTTATCCAAAAAAGATACCAGGGAACTGTGGTCAGTAGCCTCAGACTCAGGAAGAAGCCTTGGCTGGCCTACATCAGGAGGCTGGCACACCAGCGCACACTTACTTGTGCCTTTATAGGTACATGTGTTTGTTTTAAGTTACTGTGAAATGGT
Source organism: Mesoplodon densirostris (assembly GCF_025265405.1). Taxonomy (NCBI): domain Eukaryota; kingdom Metazoa; phylum Chordata; class Mammalia; order Artiodactyla; family Ziphiidae; genus Mesoplodon; species Mesoplodon densirostris. Next base: position 116,298,490 of record NC_082664.1, on the reverse strand, counting down.
TTCCTGCTTTAACCAACGTTTTCATTAATCTACTAACAGTCCAGATCACTTCAGATAAAAGAATTCAGGTAAAAGCTCTCATGTGCAGTTCTGGCTGGTCCATGTGTGAGTGTGCATGCTTGGGGGTGGGAGTGGGAGTGTGTGCCCTGGAGGCCGTGCAGAGTTTGAACAAGATGGGTAGGCATGGGAGGTGTGCTTAGGCTGCAGCAGTGCTGCAGGTTATATGATGGCAGTGAACATTGCCTTGTGGTTCTGTGGGCCTGGACTGCGAGTCCATTGCCAGGTGCTCAGCCATGCCTGACGTGTGGCTGGCAGCTCCCAGGGTCTAGCTCTACCTCTGCTCAGGAGTGGGGTCACGCCGTGGCTAGTGCTCTTTGTAGTCAGCCTGGGTTTTGGAATCACAGTCCTGCTACTCATTAGCTGTGTGATGTTGAGCCAGTAACTTAACTTCTCTGAGCTTTATATTCTCCATTAGTAAATTGGCGTGTGTGTGTGTGTGTGTGTGTGTGTGTGTGTGTGTGTGTACCCTTCCTCAGTGGGTGGGTGTGTTAAGGTTATAAATAAGAACTGCCTCGCTCAGTGTCTAACTCATTGTAAGTGCTCAGTAAAAAGTGGTCACACGATCCAGTTGCTGCCACTGTTGTTACCCTGCCTCCGTTGAGCCAGTAAGTGAAGTGGATCTTTACTTTATTATCCATAAATAAAGTAGAGGGTGCTTTTCTGGAGGATGGGTGTGAAGACTGGGGTGACTGGGAAGGTGTGCTTATCCTTCTGGGCTTGCCTCTGATAGGTCTTCTGCTAGCCGCTAACCTGCTCTGACTCTTTGTTTTTTGCTTCCCTCTTGACCCCTCAGGCCAGGTATAGTTATTTGTGTGCATGGCTGGTGTTCTCAGGAGACTGTTCTGGTTTTGCTGGCTAGGACCATGCCTGGTGGCTCATCCCCAGTTTGTAGCAGAGGGTGCGGCCCAGACCAAAGCAGGCAGATAGTTGGTGAATTGGGGGAAGTCGTTCATGCCCAGTAACTGTAACATGGTACTTATTTGTGGTTTTCCTTGTAAGGCACAGCTCTGTCTATACCAAGACAGAATTTAGTCACCATTGCTACTGCCCCACGCTGATGTTTTAAAGCCAAGCCTCCTGGAGAGGGAAGCATGAAGGAAGGTGACCGGCTTCCTGGCTGGCAGAGTTTCAGTGATTGCGGGAGTTGGCTGGGCTTTCTGCACCTTGCTGCATTCGCGCCCAGTCCTCTCCGACAGCTCCTTGGGGAGCAAGGGTCATGCTCAGCAGCTCTGTCCCAGCAGTCCTCTCCATCTCCACTGGCCACACACTTCTGGGGGCCCACGAATCAGAAGGGCCACGGTTGCGTGACACCGCTCCATGAAAACTGCTGCAGTGGTGAGAGGAGCGATGGCCGTGGCTTATAACCCTGGCTGGGACGTGTGGTCATCCTAGTCAGCATGGGAAACAGGCTCAGAGAACTTTGGTGCCTTGTTCAGGGCCACCGAGGGCGAGAGTAGTTGGCCCACGTCTGCCATTGTATTTAGACTTGGGGGCTGGGAAGGGGAAGCTGCCTGCACCCTGTATTGTCTGCCGGTCCTGGGCCCACCTATGGCAGGGGCCCTATTCTCTCGGTGACCCGAATCAGTTCTTGCCACTAGTTCAAGCCTTTCGGGAGGCGTCTCATTGCGTTAGGCCGCAGGCTGCGCTGCTGAACGTGGCATTAGAGGGCCAGTGTGCTCATCTCCCCTATCTCAGGCCTGCTTGGCCTCTTTCAGTTCTTCAAACGCACTGTCTCCCCTATAGGCCCTGGTCAGGCTGACCTTTGCTGGGAGGGCTCTCTCCTCCTGGTGACTCCCGGTCACCCTTCAGGGGAGCCTCGTTCCGCCCACCCCCGTGCTTTTCCTTCACAGCCCTTACTACCACTTGGAATTATTCTGTTTCTTTGCATCCTTGTCTGTGGTCCACCTCCCTGGTGGGGCTGGGGGCTCCATGGGGGGGGCAGGGACCCTGTCTGTCCTGGCTGGGTGTGTCCCCAGCACCTCACTTGGTACTTGGCATGTGGTGGGTGTCTGGAGCCTGCTTGAGGAAGGAATGATGAGCGAAGGGCTCGGTACCCCTCCCAGGGCAGAAGCACTCTGTTCCTGCTCCTCGGGGTTTGTCTGTCCTCACCCTGTGCACACGTGCGGGTGGCACTGTCCACACCCTCCTGCCAGGGCCTGCAGTTCCGTGGGTGCTGTCTTTGCTCTTTGGCCTCCTGGGAAGGGGTTTCCTTCTCATGAAGTGTTGTTCACCTTCTTGACTGGGAATCCACAGCAAATAATATACATTCACACATAAATGTATACTGTTTGTAAGCACACAAAACTGAAACAGAAATTTCATACAATTTTAACTGTTATATCTAGTAAAGCTGAGTACTAATTTCTCTTCCAGCGTATTAAAAAAATTCCCATCATGACCCTCGAAATTGATTTCATGGCTCTTTAATTCTATCTCCTGGCCCGCTAATGGGTTGCCACCCATAGTTTGAGAAGCACTGCTTGGAAGGCTGCCTCTGGTTGTGTAGCCTGGCTACCCCCCACCCCAGTCATCTTTGCATCTTCCTCTCCCCCCTCCTCTGTGGCCTGGGTGCTCCATTGGATAAGAGGTAGTCTCTCCCTGCCTTTGAGGTACTTAAAGCCCTCAGGGGAGACAGGCAGATAAGGAGTCCTGTCATAAGGCACTGTAGGGTGCAGTTGAGGGCTGAACCCAGCATGTCATGCCTCCCCGGGTGCACTGAGGGGGTGGTCGGGGAGAAGGTCGGGGAGGGCAGGCTGTGCCATGGAAGATGAGGTGGGACCTGTCAAAGGGAAAGGTAAGTACAGAGACTTACTTGTGCAAAGGTGTGGAAGTCAGAACAGGGTTTCATGATTTCACAGATTCATGTGCTGGGAACTTAGGGTGCTGGGTGGAGGTGATGATCAAACAGTTGCTGAAGAGGCCGGGAGGCCCAGGGTGAAGGGATGGGGTAGTGTCTGTCCTTTGGGCAACAGGAAGCCAGTAGAGCTGTACCCGCCTGGAAATTCTTTGATGAGATTAGTTTTACTTTGATTCTTTTTTTTTCTTTTGAGGCAATGCACATTTTATTAGATGTGTGTTCTTTAGAACAGGTGGACTCATTATCCACATTAAATGTATAGGATATGGGCTTCCCTGGTGGCGCAGTGGTTGAGAGTCCACCTGCCGATGCAGGGGACACGGGTTCATGCCCCGGTCTGGGAGGATCCCACATGCCGCGGAGCGGCTGGGCCCGTGAGCCATGGCCGCTGAGCCTGCGCGTCCGGAGCCTGTGCTCCGCAGCGGGAGAGGCCACAGCAGTGAGAGGCCTGTGTACCGCAAAAAAAAAAAAAAAAAAAAAAAAAAAAAAAAATGTATAGGATATTTTGGAAAGGGCCTTTCTTTTAAAAAAATTATTTATTTATTTATTTATTAAGGCTGCCCGGGTCTTAGTTGCGGCACACGGGATCTTCGCTGTGGCATGAGGGATCTTTAGTTACGGCATGAGGACTTCTTAGTTGTGGCATGCAGGTAGGATCTAGTTCCCCAACCAGGGATCGAACCTGAGCCCCTTGCGTTGGGAGTGCAGAGTCTTAACCCACTGGACCACGAGGGAAGTCCCTGGAAAGGGCCTTCCTGATGACACTTCTTTCCCATTATGTCAACAATAAATATATTTTAACTTTAGATATAATGCTCCAAGCTTGAATGCCTGTTGAAATACAGACTGTAACAAAAAGTAGTCTTGCAAAGCCCATGGTTCGAAGGGCAGTAGCTTATTGGAGAGTGGTTGTGTTCATTTTCTCTGGCTGCTGTAACAAATTACCATAAACTTGGTGGGTTAAAACAACATAAATTCATTCTGTTAGAGTTCTGGAGGCCAGAAGTCCAAATCAGTCTCACTGGGCTAAAGTCAAGGTGTCAGCTGGGCTGGTTCCTTCTGGAGGCTCCAGGTGGGAACCCGTCCCTGGCCTCTTCCAGCTCCTGGTGGCTGCCAGCATTCCTCGGCCTGTGGCCACATCACTCTAATCTGCCTCCCCAGTTACGTCACTTGCTTCCCTTCTTATAGTGATAGCTTCCTCTGCCTCTCTCTTATAAGGACACTCGTGGTGACATTTAGGGCCCTCTCAGATCATCCAGGGTCATCTCCCCATCTCAAGATCTTAATATAATCACATCTGCAAGTCCTTTTTGGTTATTTTTCCTTTTTTTTTTTTTTTAAATCATTTCAAATAACATTGTCCTGGTATCCCTGTACATACGTCTCCATGTCCTTGTGAGAATCTATCTGAAGAATTGATATGTGCGAGAGGAGATACTGCATCATCTTTATTAGGATAGCTATTGCCAATCAGAGCCCCCCCGCCCCCACTTTTTGTTTCTCTTGCCAGGGCTTGTAGTTAGGAGGGACGGAGCCGATTGGCTGCCCTGGGGGTAGCCTGCTCTCCTTCTGCCCCTGTCTTCCTGACATGTACAAGGTAGTAGCAGAGGCCAAAACTTGGCTGGGCAGGGTGTTTGTAGAGCTGTGAGCTCTTGAAGGATTTAATGGGGCATTTTCCAGCCGTTCTGTCAACTTCTAAAATTCTAGCTGATTATCAGAGTTGAAATGAATGTTGAAAAAATTATTACTGTTTTAGGTGGACATTTTAAACTGTATGAGAACGGCCTCGAGCATCAGCCAGCAGAACCCCGTTTACACTGGCAGTGAATTCTAATTAGTGCACAGGCAGGACACCTGGTCAGTGCAGAGGCCTCTGCTGACTGGGGTGGACAGGACGAGTGGTTTGAGAAGCATATACTTTACTGACCCCCATGTTGCACAGTCACAGAATTGGGTTTTACCACTAAGATCTAAAGCAGGAATTGGCTCTATAGTGTTTCAGCTTAAAGAGGTTTTCGCTTTGAGCCAGATCTGGTTTCTTCATCACCTAAGGCTTGGCAGGTGGTACCTCCCCCAACCGAGGCTCAGTCCCTCAGCCACAGGTGAGAGCATGGCATTTGTGCAGGTGGGCCTCGTGACAAGGCAGGGGTGGCAAGACCATGTTGGGGAGAAGGAGGGCGTGTGGAAGTTCTGAGTCATTTAAGTTGCTGTTCTCTCTCCCCAGGCATGTTCTGTTCTTCCCTGTTCTCTCATTCCTCCCTCCTGTATCCACTGTTTAAGGACCAGGGCTGAGTAGCACAGTTTGAAGGCTCTGGCAAATGGCAAGGAGAATTTAACTCCTCAAATCGATGGTGATGGTAATAACATGCCACACGTGAGTGAAGGCTGCTGTGAGACCCTGGCCATAAGTGGGGCAACTGAAATTTTATAGTGTAGTGGGTCCAGTGTACTCAGCTAATTGTATCAAAGAAATGAGCAAAAGTATATGGAGCATTTGTGAAAGTTTCTTTTTTTTCCTGAGCATCTATTTTGATATAGCTTTCTCCACAGTTTTGTAATTTTTATAAAATCAGACTTTACTTCAACATTGCTCATTGGGTTATAGTGGGGATTTTACTAGCATTCCTCTATGCAGTTCTCTGGGAAGATGTGTAGCACGGTTGCCAGGCACTAGAAGAGACTTAGGAAATAAACAGTACATGTAACAAGCTCTACATTGTTTGTTTGCCAGTTCGCTCTTGGTCCCAGTAAATAAACCATAAGAAAACTTTGATCAGGTGTAAGCATATAAGCAGGTATAATTGCCAGGTTCCTGGTGACTCCTTGTTAAAACAGAGTGATGGGAACATAAATGTTTTAGGTAATTTCTCTGCATTCTTCTAAATTCTTAAAGCACTTTTTTTTTTTTTTTTTTTTTTTGCGGTACGCGAGCCTCTCACTGTTGTGGCCTCTCCCGTCACGGAGCACAGGCTCCAGATGCGCAGGCTCAGCGGCCATGGCTCACGGGCCCAGCGACTCCGCGGCATGTGGGATCTTCCCGGACTGGGGCATGAACCCGCGTCCCCTGCATTGGCAGGTGGACTCTCAACCACTGTGCCACCAGGGAAGCCCCCTAGGTTATTTTTAATTGAAGTATAGTTGATTTACAATGTTATGTTAGTTTCAGGTATACAGCAGAGTGCTTCAGTTATATATTCTTTTTCAGATTCTTTTCTATTATAGGTTATTACAAGATATTGAATATAGTTCCCTGTGCTATATAGTAGGTCCTCATTGTTTATTTTATATATAGTAGTGTGTATATGTTAATCCCAAACTCCTAATTTAGCCCTCCCCATCCCCTTCCCCCTTTGTAACCATAAATTTGCTTACCATAAGTTTGCTTTCTATGTCTGTGAGTCTGTTTCTATTTCATAGGTAAGTTCATTTGTGTCAGTTTCTTCAATTCCACATATAAATGATATCATATGATATTTGTCTTTCTCTGCCTGACTTACTTCAGTTAGTATGATAATCTCTAGGTCCAAACATGTTGCTGCTAATGGCAGTGTTTCATTCTTTTTTATGGCTGAGTAATATTCCATTGTATATATGTACCACCTCTTCTTTAACCATCCATCTGTTGACAGGCAGTTAGGTTGCTTCCATGTCTTGGCTATTGTAAATAGTGCTGCAGTGAACATTGAGGCGCATGTATCTTTTCAAATTAGAGTTTTCGTCTTTTCTGGGTATATGCCCAGGAGGGGGATTGCTGGATCATATGGTAACTCTATTTTTAGTCTTTGAAGGAACCTGCATACTGTTCCCCATAGTGGCTGTACCAATTTACATTCCCATCAGCAGTGCAAGAGGGTTCCCTTTTCTCCACACCCTCTCCAGCATTTATTGGTTTTAGACTTTTTGTCGATGGCCATTCTGACTGGTGTGAGGTGATACCTCATTGTAGTTTTGATTTGCCTTGCTCTAATAATTAGCAATGTTGAGCATCTTTTCACATGCCTGTTGGCCATCTGTATGTCTTCTTTGTAGAAATGTCTTATTTAGGTCTTCTGCCCATTTTTTTGATTGTGTTGGGGTTTTTTTGTTTTTTGTTTTTAAATATTGAGCTGTGTAAGCTGTTTGTATATTTTGGAAGTTAATCTCTTGTTGGTTGTGTCGTTTGCAAATATTTTCTCCCATTCTGTAAGTTGTCTTTTCATTTTGTTTCTGGTTTCCTTTGCTGTGTAAAAGCTTTTAAGTTTAATTAGGTTCCATTTGTTTATTTTTGCTTTTGTTTCCATTACTCTAAAAAATATTGCTGTGATTTATGTCAAAGAATGTTCTGCCTGTGTTTTCCTCTATCTCTAGAAGTTTTGATTTGGATCTTTTTCTCACATCTTCCATATCTCTATTTAACATGTTCAGTCTTTATTCTAGCTTCTCAAACATGGCGAAACAGTTATAGTAACTTTTAAAATCCTTGTTTACTAATTTTATTATTTGTCATTTCTGAGTCTGTTTCTGTTTAGTGATTTTTCTCCTTAGAATGAGTTGTATTTTCCTACTTCTTTGCATGCCTGATAATTTTTTATTGCATGCCCGATATTATGAGTTTTACCTTTCTGGGTGCTAGATTTTTGTGCGTGTTCCTGTACATATATTCTTAAGCTTTGTTCTGGAATGTACTTTAATTACTCAGAAACAGTTTGATACTTTTGAAGTTCACTTTTAAGCTTTTTTAGGTAGTATGAGAGCAGGCTTTAGTCTAGGGATAATGTCAGTAGCCTTTTTCCAAGTACCAGTCTGCCGTACTCCATGACGTGTGAGGTTTTCCACTCTGGCCGGTGGGACTAGACACTGTTGTGTGAGCAGAGGGATGGTTCCCTCTGCTCCTCTCAGGGGGTTCTTTCCCCATTCTTGGATAGCTTTCTTACACACAAGCCTGATAGTACTCTTCTGGAGACTTGGGAACCCTCTGATGTTTCTGCAGCCCTCCATACAGCTCTCTTCTCTCCAGTACTGTGCCCTGTGAACTCCACCTGCCTTGGGATTCCCAGCTCTGTCTTATCAACTCATGGGAGAGCTCCACCTGGGTTCCCCCTGCCTGCACCGTGGCCTGGAAAGTGTCTAGGCAGTAAGCTTGGGCAGGGGTGGGGCTTACCTTATTTGTTTTCCACCTCTCAGGGATCACTGCCCGGTGTAGCCTGATGTCCAATATCTGAAAGTCATTGTTTCCTGTATTTTGTTCAGTTTTTCAGTTGTTTCAGATGACTGTAAATCCAGTCCCTCTTAGTCTGTCTTCACTGGAAGTAGAAATCCCAACCTAGTTTTTAAAAGTTTTAATGAAATAATTTTAGCACACAGGCAAGTGTAAAGTATAGTAAATTGATTACCTGGGTAACCGCTACTAAAGTGCATAATTTTGTCATATTTCTGCTGCACTTTTTTTTTTTTTTTTTTTTTTTTTGCGGTATGCGGGGCTCTCACTGTTGTGGCCTCTCCCATTGCGTAGCACAGGCTCCGGATGCGCAGGCTCAGCAGCCATGGTTCATGGGCCCAGCCGCTCCACGGCATGTGGGATCTTCCCGGACCGGGGCACGAACCTGTGTCCCCTGCATTGGCAGGCGGACTCTCAACCACTGTGCCACCAGGGAAGCCCTGCTGCACTTTTTAAAACACAAACTAAAACATTACAGATATGGTTCAAATCCTTTCTTGTCTCCATGATGCCATTCTTTTCTTGCCCTTCACAGGAGTAACCAGTGTTCTGTATTTGGTAATTACCATTCTTGTGTGGATTTTTAAGTTTTACTACATATGTATGTATCTATAAGTGATATCTATTAATAGTATTATCTTGAAGATTTAAAAAAATATCATGTTGTACATGTCATTCTTCAGTTTTCTTTCTTTTCTTATTCAGCATTTAAAAAATATTTGTCAGGCTTCCCTGGTGGCACAGTGGTTGAGAGTCCGCTTGCTAATGCAGGGGACACGGGTTCGTGCCCCGGTCCGGGAAGATCCCACATGCCGCGGAGCGGCTGGGCCCATGAGCCATGGCCTCTGAGCCTGCGCGTCCGGAGCCTGTGCTCTGCAATGGGAGAGGCCACAACAGTGAGAGGCCCACATAGTGCGCAAAAAAAAAAAAGAAAAAAAAATTTGTCCATATGATCCATGTAGCTTTAGATAGAATGTACATTCCACAAGGACAGGAATATTTGTTCACTAGCATATCCCAAACATTTAGAACAGTGCCTGGCACATTGTAGGCACTTAATTAATATTTGTTGAATGAATGAATTCACTTTAAGTGATGTATAGTATTTGATTGTATGAATATGCTACAGTTTATTTATCTGTTCTCTTGTCAATAGATGTTTAGGTTGTTGGGGGTTTTGCTAATATGAATAGTGCTGCAGTGGATGTTCTTGTTTGTGTCTCCTTGTGCAAATGTTGAAGAATCTAAGAAATGCTGGGTCGCTGGGTCTTAGGGCAAAAACTTCTTCACCTTATCTGTATGTTGCTGAATTGTTCTCCATGGTAATAGTTCCAATTTATGCTCCCACCAGCAGTGTATGAGAGTTCTCATTTCTCCATATCCTCACCAACATTTGCTATTATCAGATTTTAGTTTTTGCCACGCGTATGTATGTGACATTACGTTTCACGTTACCATTTTTTTAAAAAATAAAACATTTCATTTTTCCCAATAGAAATTCAATGTCTTCTTTTCGTCCTGGAAGAGGGCATAACGACAGTCGGAGGAGTGTGTTTTACACCAATGAAGAGTGGGAGCTTTTAGAGCCAAGCCCTAAGGACCTGGAGGAGTCCATGGTACAGGAAGAAAGGAAGAAGCAGATCCCTGAAGGAAACAAAGGTATGGATGTGGTTCCTGCTGTCTTTCATTCTCTCCGCTGCCATCTGTTAACCACTGGTGATGTGGGAGACCCTTTGGTAGCAGGTATCACGGGGAGCATGAGACCCAACGGGAGTTGTGTTCTCTTTGTGGGAACTAAAACATAAAGGCTTGAAAATGAAATGTCACAAGAAATAAATAACTGTCCAATCCTGTGGTTCTGAAACTTTTTCAGGAGATAGAAGATCTGGAAGTCATGGTGCTCTTTACAGAAATACTGATTTAAAAAACACTAAAACTTTTTATTTATAGAAATTTGTTAACGCACACACAAGTAGAAGCTGTAGTGTCACATTCCACAGTTTTGAACTTATGGCCTCTCTTTTTTCCTTTGTATCTCCTCTGAGCTCCTGCCCCTCCTGGCACCCACCACCAGCTGGGCTATTTTAAAGGAAGTTCTAGATATTAATCCTTTGCATCTGTAAACATTTTAGTAGGTATCTCCAAGAGATGACTCTTTAATAAAAGAACCACAGCTTCATAGTTATACCTAAACACTTACAGTAAATCCTTCTTGTCTACTTCCCCAGTTGTTCCATAAATGTCTGCGTGCAGTTGGCATGAGCAAATGAGGGGCTAACAGGCCCCCAAGTGTGTTTAGTTGTGTGTCTTCTTGGGTCTCTTTCAGTCTGAACAGCTCTCTGTTTGTTTTTTGTCTTCCATTTCCCTTGCCACGCCTGTTGAAGAAACAGGGTCTACGTGTCAAGGAATTGCCCACATTCTGGATTTTGTTAATTATATTTTTGCAGGGTCACAGTATATGCTCCTCCATCCCTGTATTTCCTATACACTTGTCGCTAGAGTAGAGGCCTGCCCAGATTCAGGGTTGACTTTTAATTATGACAAGAATATTTGGGGGTGGGGTGGGGGCTAGGGATGCTGTGTATTTCTTGTTGCATCATATCTGGAACCACATCATATCTGGTTTTCCCTCTTTTTGTGATATTAAGGTCAATCAGGATTTAGGGTGTCGGCCTGACCTGTTCATACATCTCTCCATTGGCATTTTGCCTAATGCGTTAAGCAGCCCTTCATGATCCTACATCCATTGATCCACTGAGGGAATATTGATGTTTGAAATGTAAAATAACAATAAATAATTTTGAAATTCTGCCTTATGCTTCATTCTGGCTCGAGCTGGCAGGATTAGGAGGCAGGATTTTAGGAAGTCTTTACTGAGAGCACATACTTACTGAAGGTGATATTTTTTTCTGTCCCCTGGGAAAGGACCACATGACTTGCTTTGGTGGGGGGTTTACTAGTGATCCCCAGGATGGTAGCATGGAACCCTAAGGTCCAGTGTGACGTGGTGAAGATGTGGGTCACGTGCCTCGTGACCCAGCACGTGGCACAGCCAGCGGGGCACCCAGGAGAGGGGCTCATTGTCAACCGGGAAGGCCTTCTGAGGAACAGGGATTTGTGTTGGGGATTTGGATTGTTGAAGGTAAACATTGTTGGCTCTGACTTCCCCATAGCGACTCTAGGAATGAAATGGAAGGGTGAATGGTAGCAAGATTGGGAAGGAAGAATCAGTAAGGCTTAGTGACTCGGATGGGGCAAGAAACTCCCAGCACCCCTGGACAGCAGCTTCTTGTCTGGGAGCAGCCTTCTCAGCCTCTGCCCAGCCCCTGATCCCTTTGAGAGGGAGCCTGTGTGGAAGACATGGAGGGACGAGGATGTCTCTGGATTTTTATCTTGATGATTCATGGATATTTCCTGTAATGGCTCCAAGAATCAGTCTGCTAGCTTCTTGTCCATGTCATTCATGGGAAGTAAGCTAATCTTCATACACACAGAAAAGTCCCCCAATCAGAAATGTATAGCTCAATGGATTTTCACGAAGTGAACATATCCATGTAGCCAGCACTTACTTGAAGAAACAGGACAGTACCAGGAGTCACAGCCTCTATCCCCAAACCCCTTCCAGTCACTGCCTCACCTCCCACCCCCACCCCCGAAACCACTGTCCTGACTCCTAACATCATAGATTTATTTTGCCTGTTTTCTAAAGTTATATAAATGGAATCTATATAGTATGTACTCTCCTCTTTATATTTTTAATATATATTTGAATCCATTTATACTAAAATTTATTTGGATCCCTCAATATTTTTAAATACTCGTTTTTAAGGAAGAGAATAAAATGTGTTTACAATTAAGAAAACATAAACTCGGGGTTTTTTTGGCTTGTTTTTTAAGTAAGGACAGATTAGCTAAAAATAAGCAGCCGGGGATCCCTAGTGTATCTCTAAGTCCTACCCACTAACTTTATAGATGCAGGCCCTGTCCTTACTAAGGTGCCCGGTGGAAGGGACACCTTGTGTTCAGGATGCTGTAGGAACTTGGAGCAACCATGTTCTTCCCTGGTCTGTGTCTCTGTTCTCTTTGGTCCTCAAAGTACCTGAAATAGGAAAATAATGATATGAACACATAGGCTTAGAACTGATCTTTTGGAAAATAAACTTAACATTACAAAAGAATCTTGAGAGAGTTTAGTACAGTTTTGTCATAAATTCCTCATTAGTACTAATGTATAGTCTGACTTTTTTTCGTCTGTCTTAATGCAAAAATTGAGCAAATAGAGAAAGTTTTCTTTAAAAGTGATCACATGAAATATCATCTTTGATTTTAAGCTTGGTTATTATCAAGAATGAGGTAGGAGCAGAGAGTGACGCATGCAGAACTCCTTAGAGGATGATGAATGGAATGTTAATGTATTTTACTGGAATTTCTGAAAGGAAAATTTGACCTGAACTTAAACAAGTTTTGTTTTTATGTAGGAGTAACTGGCTCAGGATTTCCCTTTGATTTTGGACGTATTCCCTACAAAGGAAAACGCCCTTTGAAAGACATGATTGGATCGTATAAAAATCGCCACAGTAGTGGTGACCCTTCAGCCGAGGGGCCATCGGGCAGTGGTAGCACCAGCAAGTTGGCCTCCGAGATGCAGCTGCAGGTCCAGAACCAGCAGGAAGAGCTGGAAAGGTTAAGGAAAGACTTAGCCAGTCAGAAGGTAATTCTTCTTCCTCACATTTCTATCTCATCTCATGTCAGCAGGCCAAGGACCAGAGGAGCAGAACCCGGCTTTCATGTTTCTCTGACTCCATTATTTCCCAGAAGGTGCTTTTCCCCTAAGAGCTGTATGTTGCCACGGCCACCGACCTAGGCACTGCTGTTCTGCTTGGTCATTTGTTCGTAGACATTTGAAATTCGGGAGAGAGTGAAGACCCCTCAGAGTGGGTCGGGGAGGGTGTTGTTTGCACCTTGCCCACGCCTGCCCTGACGTCAGATCTCTCTGAGCATAGCTTCAGCCCAAGGCCCATGAACAGTTGTTAAAAGAGTTTCCACATCCTGTTAAAACAGCAGCTTCCTTTTGAGCTGATCACACCTAATTATACTTAATTCCTCAGCAGGTCAGTGAATTTAGACCTCAGATTTTTTAATAGGGATGAACGTTTACTGGGAGCCATTGCTAATTGCAGTCTGCCTGTCCACTATTTCCTGTTTCCTACTCTTGTTCTCTACAGACAGGCTTTATGGAATAAATATTTTTCCTTCTCTATTTTTGAGATCCTTTAAGAGGAAGTTGGTTATTAAAATATTTCCAGTAAAGTTTCTGCATTTGCTCAAATACCAATGGTTGCTCCATGCAGGGTTGCCATGATTTCTGCTTTTTCTCCCGCCCCTGCTCCCCACTCCATCCTCCCCTGGCTCCCAGGAGCTCGTGCGGCTCCTGCAGCAGACGGTGCGGTCCTCCCAGTACGACAAGTACTTCACGAGCAGCCGCCTCTGTGAGGGGGTCCTGCAGGACACGCTGGGGCTTCTGCACCAGAAGGACGACCAGATTCTGGGCCTCACTAGCCAGCTGGAGAGGTTCAACCAGGAGAAAGAGAGTCTTCAGCAGGAAGTACAGACGCTGAAGAACAAAGTGGGCGAGCTCAGTGAGCAGCTGGGGATGCTGATGGAGACCATCCAGGCCAAGGACGAGGTCATTATGAAGCTCTCCCGGCAGCTCAGCGAGTGCGAGGCCAGCGCATCCTCTCCCACCTCCATGCCCAGCTCTCCTGTGGCCCTCCCCACAGCCAGGGACCAGCTGGAACTGGACCGACTGAAAGTAAGAGCAGGGCGTGGGCCCCTGTTATTGGGACAAGAAATCCAAAACCCACTAACAGCCTGTCTGTTGATGTCACTGTAGAGCCGCTAGCCTCAGTGAGCTAATTTGATTTGGCGTGACAGCAGAGCAGCTGTGCCTTTTTTTAAAAGACAAGTGTCACAGGACTTCCAGTCAGATAATTACTAGGTTTCTAAGAAGCTTCCTTAGAAAAAGCTTCCTATGGCCCGTCAGTGTCGCCATAGCTCAGAACAGTTTCAGACAACTAGACTTCTTGACCTTTTCTTTTTGCAGGGTAACGGGTGACATTTTTTTCTTTCTCCAACATTTCTCAGCTTAATTTATAAAGTCTGTGGCTTCAGAATTCCACAAGAGTGAGGTTAAGTGGTGACATAGCTTATGGAGAGGCAGAAAGGTTGTTAAGGGACTTCCCTGTGACCTGTGCGTTCTGAGTGAGTCCTGCCCGGCTTGGTGACCTCATGTTTTCTGACATTGCTCTGCCTGGGCCGGATATTGCCAGGGCATCCCCTGTGCCATGCAGAAGACTGTCACATTCATGCCTCCTCTCTGGTGGCACTGGGAGAATTGGAGTGAAGAATCTCATTGTCCTTCACTTTTAGATACCACATGGTTTCTATATTGATTTCTTCGTTTGACCCCAAATTTAAAATGTCTAGGTGGGGAAAAAAATTTTGTGTGTGTTTTGGTGGGGGGAAGGTATCTTTTTTGTTGTTGTTACTGTTACTATTCAGTATCTTGCTTTATAGTCAGTGTATGTGCCTGTAAAGATTTCTGCTTTTTAGAGTATGCTAACATTTCTTTTTTTGGTCTCATATGTGGTCACTTTCTGTTCCTGTAGTATTTTGAGGCAGGAGCACATATTGGTCTTAGGATTTTACCACCCTAGTGATTTAAATATTTTTCCCACACTTCCTTCCAGGCCTTTTCCATGTTTACATAATTGTTCCATTTCCTGGAGTAGATAGACTTTTGTTTCATTCAGGCTTAGAACCCAGGCACTTTCTGTATTGCTATCATTAATGATTCCAGACTGTCCATCTTTTGACTCTGTCATCATTTACTTAATCAGCCTCTGTCTTCTTTCCTGTGATTTGTTATTTTATGAATATCTTCATGCATACAGCTTTTCCTTCTTGGGACTCTTTCATTCATTCATTCATTCAGTCAGTCAGCCATGTGCTGGGCTTTGTACTCCACACAAAGTATACAGTCTCTGTCCTGGAGCTCAGAGTTTAGTTTATAAAGCACAAAAACAAAAAAGCTGAATCACAACTGTAATAAACATCAATGAGGAAGGGGATGTGTCCCAGTATGGGGTGGCAGTTTAGACTGAGCATGGGCTCTGGAGTCAGACCTGGCTGGGTTCAAACCCGGCTTTGCCACTCATGACCTCTGACCTTGGGCAGGCTGGTTCACCTCTCTGCCTCAGTGTTCATCTGTGAAATGGCGCTTACCTCATAGGGTCTTGTAAGGGTTAAAAGAGGTATTCCATGTAAAGTCCTCACAGGGCACCTGGCACCTCATAGAGTCTTAACTTGCTGTGATCATCATTCTTGAGAAAGAATCCTTTTTTAAAAAATTTTTTGAATTTTATGATATTTATTTTTTTATACAGCAGGTTCTTATTAGTCATCTATTTTATACACATCAGTGTATACATGTCAGTACCAATCACGCAGTTCATCACACCACCACCACCACCCCCAACCGCTTTCCCCCCATCTGTGTCTCAACTTCTGCCCTGCAAACCGGTTCATCTGTACCATTCTTCTAGGCTCCACATACATGCGTTAATATACGATATTTCTTTTTCTGTTTCTGACTTACTTCACTCTGTATGACAGTCTCTAGATCCATCCACTTCTCTACAAATGACCCAATTTCATTCCTTTTTATGGCTGAGTAATATTCCATTGTATATATGTACCACATCTTCTTTATCCATTCGTCTGTCGATGGGCATTTAGGTTGCTTCCATGTCCAGGCTATTGTAAATACTGCTGCAGTGAACACTGGGGTGCATGTATCTTTTTGAATTATGGTTTTCTCAGGGTATATGCCCAGTAGTGGGATTGCTGGATCATATGGTAATTCTATTTTTAGTTTTTTAAGGAACCTCCATACTGTTCTCCATAGTGGCTGTATCAATTTACATTCCCACCAACAGTGCAAGAGGGTTCCCTTTTTAGAGAAAGAATCCTTGAGATACATTATCAGGACTTCCTTAGACTGTAATGCAAAGTTTTACTCAAAGACACAGATGACACACTGTGGTGTCCTGCTCCCTCAACCCACCCTGCTCAGTCTCTGTCCATCATGGCCCAGTGTATTCTTTAGTTGCCCTCTAGCTCACCTTCCTTCAATCAGCCTGCCTTTTAGTAACATGTTTGTTCATTGTTTCCAAATATGAGAGCTTCAAGACGCCAGGAGAAAGGAGAACATCATGATTCCGATCAGAAAAGGAAGTCTGTGGACTTCCTTTGGGGTTTGACAGCGCCTGTCTTCAGTGCTTGTCATGACGTGCGGTCTTGCTGAGACTGAGAAGGTGTGATGTGTATCAGAGCTTAGGTGGGCGTCAGGGGCCAAGCACCTGGGCCAAGAGCGCAGCAGGCCTGGCTCCCAGCCCGACACTTAGTAGTTGTGCAGCCTCCCTGTGGCTCAGCCCCTCACCTAGGAAATGGAGATGACGAGAGTGGCTGCTGAAGAGTTGTGAGGTTTAAATGGGATCGAGGACCTCATGTGCCTAGCACAGGGCACCTGTAACCCATAGCAAGTGCTCCGTAGGTGTCAGCGATTAAAGGGACTGTTGGAACATTTTCAGTTCTTCTGTATTTTCAGGGGAAATTGTGTACCGCCCTGGTGGTTTCTAGTTTGGATATTGGGGCACGTCTCTGGACACATCTCTGGGGAGGGGCCATGGTCTCTGTCCTGGGACAGCACAGGAGTCAGTGCCTTTGTTGACCACCCCTGGCCTGCTCTTGGAGCTGTTGTGAACAGTTTCTCCTGTGATTGAGGGATCAGAAATTCCTTGAAAACTTCAAACAGAGTAGGGGAAAAAGACATTTGTAAAAGACTGAATTTGGTAGGGAGCATTTAGAAATCAGTGCTCCAGTTGTCTCAAAGGTTTCCTTTCGCTTGCCTTGCTCAGAGTTTCGAGGGCTGAAGGTCACGTATGGCACCCTCTTCTGCCAGGGCTGAACTTTTAGTTGGACTTGGCAGAACGTGTCACCAGCTTGTGATGTTCTCGTAAAAACAGAAAGTAAATGTGGCAAAAGTTAACAATTGGCAAATTTAGGTGAAGGGTATATTGTGTTTATTGTACTTTTCTTTCAATGTTTTCATAAGCTTGAAATTTTTTAATGTAAAAAAGTTGAGGAACATGTTCTCTTAGGTGCCTTGTACATTGTAGGTTATATGTATTCATTATTAAGTGTAATTCTTTAAGTAAGGGCATTGTGTATGTGTGTAGCCTCTTCCACATAAACTGGGTAAGTAAAAATGAGAATCTACAGAAAATTTGTTCAGTTTCTCTAGTTAAAAAACAAAATGAATGTAAGGCATTACCTTTTGTACCCAATAAATGTGGGTAGATAAAATATTTGCATAGATTTAGGACATAAGTCCTACTTACTTTTCCTAAGGACAGATGAGAAAAATCACCACCATTAAATAAATTTATTTCCCCATCTCCTTCATTACAGCAGTGGTCCCTGCCTACCTTCTACTGCCAAGGGTAACCGCAAAGTTCAGTCAGAAAGTGTCTAGTAATCAGCTTTCATTTCCTTAGAACTTGTTCTAACTTAGCAGGGCTATTTGATTGGTGAGGCAGCAAAATATTAATTATATTGAACAGGGGTCCCCAATCCCTGGGCCACGGACTGGTATCGGTCCATGGCCTGTTAGGAACCAGGCCGCATAGCAGGAGGTGAGCAGTGGGCGAGCGAGTGAAGCTTCATCTGTATTTATAGCTGCTCCCCATCGCTCACACTACCGCCTGAGCTGCACCTCCTGTCAGCATTACAGTGAGTTGTGTAATTATTTCATTATATATTGCAATGTAATAATAATAGAAATAAAGTACACAATAAATGTAAAGCACTTGAATCGTCCCAAAGCCATCCTCCCACCCCCCGGTCTGTGGAAAAATTGTCCTCCATGAAACTGGTCCCTGGTGCCAAAAAGGTTGGGGACCGCTGATATAGAATAATTAATCAACATTCAACCAATGTGAATTGATGGACCTTTTTTTTGCAACAGGATAATCTACAGGGGTACAAAACGCAAAATAAATTTCTGAATAAGGAAATCTTGGAACTCTCAGCTCTACGGAGAAATGCAGAAAGAAGCGCGAGGGATCTGATGGCAAAGGTGGGTCAGGATGGTTATATTCTATTATCTGGGGGGAGGTATGATTCAGAAACCATTTAAAAATGGACATGCTTTAAAATCAGTTCAACCCCCATGCTTGGAGGGTGTGGTTATTGATAACAAATTATATTTAAAGTATATAAAGTGCATAGCCCTGTGTTTAGTTTCACTTCGTGATGAAGACAAATAGAAATGTCCTGAGAGGTGGCTTTTATTTACACATATAATGAAGTTTACAGAAAAAAAAATTAAATACAATTCTAAGGTTCCCCCAAATTAAGGTTATTTGGATTTTGATTTATGCTACTGAGTTGTGTGAATCAGTTTCTTATCTATAAATGGGGATGGTGAGGGTGATGCCCCCTCTGTGAACCTGATAGGGTTGGTTTGAGAGTTAGATGTGACTGTGGTGGAAAAGGGCTTTGCAGGGTGTAGAGACGTCACAGACTTTCCAGTTACAATCAAATGAAGCTCAGTGACACTGTGTCAGCAGCTGTTGTATGCCTCATATACCTTTTGAGCAGTCCTCAGAATATCTTCCCAAACCTTGTTCCTGCATGTTTTCCAGGGGTGTATTGATTTGTCTGCTAAGGTAGCAGATGAGAGCTAGTTCTGGGTCACAGCATCCTAGGAAAGGATTGATGTTGCGTGGGATGGCTGCTTGGGGCTCGTGTCCAGGTGGCACTCAGCCTGACCTCAGTAATGGGTGTGTGGCCTGGTTTCTGCTGCTCACCTCAACCCTGTCCAGAAGTGATATGTGTGTTGACATGCAGAGGCCTTATTACCAGTACTTCTGTGTCATACCCCCTAGAAGGAAGACGGGGCCCATGTGGGCCATTTAAATAAGACAGGTGGCCTGTGGCATAAATTCATCTCTTGTCTTTGATACAGTCTCTTTCTGGCTCACTTGCTAGTGGTTCTTGGCTTGTCATTCTTTGATTGCTTGAGGTACTTGAGGATTGCTCTTCCTGTGTCTCTGTCTGATTGGAGGTAACTACCACATTCTCTGTAGTATTCTAGCCTGGAAGCCAAGCTCTGCCAGATAGAAAGCAAATACTTGATCCTGCTCCAAGAAATGAAGACACCAGTTTGCTCAGAAGAACAGGGGCCTTCTCGGGATGTCATAGCCCAGCTGCTGGAGGATGCTCTGCAGGTTGAGAGCCCGGAGCAAGCATTCGTTAAACCTCATCTTGTCAGGTAAAGGTGCTAGTGACCGTTGAGGAGAGTGGGACCCATTTCTCAAGTCCCTCTTTCAACAGCAGTAGCCATTCATTGAGAACTTTACACAATTCTCCGTGTCTCATTTGATGCTCATGACAAGGACCTTCCAGTCATTAGAACAGATAATGTCATCAGTCTTGCTGTAATAATCAAGTAACTGAGCTGGGGTTCAGCCTAAGTTTTCATTCCAAGACCTTTCTCCCATGTACCATGCCAACGTGGGTGGTAGACAGTCCTGCTGCAAGAGGAGCCTGTCTTCCTATGAGTAGAACCCTCTCCAGAGACATGGCTGCACCCATGGGTGGTTTGAAAGCCAAGGGGGACCCTAAGTGGAAAATTGGGTCTTCTCTGTAAGGGAAGGACACTTGGATAACCTGATTCAGTGGTTCAGAACTCACTGAGGGTCTGATACAAGCCGTGGACACCCTTGGCCCCAAAATGCAGTTGGACACACACACGATATTGTATCTATTTTGCAGAAAATCATGGAGTGTGGAAGCCTGTGATGGGTCTTGGATTAAGAACCTTCATATCCTAGTTTCTTAAAACTGAGATTCGGGCCTCCCTGGTGGCGCAAGTGGTTGAGAGTCCGCCTGCCGATGCAGGGGATACGGGTTCGTGCCCCGGTCCGGGAGGATCCCATATGCCGCAGAGCGGCTGGGCCCGTGAGCCATGGCCGCTGAGCCTGCGCGTCCGGAGCCTGTGCTCCACAGTGGGAGAGGCCACAACAGTGAGAGGCCCGCATACCACAAAAAAAAAAAAAAAAAAACTGAGATTCATGAAATACTGGCTCAAGTAGAAATCTGCAAATCCTCTCAGTCCAGTCTCCTCCTGTCTCCGCCCCCTTGCCCCTCTGGCAGCCCTGTGTCTAGGCCCTGCTTGCTGCTGTGGCTCAGCTTCTCCAGCCCCACCCCTGGCCCAGGGGAAGCCTGGCTTCAGCTTGAACCACTCTTTCCCTTCTCTGTGCTTACAACACTGGCCTGCCTTGTCCATGTTACTCAGATGACAGGTAAAACTATGCTGTCAGAATGCGACCAATGCCATTGTTACAAAACTCTTACGGAGCCCTGTGTGCTGGGAGCCGTTCCAAGGTCCTTACATGCAGGCTTGTATTTAACGCAGCTCAGCCAGGCGGATGTTTTTATCCTTGCTCAGCAAATGCGGAAGCTGAGGTTAGGGAGGTGATGTAACTTGCCCAGGTTACACAGATGGTGAGTGGCAAGGACGTGGCCCCAGACTGGGCAGCCCCATTCCCAGGCCAGGAGCGCTGTCTCCATGCTGTGCGCTCCTGCTGCGTCCGCAGTGGCGGGGGGACTCCCGTGAGGGCTGCCTAGCAGTCTGCCCTGAGGGCACCACGTCTTCTTCCCACTTGTGTTTTGGGCTCTTACTATTCATGTTGTATCTTTTCAAACTTCATGTATAACTAGAACAATAGCTGTGTATATTGATTTACTTTTAACTTTTCATTATGGAAAATTTCAAACATACAAAGTCGTAGACGGAATCATATGACAACCCCCATATGCAACTGTTACCCAATAATTTCGCAATTATTAACATTTTGGTAATCCTGTTTCTTCGTACCCTTCCCCTCCAAAGTTTTTTTTTTTTTTTTCCTGGAATATTTTAAAGCAAGTACCAGACATGTCATTTCAGCTTTAAACACTTCAATATGTACCTCTAATTGAAGACACGTTTTAATATGCTAATCCTACCATATTCATACCTTTTTGCAACTTCTTTCTTTCAACATTGTTTTCTGAAATTATACAGGTTGATACATGTAGCTCCTGAGAATTTTTTTTTACCTGCCTCACAACTTCACATTTTTATTCCTTCTCTCATGGTGAACACTTAGAATGGTTCAATTTTTCCTTGTTACAAACTGTGGTGCAGGAAACATCATGGTACATGTATCCATGTGTCTGTGTGTCTGCGTGAGAGAGTTTCTCCAGGGTGTAGGCTAGAAGCGGAATTCCTGACCTATAGGGAATGCATATCTTCAGCTCTGCTAGATCTGATTTCCAAAGTGCTTGTACAGGTTTACACACTCAGCACCAGAGTGTGAAAGGCCTTTGTATTGGTTTTCTATGACTGCCATAACAAATTATTGTTTTAAGCCAATAAGTTTGTGATACATATTTATTATGCAACAGTTCTGTTGGTCAAGCAGCCCAGCATGGACTCACTGGATGAAAGTAAGGGTATTAGCAGTGCTGCGTTCCTTTCTGGAGGTTCTAGGAGACAGTTTGTGTCCTTTCTTATTCAAGATGTTGGCAGAATACACTTCCTTCTGGTTGTAGGACTAGGTCTTTGTTTCCTTGCTGCCTGTCAGGTGTGGCCATTCCCAGCTTCTGGAGGCCACCTGCATTCCTTGGCTTGTGGCCGCCTTCTTCCATCTTCAAAGTCAGCAACCATGGGTCCAGGCCCTCTCCCAATTCACATCCTTCCTGCCTCTTCTTACATTGTTGAATCTCTGGTCTACTCTTCTGCCTTCCTCTTCCACTTTAAGGGCTCCTGTGTTTACTGTGGTCCCACCCGGCTAACCCAGGATAATCTCCCTGCCTTAAGTTCTGTAACTGTAATTCCACATGCAGTAACGTGACATATTCACAGGTTCCAGGAACATTTTGGGGGACCATTATTCTACCTACCACAGCAGAATAATTCTTTTTCTTTTTAAGAATTAAAAAGAATTCTTAATTCTTTGTCATCCCTAATGTCTTACAAATGTTTTCTCCCTTGTCTTTTCACTTTTTAAAACATTTTTCGAGCATAAGTGTTATGGATGTGTATATGTAGGCTATATAAACATACATGCACATGTATATTAATGTAGCCAAATTTATCAGCCTTGTATTTGCAGTATTGCTTGTATTTTCTTCTGTGCTTTTCACATTTAGCACCTCAGCCATCTAGAATTGATTTTTTTCCTGTATAGTATCAAGGAAAGATCTAATGTAATTTTTTCCCATATAGATAGCCAGTTATTCTCACCCTGTTTATTGAGAAGTTTATTATTTCCTCACTGAGTTGAAATGCCTGGTCATATATCAAAGTGCCATTTACACACGGGTAGATTTCTATGTTCTCTTTTCTGTTTCATTGACCTTTTTGCCAGATTGCATCATTTAATTTTTCCTTTTGTTTTTCTCAACAGTGAATATGACATTTATGGGTTTAGGACTGTCCCAGAGGATGACGAGGAAGAGAAGTTGGTCGCCAAAGTCCGGGCATTGGACCTGAAGACTCTCTACCTCACAGAAAACCAGGAGGTTTCCACTGGCGTCAAGTGGGAAAACTATTTTGCGAGCACAGTGAACAGGGAGATGATGTGCTCTCCAGAATTAAAGAACCTGATCCGTGCGGGCATTCCACATGAGCACCGTTCCAAGGTGTGGAAGTGGTGTGTAGACCTTCACACCAGGAAATTCAAGGACAGTACTAAGCCTGGTTACTTCCAGACCTTGCTTCAGAAGGCTCTGGAGAAACAGAACCCGGCCTCCAAGCAGATCGAGCTGGACCTGCTGCGGACTCTGCCCAACAACAAACATTACTCGTGCCCCACCTCGGAAGGTATACAGAAGCTGCGCAACGTCCTGCTCGCCTTCTCCTGGCGGAATCCAGACATTGGCTACTGCCAAGGTCTAAACAGGTGGGTGCCTGGCCCACAGGGGACTCCTTTTTGCTGGTAAGATAACTTGTAGCTCCAGGTGCTGCCTGACAGCCCCCTCCCCTCCTGATGAGCCAAGAAAAACCAGTCTTTTAAGGGAAATAAATATCAATAGCTGCAGTAAGCTAGTTTTAATTATGCAGTATCCCCAGTTCTAGAATAATTGAGAGAAACAGACATGCTTTTGGAAAGTATTGGGTTGGTCAAAAAAGTTCGTTCAGGTTTTCTTTTTTTCTTTTTTTTTTTTTGTGGTATGCAGGCCTCTCACTGTTGTGGCCTCTCCCACTGTGGAGCACAGGCTCCGGACACGCAGGCTCAGCAGCCGTGGCTCATGGGCCCAGCCGCTCCGCGGCATGCGGGATCTTCCCGGACCGGGGCACAAACCTGTGTCCCCTGCATCGGCAGGCGGACTCTCAACCACTACTGCGCCACCAGGGAAGCCCCGTTCGGGTTTTCTGAATGAACTTTTTGGCCAATCCAATATTAAGAACACCAAAGTCAAACTATTTGGAACAACTAGGTTTCTCATTTTGATTCCTTGTTGTTCTCATCACACTCAGGTTTCGATCAGAAGTTTGCTTTCATTCATTTACAGTGCTTGATGTGAAAACAGGGCCAGTCCTTGTTTATACAGGATCTTTGTCAATCAAGAGGTTGCCCCAAACAATTTTTCAGCTGGTTAAACCTAGCCCTTGAAGAGCCCAAACTTGTTTTCTTTTGTATGAGAGCCTTCTGCAGGTCTGGCTTACTTCCCTGCTTCCATAGGCAGAGGACACTGAAAAGCCTCTCACCTTCTCTAAATGATCCAGGCTCCTCATTCTGAGCTGAGCTGCACCGGGATGAGGCCACGGGAGGTACTGAGGTCTTTTCTCCATGAAGCTGCTCCCCATCACTGGACTTTGAGTGCTTGTGGCTGCTTTTTACCTCCTGTCTGTCTCTTACCTCGCTGGCGCACTTCTGCTGCTGTCATTAGAGTCCTTTTATATTCCTCTGTATAATCAAAGTAGGTAACCAAGCTTGCTAGAAACATGGACAAAGAATGAAGAAGCTCCGTGTGCCATCTTTAGCAATTCTCCTTAAGTCAAGTGCATGCATTGAGTTTTGAATGCTGACGTTTATTCTGGCAGCTCTTGGGCCTTTTTAATCCTCATCTGTGCTGGATACTGACCTCCAGATAAGGGCTATCTATTTGCATCTGAAATGAGAGTATTGCAGGAAGAAAAGCTTTTAAACTGGAATGTTAATTGGTTAAGACCTGAAACCAATGGTTTCCAGGAAGTCATTGCCTCTGTGGTGGTCAGGACAGGGTGCCCTCTCTGGGCCCTGAAAGTAAAAGGGACTGTGGCTGCTCCTCGATGGTCCCCATTTAAAAAAAAACGCCTGTAAATAAGCTATTGCCTAACAAAGCAGCCTTGTTTTGCATAAATGCACAGTTCACATTGTATACTCAGTCTAAAAATTCCTGGAAGCTAAAAACCTCTGAAACTTAAGGGATCTTGGCGAGGACTCGAGCATGCCTGGGTGCAGTAACACCCCATTTATCTGACATTGTCATGAATCAGCTGTTCCACACATAAGGAGACTTTCCAGAAAATTAAATCTTCCTCCGTACCATCACCATTAGGACCTCTAAATTTTAACCATTTTACTGGATTTTTTTTTCTCCACATTATTTTGTACATGAGAACAGAACTGTGAACCCAGAACTTCAGCAGAAGAATGCTAGCCTTTCCTCAGTGATTCAGGCCTGTCATCTGGAACAGCATTTAACTAAAAGTGATGTCGTCAAAGGCTCTGCTCATTTCAGTCTCTCTACCCTTTCTCCTGGCTTCCGCAGGTGCTGTGCATGTCCTGTATTTCTCTCCTTGTCCATCTCTACCTGTTGTAACCTTTCTACTCTCCATCCCATTCATGCCTACTCAAGGCATCCCCTTCCCAGTTCTTTTTTTTTTTAACCTTTTAATTTGAGATTTCATTATAATTTTATCCAAGGAAGAAAACAAAAACAGATTCTGAGAAGTGACTATAGGGTTTTCCGTAAGTGATGCACAGAAGCTTCATGTCACGAGCAGAGGTTCTTGGATATATAGAGGGGGGCTTTTCTCTTGCCTCTTCCTTTTCAGCCTTCTGCCCTGAATGCCTGCTCAGAGCCAAACCTGGGGTTACTGGATGAGTAACCTCTCAGTGGTGACCATGTAAATAGCCAGACCCAAGTTTCCATTGTGAGTGACATAACAGCTGATACATATGGTCCCCTTTCCCACCCCACGTGTGTGCTGTGGATGCAGTTCTTTGAGAAAGCCCCACCGCAGTGATTCATTTGTCTGAAGCCCCGTTTCAAGTAGACTGGTATCAAGAAAGTTGTTTTTAAACCATCATGTGTTCTTTTCCCCTTATATTCACCCCTGGATTTTTTGTGCATAAAAGGATTAGTTGGAACTTCTTGAACAAAAAACTCGAAGAATTAGCTGCATTAGCAAAAATCTTATCATGAAAACGTTTTAAAAAAAGGAGGCTGGCTGCTCATTGGGAAACAGTTCCATCATCTTTAAACAAAAACCAAATGAAGGGGAGGGTGGATGTAGCTTTGCTTCTCAAACTAGGAAATGCCACCCTTGCCAAGGAACACTCATTTAGTGTTCTTTCTTGGAGAACTAGAAGTTGCTGTGGCCGTGAGAGAGTGCAGCATACTGCAGAGGCCTCTGTGAAGACGGGCCGTGCTGCCCGGGTCTGGGCTAGGAGGCTGGCACTCACTTTGTTCTCCGTTTGCTTGTAGATTGGTGGCAGTGGCCCTCCTATACTTGGAACAAGAAGACGCTTTCTGGTGTCTAGTCACCATAGTGGAAGTTTTCATGCCTCGAGACTATTACACAAAGACTCTTTTAGGATCCCAGGTACTTCTAAAAGTATTGTGCTTCAGTCAAAAACCTGTAGAATTAGAGCTGAAATGTGACCTGAATTAAGCCTTGGTCGGGGAGGCTCCATGTGTGTGGACCCCTGAACAAGGTGCACACGGAGGCTGGGCCTGCCCTGGAGACTGGGCCGGGCTGCTTGGGAGCAAGTACCAGGTTAGGCTCACTTAGTGCCCTGGAAGCCAGCAGGGTGATTGCTACATCCAGAGAGAAACAGACCAGGCCTGCAGACCCGCTCTGTGGTCACTGCTTAGCACTGTCTACCCTGGGCTTGGCCTGCCTGGCCAGCTAAGCCACAATCCAGGGGTGCCTGGGGAGCTTGGCGTGTTAGCTTGGGTTCTCCAAGAGGCAGAGACCAAGGCAGAAGCAGATGTGCCAGAGATTCTGAGGAAAAAGACCTATGAAGGATCTAGGGGAGGGACTGGGGAAGGCCCGGTGAACCCCCAGACCAGGGGAAGGAAGGAGGTTTGGGTAGGTGGGAAAGATCCCAGCCTATTGTGAAGTTCTGAGAAAGTTTTGGCCAGGCCTGTGTGGCATCCTCAAGCCAACGTCACCTGTTAAAGGTGCACACATCTCGGTGGGAACGGGCTGCAATAGTGCTCTCCCTGCTCACTCACTGGCTGGAAGCAGCGGGGGCGACATGGCTTCTGTAAACAAATGTGGTGATGGATCCAGAGGGGCACTGCTGGGGTACTGGTCAGTACCGCCCACAGCAGGAGATCTAACCAGCACAGTTCATGCCCACCACGCCTGGAGTCTGAAGCCAGGGGGCGGGTAGGATGATGTGGGCTGGGAGAGTCCAGGGGTTCTGTCTGCACTTGGGACAGTCCCGACTCTATACCAGACCCTTGGCCGTTGCAGCCCAGGGCATCTCTTCCCTATGCTGGGCTGGGGGTGCTGCCGTCACTGGCTTCTGTAATGGCCTTTCCCTGCTTCCCCATTGGCAACCCTCCTCCTGTGTCTGACATTTGGTCCAGTCCTGCCCAAGAGCCTTTTTTTCTCTTGACCGCAGCTGCGCCCGTGTCTGTGCTCGTTGCATCCTCTTCTCCAGGCTTGTGCTGGTGCTCGGCCTGCCTGCCCGCAGCCACTCCTCGCCCTCACTGCCCTACTCCCGGCCTGACAGCTGGCCCGCAGGCTGTCTCCCAGCTCCTGTGTCGGCCAGCGGAGGAGGGCGCGGCAGCTGAAGGCAGTTTTCTCCCTCTCCGTCCTGGGTACTGCCTCTGCCAGTGACTGCCTCCTCCGTGGTGCCAGCTCCTCTCTGGCGGGTTCTTCATGCCAGCGGGGACCTCCCTGCTCCAGCCTGGGGGTGGCTTCCTGCCCTGGCCTCTGGGCTGCCTCACCATCAACTGTTTGGTTTCTCAGCTTTTCCATCACCAGTGTGACCGTTGCCCTGGGTAAATCCCTGTTACAAATGTTTAGTGTGGCTTCTGTTTGCCTAGTTGAGCCCTGGATTTTACTTTCTATTTGCATTTCTGCCTCTGGAGGGATCCTCATTACTGCCCTCTGTTACCACCTATACTGCCTCCTCACCCGCTGGTTCCCCAGGCCAGGAACTCGAGTCAGCCTGCAGCGCTCCTTCCTCTCTCTCTGTGTCCCTGGAGTTGCTGTTTCTGATCACTGCCACCTGCTTGGTGGCTCTCAGATCGGTTCTCTCATTTGCTTCTCACTGTTAGGTCACCATCCCCTGTCCTGCATCACTGCAGTAGCCTCATCTCCTCTCTTCCTGCCTTCACTCACCCAGCCCTTCTATCCACCTCACTCACAGATCCAGCCATGTCCTCACCACCCCCTGCCCCGCACCCCCCTTCCGGGCAGAGCCCAGCCTCCTTCCACACCCTGACCTGCCTGCTTGCTGGGCTGCTGGGAACGCAGCATGCCCTGTGATGGAGCCCTTGTCCTCTGGTGGTACGCCATTCTCTGTGTACTTTTGTACACAGTTCCACTATCTAGACCCCGTTGCCCCGCTTACCTCCCTAGAAAGCTGCTGCTCAGCCTGAGCTCATGTGCCCCTTCCTCTGTGATACTTTCCCGCCTTCCCAAAGCTGACTTCAGGGCCCGCTCCCGTTCCCACTGCTCTGGCCCAGGCCTCGGTGGCAGTGGTTATTGTCCTGGGTCGTCCTGCGTGCTTGCTTGTCTTCCAGCTTGAGGGCTGCAGCCCTGTCTTTCATTTTAGTGTCTCTCGCACCCAGAAGTGAGTGTCTGAATTCACGTGAACTCTTTGCCCAGGGAAAGGGAGCCCCAGCCCATTGCTAGCAGCCACACAGCTGCACAAAGCCATGTGAGGTATGGAGGTATGGTTATCCCCATTTTACTTGGGAGAAATCTGAGGATCAGATCCACTAAGCATCTTGCCTGAGGTGCCACCACAGAGAGCCCAAGCTGGGGTTTGGCCTCAGACATCTGTGGCTCTGGGCCCAAGCTCTCCCCCTGCCCCGCCACTGCCTCTTGGAGTGCTGTGGGAGGACGGCAGGAGGGTGAGCTTTGCCCTTCCTACAGAGCGGGCTTTCCTTTGGGTTCCTGTCCCAGCTTCATGGATGTCACCTGATCCCGGAGAAGCCCGTCTGGTCTCCCTGTGATTGCTTCCCTTTGCTAATTAAACTAGAGATTCGTTTTTGTTAAAATAGTGGGTAAACTAGTAGGAAATGAACAGCAGTGGGAAGAGGCAGCTGGCACAGTCAGGTGCAAATAAAGAGGCCAGTAAAGAAAGTTTTATGTGTTCATGGACACCTGGAAGCTAGTAGCTTCAAAATTTCAGATGACTCAGTGTTTCTGAATGAGAAAAATGAAGCACTGATCTTTCTTAGTTCCACTGAGGGTGTGGTTGAGCACATCAGTGCTTGGTGTGCTCAGTGTGCTTGGGCTTGGGGTTACATGGCCGGGTTGGAAGACAGGCCCTGTCCTGGAGCTGTGGAGCTTGGCCACATCACTTAACATCTCTGTGCCTCAGTTTCCCTGTCTGTAAGATGAGTGTCATATTCTCTTATAGAGTGTCTGAGGTTGAATTCAGATGATGCATTAAAAGAGTTTAATATGCTTAGAACACTGTAAAAACTCAATAAAATTATTATTAATAGTGTTATTACAGGCAGAAGGGGAAGACCTATTTTAAGTATGTGAATTTAAGATAAAATTTGCCTCACATTGTCACATCAACATAAATGTAAACTCTAAAGAGACATTTTCCCCGACTTTAAGGGTTTTAAAAAAATTTTTTTGGTTGCATTGGGTCTTCGTTGCTGTGTGTGGGCTTTCTCTAGTTGTGACGAGCGGGGGCTGCTCTTGGTTGTGGTGCGAGGGCTTCGCATTGCAGTGGCTTCTCTTGTTGTGGAGCACAGGCTCTAGGTGCACGGGCTTCAGTAGTTGTGGAGTGTGGGCTTCAGTAGTTGTGGCTTGTGGGCTCTAGAGCGCAGGCTCAGTAGTTGTGGTGCACAGGCTTAGTTGCTCCGTGGCATGTGGGATCTTCCCGGACCAGGGATCGAGCCCGTGTCCCCTGCGTTGGCAGGTGGATTCTTCCTTTTTTTTTTTTTTTTGCGTTATGTGGGCCTCTCACTGTTGTGGCCTCTCCCGTTGTGGAGCACAGGCTCCGGATGCGCAGGCTCAGCGGCCATGGCTCATGGGCCCAGCCGCTCCGCGGCATGTGGGATCTTCCCGGACCGGGGCATGAACCCGTGTCCCCTGCATCGGCAGGCAGACTCTCAACCACTGCGCCACCAGGGAAGCCCGGCAGGTGGATTCTTAACCACTGTGCCACCAGGGAAGTCCCTCCCCCTGACTTTAAAAGTAACAGATGCTCTCTGAAGTTAGGTAATACAGAAATATATATTAAGAAAATGAAAAATCACCTGTTATCCTACCAGCTTGAGAATCACAGTTAGCATTTTGATATATTTCCTTTTTACTTTTTCCCAATACATTTAGGTATCCAAATTGAGAGACTGATTATCTTGGCTGGTTCACATGACAGCATGAGCATTTTCTCATACAGTATATAGTTTTTAACCATCATATTTGGTGGCTGTAATATTCCATTGGGTGAATGGACTTGAGGTATTTAACCATTCTCCTATGATGGACATTGCATAAGGCCACTCTTAAAATACGGATGGCTTTGTGTGTGCAGGCAGCCCCCAGCGCTGTACTTTGCAAATCGCTGTCAGCTGCCTCCTGCCAGAGCCCAGTGCCTGAGCCCCTTAACGCTGCGCTGCAGTCCAGATGCTCAGCAGCTTCTCCGTCAGTTCAGTGCACATTGTGCACCAGGACCTCGCTGGGCGCTGAGGACACAGAGATGAATACAGTCATTCCACGTCCTCTTGAGCTGAGAGGGGCTGAACAGAGGCCCGAGCAAGTGTCCCTGGCAGCCTGCCCCACGCCAGCCGTCTGCCAAGCACCCGGCAGCCTCGAGAACAAGACACCAACTGCCACCTACCTGGGAGGAGAGGTGTATGCCTCGTTCTTCTCCCACTTCAAGGCCAGCTGACTGGTCCCTTCCTCTCAGGCACTTTCAGCCCAGTCCCTCTGGGCAGAGTATATCACATCGCCATCTTTTGGTCCAATGGTCAACTGTCTGTGTCCCTTGCCCGTTTATAACCCCTTAAAAGTAGCACCTTGTCCTGTTGTCTCTTGTCCCCAGCACTGGCCAGTGCCAAGCATGAAGTGTGTGCAAATATGTAGTCGTTGTTTAAATGCTGAGGGATGGAATAGCACCAGCAGAAAAGAAGGCCCATCACCAGTGGGTGATGCTGACCCTGCCCAGTGGGAAGAGCTGGGCTTCCAGGGAAGCTGACTGAAGAAGACGTCCAGGAGTGGCCTGTCATCGTGGCTACCGCACATGCACGCGTTGGGATGCTTTTACAACTTGCCTTTCAGTTGTTGGTCCACCTGTCAGAATTTTACAGAGGTGGGGAGTGGATGTGGGTGAGAAGGTGAGAGACTGATACTTTTTGCACACTACGGGATGGTTTTATAACTTTAAAAAAAATAAATTTATTTATTTATTTTTGGCTGCACTGGGTCTTCGTTGCTGCACGTGGGCTTTCTCTAGTTTCGGCGAGTGGGGGCTACTCTTTGTTGCGGTGCACGGGCTTCTCATTGTGTTGGCTTCTCTTGTCGCAGAGCACGGGCTCTAGGCGCGCGGGCTCAGTAGTTGTGGTGCACGGGCTCTAGAGCGCAGGCTCAGTAGTTGTGGCGCACAGGCTTAGTTGCTCCGTGGCATGTGGCATCTTCCCAGACCAGGGCTCGAAGCCGTGTCCCCTGCATCAGCAGGTGGATTCTTAATCACTGCGTCACCAGGGAAGTCCTATAACTTCTTATATACTTTTGTTTTTTAAGTCTTCTAAGAAAACTTAATTATAATTCATTTCAGCAAATTTAGATCTTCAAAATTTTGTCTTTTCCAGTCAGAAAGCAAACTGGACAAAAATGTATGTTTCCAACCATCATTCCTGTATTTTATCCTCTGTGCACCCTAGGGTGACTTTACAATGCTTTGGAATCATTTCTGTAAAAAATAATGTTTTTTAGTTTTTTAAGTTACTTTGCCTTTTAAAATTTTAAATTTTAACCAATGATACCTACTTGAACCTATATAACATTCTTTAAAAAAAATTTTTTTTGACTATAATGGCTTCTATATTTTTTTAAAAAAGCAAACCTTCCCAAAAGGATAAACAATTGAGATTTTCAAAGTTTTGGATTGTCCTAAAAAAAAGGACATTTTAAAATGTCATTTTAACATTTATCTAGATTGTTTTTAGTTATTTTAGTATTCCAGTAATCCCAAGAATTATCACATCTTCTATCTTATCTTGACTGATATGCAGGTGAAAGTTTGGCAGGTTTTTCTGGGATCCATTCCTAGGAGTAGACTTGCTGTAGGGTGAGGCTTCCTGTTTCCTGGGTGTTGCCGGATTGCTCTCCTAAATGGTTGTACCGGTTCACACTCCCCTCACCATTCAGGGAACGCTAATGAGGTGATACACTTCCCGTGCAGCTGGCTCTTCCTCACTGTGCTCTCGTTCCTGGACGGCCTGCCTTTGGCCCATTGTGCATCTGTGGATTGCTTTCCTCTGCTGGTCTCTTTCTTTCTCATGGTTCCACCACTCACCTGAGGTGACCTCACTCCACCCAGGCCCTGGAGCCTCAGCCTCGGGTCTCTGGTGGGCTGCAGTTCTCCTGCTGCAGATGCCCCTCGGGCACCAGCATGTCCCAGTCTCCCCCAGCCCAGCCCTCATTCCTATGATCCGGCCTCAGGGGACCACACTCTGCCCTCTCCATGCCCCTGTGGGAAGCCTGTGTATTCTGAGCACCCCTCTTCCTGACCTCTGACAGCAGAGGGGTCTGTAGGTTCATACAGATTTTACCTCTACACAGTTCTGATCCAGGTGCCCCTCTCCTCCCACCACCTTTCCTTGGTTCAGATTTTCATCACCTCTGCCCCGGGTGTGGTGGGGCCTTGCTTCCCCTTCAGCTTGGCCCCCTGTTTCAGGTGGAGAGATGGATCAAATCCAGCCATATCACTCTCCTGCTTAAAGCCTCTTAACGCTTCTCCTTCATTGCCTGCTGCATTTTTCAAACATGAGTAGTCGGTATTGGCACTAGCTTTTTTTGTTTTTTTCATCAAATTAAGTTGAATAGAGTAGAACTGAGGCATCAAAGTGTGTCCTACTTTGTGAGGTTAAGTACTGTTTGTGAGTTTGTTTCTCTTCTGTGCACACAGACTAGGTGATGGCTGATGTATATTTTCTTGTGGGTCACAGACAAAGTCTGGAAAAGCCCCTGGCCTGTAGGTGAGGTCTGCCCCTCAGGGACCTGGTGCTTCTGCCGGGCTGAGCTGCGTCCTTCTCACCCCTTGTGCCCAGAATCCTGTGCTCCCACCGCAGGGCTGTTCTCCTCCAGGCTTGGCTGGGACCCGTCCGGGGCTCTGTAATGCTCTGTAAATGCATCTTTACCAAGCCCTGGTGGCCACAGCTATCGTAACAGTCCGTACATCTGGCTTCCCCCCTCGTCTTTTAGCTCCTAGAGGTCAGGGCTGAACCTGATTCATCTCTCTGCCCAGCACTGGCCCCTGCTTGACACAGCATGGAGGGGTAACAGCCACCTATTTTGATATGTGTTTACCTAAGTCTCATGTAATCTTCACAATAGCCCTGGGAGAGAGAGATCATTAACTGTTTTCCAGATGAGGCACAGAGCTGTCTAGAACATAATCTGCCCAAGGCCACCCAGCTAGAAAGTGGTAGAGCTGAGAGCCAAACTCAGGTCCAGCTGACTCTGGAGTCCTTGCTACCTCACTGCCCCACACAGCCCAGTAAATATTTGGTGAATGGATGTGGTGATATCACACTTCCTCTTTGGCCCGGGACTCGGGTATGCGGCCCTTTGCAGCAGCACCCTCTGTATTTCCACGTGGATTAGCAAGACTGACTACGCCACCGGCTCTGCAGCAGCCCATTTTCATGGGGCATTTTGAGTACAGGAGTGGCTTTCAGGCCACAGAACCCACCCCCATACCCTGTGGAAAGGATGACAGTCAGGGGGCACTTGGTGAGCACCTGCAGTGTGCAAGGTCAGCTGCTTCTCGGGCTCACCCCAGAGTGGGTGCAGAGCCGTCCACTCTGGGGTGAGCCTGCCACGCATTTGGAACAGCTGCGCTGCTGCGTGTTGTGATGGGCCTGCAGCCCCTCCGGGGCCCCGGATGGCCTGCTCAGTACAGTGGCAGCCCCCATACACTTCTCCCCTTTGCTCCCTCTCCAGGTGGACCAGCGGGTGTTCAGAGACCTCATGAGTGAGAAGCTGCCTCGACTGCATGCCCACTTTGAACAGTACAAAGTCGACTACACCCTCATCACGTTCAACTGGTTTCTGGTGGTGTTTGTGGATAGCGTCGTTAGTGACATCCTCTTTAAAATATGGGACTCTTTCCTTTATGAGGGACCAAAGGTGGGTCTGCTTGCTGCGTGACTCCATGGGCAGTGGCAGTGGCAGCAGAGTGGCCGGCTTAGCTGGGACGCATGAAGGGTGCCGAGGGGCAGAGTGATCCCAGCACCAGGTGCTGCTGGAGGTTGGTCTGGGGTCACAGGAAACTGCAGTCATTTGCTCATTTATCAGAAACATTGAGTCTCTGCCAAACCCTGTGCCAGGCATGGGGGCTTTGATGGTTTGCAGTCTGAGCCTCAACGTCTGTCAAACAGATGGCGGTATTATCCCCACTGTACGGATGAGGAGGTAGAGGCCCAGAGTAAACAGAGGACCAGGGGCGGACTCAGGGGGCCAACTTCAGAGCCCTACCGCCCACAAGCCTCCCACCCAGTCTGTTTTATGTTTTAAAAAAATCAGTTTGTGAATAACACATGATAAACTCAAATCATATAACTAAGGGCGTGCAGTAGAAAAGAGATCCCCAGTCTCCTAGCCATTCTTCTCAATGTACTGTGTCTTTTTTTCAAGGTATTTTATGTATATCTAAAATATGTTTTTTTAATTTATTATTTATTGGTGATAGTTTCATATCAGGGCATATAGATCTGGCTCTTTTTTTTTTTTAAACTCTGTATAGTATCTCCTTCTACAGATGAACCAGAAATTTACAAAACAGTCCCCTGATGATGGACACTTACATTGTTCCAGTCTCTTGCCACTTCAAACTGTGCTGCCATGACTCCTTATAATTGTCTTCCTATAGGTGCAAGTGCATCTATAGGTTTAGTCCTAGAAGTGGAAGTGCTAGGTCCAGGGTAAATCCAGAATCAAAGGACCCTGTAGTTTTCATCGAGAATGCCAAATTGCCCTGCAGAAGGGCCTTACCAATTTCTGCTCCCACCGGCAAAGTTTGAGTGTGTATATTACCCCACACTCTGTCCAGTACAGTACATTATCAACTTTTTAATCTAGTCTGTCATTATTGAAAAGAATTCTCAACCAGGGCTTAAACAGTGTTCCCTATTGGGCCACAGGTAGGGATGTTAAGAGAAAAATAATCTATTTAAACTCTGTAAATATTGTTTTCTAAATAAGAAAAAGTTCAGGTTGGTGCAAGCCAGCCAGTGCCCTTACATGTGGGCGAAGCAGTTTGTTCCAAAGCTGCTTGAACTTGCAGGACCACCAGGAGTCCATTCCCTCTGGCCTCAACTCAGTGACCCAGAAACAAATCAGTAGAAAAAAAAAGAAAAATTTATTTTCTTTCACCATATTCAGAAGTCAGAAATTCAGACCCTAGTTTCAGTAGGTGAGATAAAAACTGCCTCTGGAGGTGGAGCTTTCTAAGAGTTTCAGAATCAGAGGACCCTGGTTTTGATTTAATTTAAAAATTATTTCTAGTTCTATATAGCTTATTGACTAGAAATGTGAGCTAAATGTGGAAGGATTCCACAAAGATTCTACTCCTTAAGGAAATTTTTGGTTTGGGCTGAAGTGTTGCTGAAGACCACCAAAGAGTTGAAAACTTTTTTCTATTAAGAAAGGCACTGGTGGGGCTTCCCTGGTGGCGCAGTGGTTGGGAGTCCGCCTGCCGATGCAGGGGACACCGGTTTGTGCCCCGGTCCGGGAGGATCCCACATGCCGCGGAGCGGCTGGGTCCGTGAGCCATGGCCACTGAGCCTGCGCGTCCGGAGCCTGTGCTCCGCAACTGGAGAGGCCACACAGTGAGAGGCCCGTATACTGCAAAAAAAAAAAACCAAAACCAAAACCAAAAAGGCACTGGTGGAAATTGCACCTCAGATCAAGTGTCTGCCCCAGGGCAGGCCATGCAGGCTGCTCCCAGGGCCCAGGGAGGCCTTTCATCCCTGGAGCCAGTGCCTGGAGCCACGGTGCTTCTTTACTCATAGATTTCCCTGTCCTTTCCACAGGTTATCTTCCGCTTTGCCCTGGCACTTTTTAAATACAAGGAAGAGGAGATCCTGAAATTGCAAGATTCAATGTCCATATTCAAGTATCTCCGTTACTTCACTCGCACTATCCTTGATGCTAGGTGAGTCCTTGGGGGAATCCCCAGACGTCCAGGCGGGCAGGGATCCTGACCTCTGCTTCCTTGAGAACAGACTGTCCCGGCCATCTCAAACCCAGAGCCTTCCCAGGTGTGCAGTGGTGAGAGAGGGCGCTTCCTCCCAGGGAAAAGGGGGAAAGGAGTGGGAACACCCAGCGGCCTCCAGAGACTAGGGAGGAACTAAGATGAAAGATGCTTTTATCCTTTATTCAACAAACATAAATCCCAGCAACCAAAGCACATTATTTGTCTAGTGAGCACTTGCTGAGTATCAACCACACGCAAGCCCTCTGCCAGGCATTGAGGATGGTAGATGAGGAACAGGCCCTGTCCTTGAAGAACTTGTGGGGAAGTGTTACGGCATGGTTTGCTAAGAGCTGTGGTGGAGGAAGCCCAGCGATGGGGCAAGTGCCAGGGGAAGGCCGGGTGACCTGGGCCAGGCAGGGGTGGTGGGGAGTGGGCAGCCCGGGCAGAGGGACTCAGGAGCCGTGTGCTCGCAGGGCTGTGGGCGCACAGCGTGTTTGGGGGAACTGCTGCAGTGGCTCGGCCAGGGTGGGGCTGGCATGGCAGGGATCTAGGCTGGGCGGGAGCAGAGCTGGGCTGTTAAGGCCCTTGTAGACTCTGCCGAGGACCCTGTGCTTCATCCTGAGTGTTGGGAAGTCCCTGCAGGGTTAGACACCAAAAGGGCACATCAGGTTGGAGCAGGACTGGCAGCAGGAGACCGGGGGTCCCGGTGAGAGAGGTGGTAGCCTGCAGCGAGGTGCCCCCAGAGATAGAAAAGAGGGGGCAGATTGAAGGGGGTGGAGAAGGAATTTGAACTTCGAAGTCCCCTGGCTTTCTGGCCTGGGCAGCTGAGCGTTCAGGAATCTCTTCACCCCCTCGCTCCCCAGCCACACACTTTTTGCCTGTTCTGAGCCACCCTCGTTGTCCATGTGTCCCCTGAACTACAGTTGGCAGCTGCTCTGGCCCTGATGACCAAGGCTGGGTTCTCCAGGGGATTTCTGTGGACCTGCTGCTGATTGGGCAAGTGAGGGTGCACGTCCCTGCAAACCACTGAGGCGGCGCGAACGTTCGCTGTGCCGAGGTGCTGGGAGCTGCCCATACTGCACGGGAATGGATCCCTGCAGCAGACTTGTGGCCTTTTGAAAACCACAGGAGTCCTTTCACCGAGAAACATTTGGAGCTTATTAATGTTTTTCACACTCTGTTGACTGCCACCCATAATAAGAACATGTTATCTCACAACCTAGGACACACCTACTGGAGTGTATATAACTGAAACAAAAGAATTTGTTGAAATATTCCCAGTGCTTGCCAAAGATCTGTTCTGTACCCTCTGATATATTTTCTAAATACACTGTTTATTGCATATTTAAGATGCTCGTCATGACTCAATTGATTCCTTGATCCACTGATGGGTGACAACCTACTTGACAAACACCAGTTGCCCCCCCATGATGCTCACCTGACGGGGAGGGAAGGCTTCTCTCCTTGGCTGATGTAGGGAGAGGCGGTTGGGCAGCGTCCAGGCCTCTGGTCAGCCAGGAGGAGGGGCTGAGGGCTCCGGTGCTGCAGGAGTCTTGTGGCAGGAGAGTGTGTGGGGCCAGAGAGGGGGGAAGGAGGACCATCCCCCTGTGGTTCTCTTGAGTGAGGCCAAGGGACGCTGGGAGAAGGTGCTGGCTGAGGCCATACCTGGCTTCCTTGGATGTCACCACTATCGTTAGGATCTTTTACTTGGGAAGTGGATTTTTAAGATGTTTTCAGGCTTATTGCTATATCAACAATAATAGGATATCCAAGAATAATGTTTGCCTGTGAAAGATTGATGCTGAGTCCTGGAGTGAACCTTGAGAGCATTTGTTCATCTCACATCGGGTCAAGATGACAAGAGTGGCGTTCAGTGAACTTCACTCCAACAGCTGATGCGTGTGGAGGGCATCCTGCTCAGCCCCTGACAGTTTTGTGTGGGTTGTCAGTGCTGCTGCGTGGCAGAGACGCAAGCGGTGGTGGGCCTGGCGGTAGTCCCTCTACTGTTGCAGGCAGAGCTGGGATAAGGTCCGTCCTGCGCACTCCTGCAGCGCCACCTGGTGAGTGGCTTTCGTGCAGTTTCCCGTCAGTTTGCCACAGGAAGCCTGTGTCCACTGGACCCAGAGTTCCCTGTGCGGCGGGATCACCTGTGGGTATTGTTAGGACTGCAGATGCCCTGGCCCCACCCCTGGACTGGGGCCCCAGTATTTTAATAAGCTCCCCAGACTAGCGGTTCCAAGGAGCGTCGACCTGCAGCGCCCTGATTGGTTCTGTGAGGAGGAGGCAGGTGACTGAGTGAGATGTGGTCAGGGGTGCGGTGCAACAAGATTAGACCCATCTCTGAATCAGGACCTTCCGGGGCCTGTCACGCGCCAGGCGTTGTCTTCTGAACGTAGCTGACACAGGGCACTTTCTCATCTCTTGACAGCACCTTCCAGGCCCGAGGGAGAGCGGTGTGCAGTCCCCCGTGCTGCCCCAACCTGCGCTGATGGCGGCTGCCTGACGGAGGCAGCGGACAGTATCAATCTAATTCAGTGCTTTCTGTAGCAAGGAAGGGCCTGGACACTTGGAT
Organism: Mesoplodon densirostris; assembly: GCF_025265405.1. Classification (NCBI taxonomy): domain Eukaryota; kingdom Metazoa; phylum Chordata; class Mammalia; order Artiodactyla; family Ziphiidae; genus Mesoplodon; species Mesoplodon densirostris. The sequence goes on along the minus strand of NC_082664.1, from coordinate 116,259,794 downwards.
TCCAGGTGTATGGAGCCTGTGACTAATAGCTGTTGGAGAAAAGGGGCTGGTCCTACAGGCCTGGTTCCCAGTCCCCAGCCAGCATTTTGTTTCACAGAGACCCACACTGAGCAGGCCTTTCCTGCTCATGAGTTCTAGAACACATGCTCTGGGGAGCTCGGCTCTTAAAGCCAGCCTTTCTGACCCTTTACCTCCTTGCAGGAGCATCCTCTGGCTTGGAGTGAAGCATGTCTAAGGTGTGAGTGTTTAAAAATATAAGAGGGAGGGACTTCCCTGGTGGTCCAGTGGCTAAGACTCCGTGTTCCCAGTGCAGGGGGCCCAGGTTCGATCCCCGGTCAGGGAACTAGATCCCGCATGCCACAGCTAAGACCCGGTGCAGCCAAATAAAAAAAAAAAAAAAGAATTTGAAAATGTATGTAAGAGAGAGGGATGCTAAGGGCACGTACACGTGATGGGGGAGCGGCAGGAGCGAACGGTTTGTTTTCTGACAGGCGGGGAGGAAGTCCTCTGACACCGTTGTCTCAGCACAGCCTCTCCTGGGTTTGCAAGAGCATCAGGCCTTAGATCCCTGCTGCTGGGGCCAGCAGAAGGGAGGCGGGGGCTTAGTGTGCGAGGAACCGGCTTCTGTCACACCACCGGACGGCTGTGGCTGCCGTGATTAGTGCTGGAAGCCCTTAGCCAGGCCTTGGGCACTTTCTAGTCCTGTTTTTATTAAACCGCTGGCCAGTGGTTCAGGGCAAGTTACCGTGATTTTAAAACATTTACTGTAGATGGGTGCCTCGACCTGGGGATAGTACGAAACCCACAAACTGCACGTCTCTCCGTAGACTGCGTCTTGACGCCTGGCACACCACTGAGTCTGACAGTTATCCCCAGGTTTGCTCGGGCATCCGTGCATCCATTCACTCCCCGTCAGTCTGTCCAGTGACAGAGCCTTTCTGAGCGCACCCTGCGCCAGGCCTCACGCTGGTTCCGAGGACTCAGAGGCACGCGGCCCCCACCATCGCTGAGCAAGTGCCAGACCCCGTCCTTGTGCTCATGGGCGGTAACTCGAGTAACGCCCTGCCCAGGAGGCAGCGCTCTTATCTGAATGTACAGATGAGGAGTTGGGGGCCGGAAAGGGGGGTCACTTTCCCTGTTCTGCGTCTCACGGGGAGCGTGTGGTGGAGCTGGCGTCTGGATCCAGGCCGGCGTTCGGGGGCTGCCCCTGCAGCCTCTGCATGAGTGCTGGCCTCTGAGTGACATATCTACATCAGGGCCTCAGCGTGGTGTCCGGGGTCCGCCTCCCCACACCCCCAGGCCTCCAGGCCGGGCTGAAATGAGTGCTGTGTGAGCTCTCGCCTGAGCCCCGCTAATGCTCTGTCTCTGTGCTGTGTCCTGTCAGGAAGCTGACCAGTATCTCCTTTGGGGACCTGAACCCATTCCCCCTGCGCCAGATCCGGAACCGGCGCACCTACCACTTGGAGAAGGTCCGGCTGGAGCTGACGGAGCTGGAGGCCATCCGGGAGGACTTCCTGCGTGACCGGGACACCAGCCCTGACAAGGGCGAGCTGGTCAGCGACGAGGAGGAGGACTCCTGAGTGCCACCCCACTCCCAGCCCGTGTCGCTGCTCTTCCTGCCTTCACAACCAAAGTGTGCCAAAAGGGTGAACTGCAGAGATGTTTCTGCTTGTTTCAAAGCCAGAATGTAACATCCGTGGTCTCTGGAAGTCTGCTGGGCAGATGTCCAAAGCCACACTGCACTTTCTCATTTCCACTCGGGGTGGGGGTCTAATCTGTTTACAGCCACCTTCATGCCGTGGCACGTGGTTACTCGTATCCCGTCATGCTTTCTGCCTGATCAGTGCATCACTAGGCTTATAGCTGGCAATTTTCAAGAGCCTATTTACAGCATCTGTCAGCTTTGTTAGTGACTCTGCGCTTAGAAAACCTTACGTGGGCCATCTCCCCTTGTGGTACCTCCTGTATGTAGTGGGCCGTCGTGGGCAATGTTTTAAACAGTTGCTGTGGAGGGTGCCCACTGCACTTCACACACTCCTGGGCCAGAGTCTGACTGCTTTGGGTGGCATAATGTTGGTGTGAATAAAGGGACTTCCTTAGGAAAGCAAGCACATCCCTTTTTCAGAAACAGCCTGTAGAAAGCCCACAGACCTTCTGCTGGTGGCTTCAAGGTGCTGGCCATGCCCCATTTCTGGGATAGCTTTTGCCCTTCCATGCACAGCCTTTCAAATAGTAACTCCCAACCTGCTGGGGGAGGGCCTGGATCTCCAGACACCACACGCTCACTGTCCGCCTGGCTCCACGAGGTTCTGTGCAAACCTCTTCTTTCCATCTGAGAGTTGACCCTTGGTTCATTCTACACATGTGGATGGGATTCCAAGGAAACTGTGGATCATCATCCTACAAAGCAGGCCCACTCTTGGTTGAAGGGATGGAGGAAGCTTTTCTGGGGGTGCTTTGCAGGGCAACGGTGTAGCTGCAGAGTGAATGCTGTTGGGCAGCTGGAAACTGTGGCTTCCTCGGGAACAGCCAGTGAGTGTGTCTGGCTGGGATGGCAGGAGGCTGGCTGTGAGGGCCTGGGCTGGGAAGCCCTCACTTGAGATCAAAGCTTTGGTGAGCCCTCCCAGATGCGTCCCCTCCCCACTGCTACTCGGAGGCATCCTGGTTCTCAGCAGCTGTCCTCCCCTGTGGGGTCACCATTGCTCCCAGTATGTGAGGCTGCCTAGGTAATTCTGGGACTTAGAGCACTACCTTTTTGAAGGCCTGGAAAGAGGCTGTGTGCAAGGAAGGTTATTTTTGCTTAATCACTCTGTGGACCATCCCTGATGTGTAGATATGAGAGAATGTTTCCTGGACAGTATTACTCAAATAGGAAAGAAAATTTTAAATGGATTTTTTTACACTACCTGGAAAAAATTGGAAATAATCCTTAGTTGATACAAAACACAGACTATTGAAGCAGTGTAATTTGAAGCAGCACTTTTTTCATAAGCATTTTTTTTTTTTTCTGTCAACCTTCTAGCAGTATCATAGCTAGGATGGCATTTCAGCATACTAGACTAAGCTCAACTTTTCTGCCTTTGGTTAGGCTGGTTAATTTGACTTCTCACTGTGTACAGGGAGCTGGCCTCTGTAGCCAAAAGCCTTTGTCTGTTTTCAGGTGTCAACACCGTATTTTATCATCGTTTTGGTCTTTGGGAGCAGCTGTTTGAGGCCTGCCGTTTCCAGGAAGTTGCCTTGTGAGTTGGGCTGCAGCCTTGCCACACTCTGCACAGACCCCTGCAGGACCACTGGGGCTGCTGGAGACCGCCTCCCGGCCCCCGCCTCCCACACCTGCTGTCAGCCTAGCGGCCAGCAGCCCAGGAGGTGCAGTAGGAATGGGGTTGGGGCCCCACAGGTCAGCTCCAGCTTCCTTGAGACTTTAGTTTCTAAGCTGATTTCCCCCTGGAAGTGCTGTGTCCTGTGGGCTAAAATGCTGCCTTTAGGAATAAGCTTGTTTTGTCTGTTCTGCCTTGAAAAGACTCATCTTAAAAGCACCTGAATTGGGCCCAGGGACCAGCTGTGTGTGGCTGGTGTCAGCCATGCCCTGAGTGGTGGTGGCATGTTAGTATTTCCAGGCTGTTAGCATCAGTGGTCAGGCAGTGGGCATGGGAGAGCAGAGAGAGAGATCGTGGAGGAAGTGGACCAGGAACCCTTGCTAGGAGGTTCTCCTCTCTGGAATAAAGCGCTAGGTGTCTAGAGGATGGGAGAGGGAATGCTTGGCCCGATTCCAGACTGGGGACAGGATGGAGCTGATTCCTTCCTCCAGAACTGTAGGGTTTGGTCCCACTATTTTGAGCCAACGCTTCCCCTCTCCTTGTGCTGTTGAGGAAAGAGCTGCTCTATACCCTCCAGTGCCTCCCTCGCTGGTCCCATGGGGAGGGCCCTTCTGACAGGTGCTAGCCTGGGGGTGGGGCGGCCTCCAGCCTGCTTCCCAGGCGCACACACCATGGCCAAGGGGAGCCGTGCTCATCACACCAGGTGGGAACTGCCAGCTTTCATGTTGGTGAGTTGTTTTGTGTGGGTTGAACATTTGTTAATACTTTTGTATATTTTCACTACAGTTTATATTTTTATAGGCTATTTTTATCAAGGTTTTCTAGATTACGTACATCTATTTTATATAACAAGTTCTCTGCGTGCACGACTCCTTTGTGCGTATTTATGTAAACCTGAGCCTCCGGAATCGCTCTGCACCTCTGTGCCATCTCTGACCTCTAGCCTTGATGATCACTGACTTCTCCTTACGTATGCATGGGCCCATTTCTTACCCCAGGTAGCCTCGGGGCTACTTGCAGTCATGCCTGACAGCTATCCGACAGCAGCCAAGACTGCTGAGTGCTGGGAACAATTCTGGTTTCTACATTATATTGATATAGGAAGTACTCTAGGCAAATAGCCAGTCTTTTTTTGTTTTGTTTTGTTTTAAACTAAATGTATTACTGCACAAATCCCTACTCCTCACTCACGTTGCACGGTGTTGCCTTTCTGCCTGTGTTCTGGGCAGCTGGGCATGCCTGGGGCCGTCCTTGCAGGCAGGAGGCTGGATGCCAGCAGTGGAGGGGCATTGCCAAGTGACTCTTTCCTTTTATGTCACAGCAGCTTCTGTGCTTATCTTCAAGTTAAATTTTGGAATTGTCATACTAAAAGGCAAAATAAACAACTAATTTGTATAACCTTCTGGTTTGAAATGCAGTTACAGTCACTTGTGATGGGACTCAGCTCCAAGGGCTCGAAGGTGCCTCAGGGCTTATGGGGGGGCGGCGGGGGGTGGGGGATGCTCTCCACCTTCCAGCTGGGTGTTTCTGCATCCGTCTTTGGTTTGCTCTGGCCAGGTGGGACAGAATGCCTGGGAGGCCCTTGAAGCCATGGCCAAGCTGCAAGTGAGGGCTGGGGGCACTGGGTGGGGCTGAGAGCCAGGAGCTGGAGTTCCCTGTGTCCGGAGTAACCCCCAGCCACAGGGTGGCAGGCACCCCTCCTTCCACCAGCTGTGATGTGCCCTGCCTGAGTCATGGGTTGTTTGCCTCCTGCCTAGGCTGACAGCTCAGGCCCAGCTGCCACCTGGGACACCACTCCCCGCACCCCCCATCATCGGAAAAACACGAAGATGATTAAGACCAAATGTCTTTCTACAGTGTGATGGCGGCGGGGGGGCGGGGGGGGCTCCAGTGAGGATTCCCAGACAGAGCAGGCTGGTGAGTCTGTATTCTTCTGGGACACGGATTCAGTGAGGCTGGGGGTTCCTGAGGTCACAGCACACAGCAGTGGCACAGCTGTGACTGGGACCCGAGTGCTAGCCCCGGCTCAGTGTGTGGGTCAGGGGCCTGCAAGTAGAGGCCCTGCTCCCTGTCCCTTGTAAGGGGTTGCTCTTGACAGTGCAAATCCCTAGGAAGCTATTACTCACAGCATGGGTCTCCAGGGCCTCCTCTGGCCAGCTGGGCTGCTGCAGACAGACAGGAAGCAAGCCTGACACCCCTCCACTCTCGGACAGTGCGGTGACGCTTGGACTCACGCAAGCCCCAGACTGCTCTCTGTGCAAAGCTACCGTGGGGCCTGCTCAGGCCATCTTCCTACCTGGTCAGAGGGGTCAGCTGCTGGAGGTGGCCCAGAGCTCAGAGCAGGAGATGATGGGAGCTTGAGGCCTGTGTAGTCAGGGCATATGCCCTTGTGCCAGTCACCTCCCTCTCAGAGCCTTGGGCTTCTCATCTGAAAATGGGGTACTCACTCCAGCCCCATGGAGTGTGTTGATGATTAAATAGGGTGTGACGTGTGATCAGAGAATGGGAAATAGGGAGCTGGGCACTTGGAGGGGCCAGCCCTGGGACAGACACTTGCTGACTGCTTCAGCCTCTGATACTGTTTCTTGGTCTCAATCCCCAAGGAGTGATTTTCATTCCCCCCTCCCCGCCCCCAGCACACACACCCAAGCTGTGAGTAGCCACCACACGCAGAGCTCCAGAACCACCATTCACATCACAGGCTGTGAACGGCGGACGCCGTAGAATAGAATGAGAGTGGTGGTCCCCCATTTGGAGAAAAGGGATAAACCCCTTCCAGGAGTAGGACTTGTGAGCAGATTGTAAAACGGTCCAGTCCAAGGCTCATGGCCAGAGGTAAGGGCTGGCACCTGCACAGGTCACTTCCTGGAGACAGTGTCTAGCCTTCTCCGGCCTCCTCACCCCTCACCAGGGCCCAGGACACCTTCAAAGCACCTCACATGCATCTGCTCCCTGGTGTGTTCACCGCCGTCTGACTCCATGGAACTAAGTGTGGCAGGTGCCGGGGAGCCGGACCACATGTCAACGTAGCAAGAGCCCAGCGCCTGGGATTGTGAGGAAGAAGCCACCATACGTCCTGGCCTCAACCGGCCCAGCCCCACCGCTGAATGCAGAGAAGATGAAAGAAAGGGACAAGGTGGGGCCAAGAAGGGTGTGTCTGGCCAGACTGCCCCTGCCTCCACCCCTTTGGTGCAGATAAAGAGTTAAGAGTTAACAGATGAAGCAGAGGGGGCCGGGATGTGTCCACAGGGTTCACTCCAGGGGGCAGTCCCTGTTGGTGACCAGACGGGCCTTGGTCCTCTAAGGGCGTGTGGCTCAATCCCTGTGAAACACAAGTCTTTGGTGAAGATCGCAGAGTGGGGACATGGGGGAAAGGGCTTGGGGGGCCTGGGCAGGGGGCATGAAGTGGAGGTGTGGAAGGATTGTGAGCAGGGATCAGCACCCCCGGGCCTCTGCCCGGCTGCGCCTGCCGCCGCCTGAAGTCCTGTACACACCGCCTCTGGGAAGCCCTCCGCTCTGCTCCCTCAGGCCTTCCTGCCCCCACGGGCTCCGCTCCCTCCTCCCCTGTGGGCCTCCCAGAGGGGCAGATGGAAAGATGCTGTCTGCTGCAGCACAGGTGTAGTTTCTGACTGGAAATTCCCCCAATCCAAGAGGAAGCCAAGCTGTACTTCGAAACGGCAGATGCCTGTTTATGTATAACAATAACAATAATAATAATAATAAATGTTAGGCAAACTGTTAGAATAAAAAAATACCTTTTCTGAGGGGGGAAGGGTCCCCAGCCTGCCACTGTCGGGGGGCCAGGTGAGCACCATTAGGGCGCGAGGGGCGGGGCTCCCCCGCAGCCCGTGCTGGGCACTGAGGTCCTGCTGGGCGCTGAGGTCCGTGCATCGGTCTGTCTGTGCATCCTGGCCGCGGGGGGCCGGGGTGTGGGTCAGCGGCGGGCGACCCGCTGACGGCCGCGGGAGGGGGCGCCACGGCCGGGTGGGGGACAGGAGCGGCAGCACTGGGTGCGGACGGTGGGCAGCTGGCAGCGGCCCAGCAGGCGCAGCGTCTCGCAGAAACCGAAGGACAGGCGATCGCGCTCGCAGCCTAGGGCTGGAGGGGGCGGATCAGGACCAGCAGGTGGGCACCGGAACCGCCCCCCTCCTCCCACCTGCACCCAGGGTGGAGGGGCCTCCCTGAGATTTTAGCTGGGCCGTCTCCCTGCCCCCCAACAGCCTTAAGGAGACCTGCAGCCACCCGCAGAGCATCGGCCTCCTGTTTCTAGAGGGGCTCCCCTAGGCCTGAGTTACAGATCTCCAGCTGTAGTCCTGTCCCACCTGCCCTTGGCCTAGGCCCCCACCTCCAGGACTGGAGAACTGGCCCTGCTGGGCTCAGGTTTCCAGAGGAAAGGCCCCGAGACCCCAGTCCTGACCGCCTCCGGTGCTCACGAGAAGCCAAAGAGCCTGCCACCCCTCTCGGTCCCTGACCCTGCGAGACCTGACAGCACCTGGCACACAATGGAAGTCCCAGGTGCCTCCTGCCAGCCTACAGTGGCCTCTGCCCCACACCCCCTGCCCAAATGCACCTGTCCTGCCAGACCTCCCTGCCCCCTGCAGCCACGGGCTGTACTCAGCTTCAGCTTCCGGGTCACACACCAGAACAGTCCCATCAGCCAGGCCAGGCACTGAGGCCCTGAGAGAGCAGGTGTGGCCTGGGCCATGAGCCCGTCAGCAGAACCCAGGCCTCTTGAGGAGGGACAAAGGGAAGCTGCCTGCCCGGGGCTGAGGCCTGGTGGGCCCTCCTGCCCTGTGCTTATCAGAGCTATTTTGGGAAGTGGCTTGCTTCCCGCCTCCTGGCCTTGCTCCCGCTGCCTGTGACAGCACCCAGCTGCCGCCTGGCCCTCTCACTTCAGCAGACATCCCAGGGGAGGAGAAGCAGGAAGGCAACTGGCAGCCCTGTCCCTGGGACATCCCTGGGGCCCGGCAGAAGGCATGAGGCAGCGGGCAGCCTCCTCCACCCTGGCTCTCAGCAGCAGCTCTAACCTACGTGTCTACAGACCTGCATCCTGTTCCCTCTGTGTGACCTCAGGCAAGCTTCTTAACTTCTCACGGGGCCCCAGTTCCCTCCTCTGCCAGTAACCCCACCTCCACAGGCAAACGGATGTGGCCGTGCTATGTCAGCTGCCTCACCGTGATGACCAAGTTTCCAGGCTTTCCAAACGTCCTGCCACACAGCCCCACAGATCATCAAAACATCCTGGGGACTCCAGGGTCTCGGCATGCAATCACTTCCTTGGCTGGCCTCTACCCTTAAACTCCTCGCCTGGGTGCCAGCAGCTACCTTGGGGCTGTGTGCAGGAGGCTCGGAGGTGCTTGCTGGATGAATGCTGAGGGCTGGGTGCTTGGGGTGGGTGGAATTTCTGCTGGGCCTTGAGGTAATGGGATTTGGGGCAGGAAGCCTATCCCTCCCAGTGGTATGGCCAGCAAGGCATGGCAGTGGCTAGTCCGGGCTTGCCCAAGGGCTACCAAGGAGCCAGTCACTGGTACAGAATGCAGACTGGGGCAGGTGCCTGGAGGCCCTGGATGCCAGCTGAGGGCCAAGGACTCTGTCCTAGGGCGGCTCTGTCCTAGGGGCAGGAGTCAAGACAGCTGATAGGCATGGGAGCTGCTGGATTCTCTTGACTGACAAAGGCAGCCTTAGGCATTCTTCCTGACCTCATGATGGGGGATGACAGTGTCCACGAGGGAGAGGAAGAAGCCAGCCTTCCCTGAGCACTTCCTGGGCTCTTCACCCCAAGACCTCATTTACGAGGATGGGGGCTGTCTGCCCCTTTATGCGTAAGACAGGGAAGTGGAGCCCAAGACCACAGAGCTGGTGAGGGGAGGCCAGGTGTGACTCCAGGGCCAGTTTCCTGTGCTCAGCACTGCTGGGGGTGGCTGGGCTGCAGGAAGGAAGCGTGTGTGTGCGTGTGTGTGCATGCACGTGCGTGCGTATGTGTGTGCGTGTACATGTGTGCGCGTGCGTGTGCATGTGCGCGCGTGCGTGTGCGCGCGTGCGTGCGTATGTGTGTGCGTGTGCATGTGTGCGCGTGCGTGCGTATGTGTGTGCGTGTACCTGTGTGCGCGTGCGTGTGTGTGCATGTGTGCGCGTGCGTGCGCGTATGCGTGTGTCTATGTCCAGAGCCACCTCTGCCACAAGCTCTTCCTCTAGGACTCAGCTGGCCAAGAAGCCACCAGCTGCTGGGAGCTAGCAGGACCCTAGGCGGGAGGCCCCTTCATGCGGTTACACTGCTCCCTCTGGGCAGCCCTCCTCTGGCCAGGAGATGGACGGGCCAGAGCTGGGGATGGGGGCTCACTCAGGCCTGAGCTCCACACAGTCTCAGGAACATCCCTGGCCTCACTCTGGGAACGGGGGGGGGGGTAACCGAGACCCAGAGGAAGAAAGAGCTTGCCCGAGGTCACACAGCAGCCTGGGGACTGAGGCTGCTGCGTCCACTCCTCCCCTGAACTAAAGAAAGCTGCCTGCGGGGCTGGACTCCCCTTGGCTCTGACCCCAGCACAGCCCCAGCCTCTGCGTGGCTCCCTGTCAGTCAGTCAGTGCTGTAGGGGGACGGTTCCATGACTCTCCATCTCCCCACCGTCCACCCTGCCCACCCCCCGCCCAGCAGACAGCCGGCTGGGGCACTCACGCGGAGGCTCAGTGAGCTCACAGTCCTGGGTGCCGCACGGCCGGGAGCTCTCGGGCCAGGCCTCGTGGCCACACTGGTCGCTGTCTTCCTCAGGCAGCCCAGTCTGGGTGTTGACGCACTTGACCAGGCGCCGCTGGACGCCGCCGCCGCAGGGGGCTGAGCACTGTGGCGAGCACAGGAGGGGTGAGCATCCTCTTACCAGCCCTGCAGGGGTGCATCCCAGGGGCGTCCCCAGGGCAGCTGCTGCCTTCTCCAGGAAGCCTAGCTCATGGTTCCCAGCCCCATCTCTCCAGCCTCCTCAGAGGGTCGGTCCTGTCCCCAGAGGCCACTAGGTGTTCGCTTGCAGGAACTGCATCTGCAGAGCGGAGGGGAAAGGTGCCAGCCCCTCACACAGGATGGGACATGCCTGAGAGGCCTGGGCAGTGGCTCCGGGGCTGGAGGACCTGCTGCAGCCCATGGGCAGTGGAAGGTAGGGAGAGAAAGTTTCTCAAACAGGGCCCACCATCCCAAGTCAGGCTTTGTTCTTATCAGTTGGGGTCTGATGTTTTTAAAAAGTCGTAAAAATAAATTTAACCTGTGCCAACATCGTGCCAGGCCCTGTGCTAAGTGCCTCACTTCATCTAATGCTCACAACCCCACTTTACAGATGAGAAGACAGAGGTCTGGCGAGGTAAAGCAACCTGCCCAGGGTCCTTCAGCAGCCAGTGGGACAAGGACTGAGATTCCCAAACAGGCCTGGCGGGAAGAGTCCTGCCCAGCTGAGGCCTCACTGGCCACTCCCGTACCCCCTCCACCAGTCTGGTCTTTGCTTAGTCTCCTGAGCACCCTGTGTCTGTCACTCCTGCCCCAGGACTTTGCATTTGCTGCTCCCCGTATGCCTCTCCTTCACATCACAAACCCCTCCAATCTCACTCTGAAGTCCCCTCCCCAGAAGGCCTTCCCTGACATCACAGCACACGTCCCTTTTTTTTTAAGCCTGTCTCCCTGGCGGGCTGTAAGCTTCAGCAGGGCGGGGACCTCATCTGACCACCACTGTATCCGCAGGGACCACAGAGAGCCTGGCATACAGAACACACTCAACAACTCCCTGCGTGAACAAAGGTCTGATGGACGCCTGCTGACACGAGTCCCCCCTCCATATGTCCTCCCCACACGAAACCCCGCGCTTGCTCACCTGGCCCCAGGGCCCCACCACCCACTTCGTACAGGGGTGGGTGTTGCAAGGCCGTGTGCTGTTGGGTCTCAGCGCCTCCTCACAGAGGCCCGGCTCTGGGCACGTCACCAGACGCTGCTGCTCACCGCCGCCGCAGGCCTCGGAGCACTAGGAGGGCAGGGGAAGGGGTCTGGGCACTGCTGGGCTCTGAGGACACCCCCGCTCCCATCCCAGACCCCCAGGCCTCACCTCCCTCCAGGAAGAGATGTACCAGCTGAGGCAGGGCTGGGCCCCGCAGGGCCGGCGGGCAGGCGGCTTGGCAGGCCCCGGCTGGCAGTGGAAGGGCCGCAGCGGCTGGAGGTCCCGTGTGTCCACACACTGCACGTCCCGCACGGAGGAACCCCCGCCACAGCTGCGGGAGCACTGGAGGCCGAGGGTCCCGCGTGTGGACACACCACCACCACGTGCATGCACACGAGGATGCGGTGAGGGCTGTGGCAGGGCGCGCGTTGGGCACTCTCACCCCCACCCGCGGCAAGTCCCTTAAGGGCCCCTGGGAGAAGCCATGGCTGACCAGCCTTGGGCAGCGGGTGGTGTGGCCAGGGGCTGCCCCGGAATGGGACAGATGGAGAAAGAGTGGAACAAAGGAGAAAGTGAAATCCCGAGGGTGACAGAAAGGAGAGAAAAGGATACAGCCAGTGAGAGAAGGCGAGTGACTCAGGCTGAACCACACACAGATGGAATGATCCCAGAGGCTAGAAATTAGAGTACAAAGATGTGCAGCACAGAGCCCCCCCGCCCAGTGGCTATGGCTGACCCCAAACACAGGCCACGGGCCCCAGAGCCCCACTCCGTGCCCCGACGCTGCCCGCCTTCTCCCTCACGCACCTTACTCCAGCTGCCCATGTGCCAGGCAGCGCAGGGCCGCAGGTGGCAGCGGCGGGCAGGCTGGGGCCGGGCTGCGGGAGTGCAGTCCTCCTCTCGGCCGGAGCTGCAGCGCACGGGCCTCCAGACGGCACCCAGACCGCAGGTGGTGGAGCACTGGGGGCAGGGACGCAGTGCCCATGAGGGCCGGGCAGATCCCTGCACCCTCCAGCCCCCCAGCCAGGTGAGAGGGACCCGCCAGTGCCTCAGTTAACTCGTCTGCAAAATGGGCTCCTCCACCCACCTCCCAAGGAGACCATGAAGATGAAAAGTCAAATCCCCTGGCAACCAACTGTCCCTGCTACAGGAGACACGTGTGAGGTGGCCCGGCTGTGCTGACAAGGCTCAATGCTTCCCAGAATCACTTGGGAAGGAAGTCTGGCTTCCTCACTGGGCCTCAACCTGTCCCTCCCACACCAAAACTAGGGATCTGAACAGAAGCAGCTCACTTCCCCTACAGTGACAACCTGGGGACGTTGGGGTGGGGGTGGGGGTGGGGGACACAGGACAGCTTCTTGCCATGCAGTTCAGACCCTCACAGGCCCGACAAAGCAGGTGGAGCCCTGAGGGGAGAACCAGGTGGCAAGGAACTGCGCTACACCTGGAGGAACCAGGCTGAGCCCCGCTGGGCCTGGGGACCATGGGAGGAGGCTTCCCCACTGACACAGCTGCCTGGGGTGAGCTCCCTGTCCCTGAAAGCATGCAAGCCAGAGTATGAGAGGGCCGTTCCCCCTGGCTGCCCCTCATTTGTGCCTGCCCTGCCCTCCCAGCGGCCCCCTGTGCTACTCAGGAATGAGCCTCTGGGGACCCCAGGGATACAGGCTCCCTTGCCCCACCCTACTGTTCAGAAGAGAAACTGAGGCCCAATGGGGCAGACCAGCCCCAGGGGCACATGGAGGGCAGTATGACTGAGCTGGGGCAAAGTTCCTCCCACCTCACAGAGCCTCCACCCACCACAGGCTGTCAGTTCCCTAATCCCCACCCACCCAGGAGGCTGGACAGACAAGGCTTATACCCTGCTCTGCTCACTTTCAGATGAAGAGACCAAGTTAGTGAGGTCCTGCTCAACCCCCCGGCCCACCCCGACCCCTGCACCACTTGCCTCACTCCAGTTCCCCACTTGCCAGCTGGCATTCCTGACGGGTGGGAGGTCTACGGGGGGCCCCTCCTCTGCTGGGCTGGGGTCCAGAGGCCCAGGGGCTCGGCTGCCATTGGCCAGACTGTCCTGAGCTGGTATGGACAGCAGCACAGGGCTTGGGGGCGTCTCAGGGCTGGGGGACTCAGGCTGGCCCAAGGGCCCCAGGCTCAGGGCAGTCACCCAAGGCGCGTGCCCTAGGCCGGTCGGAGCCTTCAGAAGGAAGGTTCCCGGCATCGCCAGGGTCTGCAGGTCCCGTAGAGCCAGGCCTGGGGTTGGAAGGGTTGGAGTCCCGGGCTCCAGGGCGCTGCCTGTACCCTGAGTGTCTGGCAGATTGGCGGTGGGAGGAGCGCCCCCAACGGTGGGCCACAGCTCACTGTCCACAGGCCCCGGGCCACCCTCCAGTGCTGGTTCCCAGGCCAAGGTACCACTCGTCCACAGCTCTACTGTGTCGGGACTAGGAGAGGAGTGGGAGGTGCTGATGGGGGACGAGGGGGGCAGCGTGGGGCTGGGTCTTTGGGGCGCTCTGCGGCCCAAGGCTTCCTCGCTGTCCTTGGAAACCTCATTGGTGCTCTCCCACCAGGGAGGCGGCGGCTGGCTGTGGCTGTCCTCCCCTCCCAGGAGTTTGTTCTGGCTCCCAGGGGCGGCAGGCGTCTCCACGCTGACTGAAGTCGGGGGCCAAGGCAAGCTGGGGAGCCCAAGGTCTGGGGCTCCAATGGGGACATCTTCCTCAAATAAGAAATTGACCAAGGAGTTCCCAGGGGTCTGCTCCGAGGGTGGGGGTGGGGAATGGCCAGCCTGGCTGGGCCAAGGAGCAGGGGACCAATCTCCCAGTGCCCCCTCATCCTCAGGCCCAGAAGGCTCTGTGGTAGGCATGGGGGTGCCCACAGGAGGCTCAGCAGGACTGCTGAGGGGTGGGGGCATCCAATCCCCTGTGCCTGCCAGGTCTGCGTCAGGCTCCTCGAAGGGCCCGTAGGACAGGTTCTCATGGAAGTTAATGAAATTGTAGTCGTAGTAGAAGTCGTCAACGAACACGGGCCCCGGCGGGCCCAGCTCAGGGTCCTCCTCCCCGATGGCATTGCCCATGCCAGCCGGCTTGGGTGATGAGGGGGGCGGAGGGCGTGGGGCTGGGCGGTGAGGAATGAAGTCGACCTCATTGAAGAGCTCGCGGCTGGAGGAGCCGCTGCCTGAGCCTTCGGGGCCCAGCACGTCCAGGGCCCTCGGGCAGGGCGGCAGAAGGCAGGTGGCCTCGCTTGCTGGCTGCTGGTCCTCGGCGCAGGGGACACCAGTGTCATTGGTGCAGAGGATGCTTCGGTGCTGAGTGCCTGGGCCGCATGTCACAGAGCACTAAAGAGAAGGCCAGGGTGAGGGGCTCAGGGCCAGGGGAAGCTGGGGCCTGGCAAGGTACCCTGCTCACTGCTCAGTGTCAGTTTACAGGGCCCCAGCCAGCTCTCTCTCGCCCTGACCAGCTCGAGACCATGACTTGTGGCCATGGCTGGCCAGGGCATCCCAGCCCCTGAGGCTTTGGGGATGGGGCCGGACCTGGAATGCCCCAGGCCCCTCCCACCACGGTGCCCGTCAGTAAGGGCTCCCCAAAGGTTGTCTCTGCTTCCCTGTAGCCCAAGACCGACGGCAGAGCTGGGGGCGGGCCCCCCTGGGGCGCTCCCCTCCATCATGCTGCTCACCTCAGACCAGTTTCCCACAGCCCAGGTGGCCGGACAGGGCACATCGCGGTTGCAAGGGGTTTCGGCAGGGGGCCGGGGCAGGTGTTCACAGGCAGGTGGCTCCAGGGCGCTCTGCTCATCCAGCCCCACGCTGTGGATGCAGAGCACGGCGCGGCGGGAGAGCCCCCCAGGCCCACAGGAGCTGGAGCATAGCTGCCACTCACCTGCCCACCACCTGTGGGGGGCACAAGGGCAGCATCAGCGTGCAGCCACCTGGACTCCCAGGCACTCGGGGTTCAGGGAGGGTCGGGCCTAAGCCCAGGGGACGATTCCCCAGAGCCCCAAGCCTGGGATGGCCCCCTGGACCCCAAAGCCCAGTGACAGGGCACAGTCCCCTTTGCTCCTGCCACCTTCACCCCTGGGGGACCTGGGCAAGACCCAAGGCCTGTGTCCACATCCAGGGACCCAAGCGCGAGCGATCAGGCATGTCCCTGGCTGATGCTGGCTATTGAGGGGGAACCCAGGCCCAGGCTGAGGTCGCGGGCAACCCGGGGCCGGGGCTTCAGCCTTGGGAAGGAAGGCTAAGAGCCCAGCTCCCTCTGCTCCTCCCAGGGGCGCCCTGATGAGGGACACCTGGGAGTCAGGCGCCTGGTGGGCTCACCGGGCGGGGCAGGGCTCCTCGCTGCACTTCCTCTGACGGTCATCGGGCCGGCCCAGGGGCTCACAGTGCCTCTCGTCCACGGGCCCCGCCTGCCGCTCCATGCAGCGCACGCTCTGCCTCTGCATCCCTGGGAGGCCATGGGGGCTCAGCCTGGGCCCGGCGCTCAGGGCGGCCCCTGCCTGAGCCACGCTGCACCCAGAGACACAGCTATACCCCACTCTGCTCAGATCCCTTCCAGAACAGGGCCTCACTGCCTGTGTCAGGATGAAGGCGGGCCCCCACTGCCCCCTCCTCACTGTCCTCCTGGCCTTCGCCCCCACCCCTGGGGAGGCAGCAGAGTGTGCGGGCTCAGTGGGCGGGGCTGTAGCTCACTCGGCCTCTCTGAACCTCGCTGTCTTCATCTGTTAGTGGGAGTAACGATAATACCTGCCTTGAAGGCCAGGTGTGAGGATAACGTGCTCACGGACGTGCAGGCTCAGCCCATGCCTGGCACATGGCAAGAGCGCATCCAGTGCCAAATCCAACCACGGCCTAGCACCACCTCCAGTGTCTACACTCCTCCCAACAGGATCAGTGCCCAGACATTCTGGAGAAGAAATCCGTCAGACCTCCCAGTCAGGCATTCCTCTCCAGCCTCACAGCCCTCCCCGCGCCCTGCCCGGCACTCGCTTTGTCGCTGTTCCTGTCCTTCACTCCCCCTGCCATTGCCTGTCTCTGCGCCCTTGCAGAGCCGTGCTCTTCCCTTTCCACGCGCACCCCACACCTCCTGCTGAGGCCCAGCGGCAGGACCGACTCCAACAGGCTCTGCCTTCACCCTGCTCCCCCTATGGCACAGAAGGGGGGCTCACCCCTGCCCTGAGCCTCCAGTCTCCCCTCCACCCGCCTCCTTCCTTCCTAATAGAATGCAGGGTTCGTTCAAGGTAACAATGGGACCTGCTGAAAACACTCCCCACTGTAGTTCCCGTGCAGCTAGGGGGTCTGGGACACAGTCGTGCCAGGGAGAAGAAGACACAAGTCCTTCCCGAGAGTCAGCCCTTTGCCCCTTCTTCTTCTTGCCAGCAAGAAGCCTGGGCAAAGGGTGCCATCTTGTGACACACATGAGGGGAAGGTGGGGCTGAGAGTGGTCCCTAAAAACATGGCAGGCCATGCAGCCAGCTTGGACCATGTACCCTCTCTGGGGGTTCTTACTGCCGAAGACGAGTAAACCCTTATCTGCTCCAGCTACCACTCATCAGGGTCCTGTCACTTGCCACTCAACACGTGCCTATTCTGTCCACGTGGGAAGCCACCGATTTGCTGAGAGACAATTCCCCAGTGTCTGGTTCATCAAATGTATTTGTTTTCACATTTGTAAATTTAACTCATAACCGGGTAGGATGCTTTTAATAGCTTTTGAAGATTCCTGTCCAGCTTTAGTGGGTCAGTGTTCATTTGTCATCAAAATAGCAGTTCAAGGAATGTTCAAATGTCTCTGTCCCAGATTCCTGATACTGAGACCCTGGACACTGAGGGGGAGGGGGAGGGGGAAGGGAGACTGAAGAAGCCACAGGGAGGGGAGAGTGAGAGTTAGTCAAATTGTTACATGTTTTATAGAGTTTAAAGGAATAAGTAAATGTGGTGACTAGGCCGTTGGGCTACGAGGCTCAGAGTCTGGGTGGGGAGATCCTTGTCACGTCCCAGCTCCCTCCTCCCTGCCCCTGTCCTACTCCATCCTCCTCCCCCTGCTTCTTTCTCTCCCTTCCCCCTCCCCCTTCTCTCCCTTCCCCCTCCCCCTTCTCACTGGGGAAGCCCTCCTGGGCCAGCAGCCCAGGAGTGCCAGGCTCTGGGCCTCCCAGGAAGGGTGGGAGGGCACCGAGGAGGAGGGGGGCCCGGGGAAGCCTGTCTGTGGCAGGAGCTAGAGGAGAGGAAGGAGCTTATCCTGACGGAGACGCAGGTAAGGCTCTGGGAGGATGAAGGGGTCAGATCCCAGGTACGGGGCAGAACCACGGGCACAGGACCTGCCAGAGCTGAGCAGTGAGAAGAGGGAGAGGCAGCTGGTGCCTCTCTGGGGGAGACACACTGAGCGCTCGCCAAGCGCCACGTGCTGTGCCTGCCTCACCTTGTTTACGCTCCCAGTGGACCTATGAGATGGGGCCATTGCTAGCCCCATTATACAGATGGGGGAACTGAGGCCCAGAAGCAGCATTCCAAGTTCACAGCAGCCCAGCAAATAAGCAATGAGCCAGAGGCTAAAGCCAGGCATCGGTGCCCAGAGACAAAGGCCCTGCTGGGCAGTAGCTGTGCCCACTGCTCTCCTCACCTGTGCCACAGGTGACTGTGCACTTGGTCCAGGGCCCATAGTGCCAGGAGAACTCAGGCGGCTGGATCTGGCTATGGCCATCCGCCTCCCTGTGGATGATGTACTCGTAGCGCACCCCAGGGTTGCTCTCCTGGAACAGGAGCTGGGGCAGGCAGACGGGGGGGCCCCGTGAGCATGAGGTGTCCTTTCCCTCTGCCCAGATCTGCCACCCATCTTAAAGGAGCCAACCTCAGCCACCTCTGGGACCTGGGGCTATACCATGGAGCCATTCTAGAGATGGGGAAACCAAGGCAGAGGCCCCAGCAGTAGGGCCAGGCCCGGAGCTGGGCTCTGTGACTGCCCCAGGGCTCGCTCCTGCCATGCGGCTGGGAGCCACGGATTCCACCTCTGCTCCTCCCCAGCCTGGGCCCCAGGAGGCAGTCACCTGGATCCAGATAGGCTCGTCGGTGGGACCAGGGGACGTGAGGTTCTCCCAGTTGCCTGTGCGTGCATACGTGAAGGTGGTCCCCGCCACCTGGTAGTCCCCGTTCCACTGGATGATCCACCCACCGTTGAGGAAGTACTTATCCGGGTCCTCACTGCGTAGGGCCAGGAAGTTGGCGGCCTCGGCCACCTCCTCGATGCGGATCTCGCGAGCACCGGCTGGGATCAGCCCCACGTCCACATATCCTGTTGGCCAGGGATTGTGCACAGGTTGTGAAAAGAGGTAAGAGGGTTAGCTGTTGCCCGCCCTCACCTCTCTTTCCACTTGCCCCTGCCTGCCGATGCCAAAGATTCCATCGTTAACTTAAGATTCTGGGTTCCCCACTTAGATCTGTCCCAGATCACCAAAGCCTCAGAAGGGCTCAAATCCTACCCCCTGACTCATGCCTCACCACCCTTCTCTGGGAAACTTTAGCTGGTCTCCCTGTCACAAGGCTGGGCCTATCCCCTATACCTGGGGCCAGCATGACCTTTCTAAAAACCTCAATTGACTGGGCCTTTCCCCTGGGATATCCTCCTCATACCTATTAGCCTGTTTTTGTTCTTTCACTAAGTAGTACCCATGATGTGCCTGGCATTACCCTGAGGACTCTACAGGTGTAACAACCCTATGACATAGGTACTACTGTTATCCCCATTTTACACATGAGGACACTGAGGCACAGAGAGGTTACATAACCTGCACCAGGGTTCTGCTGGGATGTGAATCAAGCTCTGAGGTCTGAGCTTTAACCACCACGTTGGACTGCATCTCTGGGGCTGAAATCTAAGCTTCTTGGCCTAGCATTCAAAGCCTTATGGCATCCCCGCCTTTTTTATAGATAGGTCCCCAGACAGAGCGTGCTCTTTCTTGCCTCCAGGCTTTGTTGGGCACAAGCTCTTTCCTCCACGTGTAATGCTTTCCCCATCTCGTCTGAGTCTTTTATGATTCAGCTCAACTTCCACTTCCTACAGGAAGTCTTCCCTGACCTCTCCATGTCAGGACCTTCTTCCTCAGGGCTCTCACAGCCCTCTGGGCCTCCTTCCACTGCATCTGTCACACTAAAAGGTGAGACTGTAAGCTCTTCACCTCTTTGTCTCCCTCACCTAGCACACAGTTGGCACTTAAGCAATGTATGCAAAACAGGCCCTGAGGTGAGTGAGTGGAGCTGGGGGGGGGGCGGTCTCTAGCTTCATAAGGCCACTCATAAGCCTGCTAAGCCCAGGCTGGGTTCCCTGGGGCAGGAGGACTCCCTGT
Source organism: Mesoplodon densirostris (assembly GCF_025265405.1). Taxonomy (NCBI): domain Eukaryota; kingdom Metazoa; phylum Chordata; class Mammalia; order Artiodactyla; family Ziphiidae; genus Mesoplodon; species Mesoplodon densirostris. The sequence continues at coordinate 116,240,248 of NC_082664.1, read as the reverse complement.
GAAGGAAGGTCTCTGCACTTGGGCCTGGGTGCCCTGACTCCTGCCAGGATCCTAGACCCAGCAAGGCAGCTTGCCTGCTTCCCATCTCTGGCCATGGGGGCTGTGGGCAGGGCTCAAGGGAGACAAGGAAGGGTCACCAGGTCAAGAGTGCCCTGCCCCCCACCAATGGTCCCACCCATACCCAGGCCCTCAGCCTCCTCGAAGGTCCCGCTCACGGTGTGACAGGTGGAGCCGTTGCCGTGGCACACGCCGCAGCGGTCCTCGACGGCACCCGAGTCAATCTCGAAGTCGCAGCCCACATTCTGCAACACATGGGGAGGGGAGACCCCTGGTGCTGGGCCACTGGCGGCGAGCCCTCTCTGGCACCAGCCTCAGGGGCCTGCCAGGGTGGGGAGGAGGGAGCTCGGAGCAGGGAGCGGGGGCCCCACCACAGCTGTGCCCTCTGACCCCAGGTAAACCCCTCGACCTCTCTGAGCCTCAGCTTCCTCAGATGTGAAACAGGGAGAACCACCCGCACCGTGAAGGTGTTCTGTGAGATCGCATGAGACAAGAGACGGGAGAAGCTTTGTAAAAGGCCACAGCAGGCAGGGGGAGCTGGCACACCCGTGCTCCTGACCAGCGTGGACAGGGATTCCCCCGAAACAGGAATCAGTGTTCCCTGCTGGTCCTCCCCAGAGCCCAGGCCTCTACGCCCAGGGGCTTCCCTTCCCAGGAGCAGGGGAAAGAAAGTGCTGAGGACATGGGCAGGGGGAGTGGCACTGATACCGCTGGAAATAAGTCTAAGTATTGTCAGCAAACACTGACACTTTCTCTGCCAGGCCCTGAGGCCTGCATGGCCCTGTAATGCCCTGTTAAATGACTGCATTTAACCCTGTGACGTGGCTACATGGACGGACAGTCCCCTTTCTACTATCGCAGAGGAAACCACTGCTGGGGGTCATCCAGCCAGCAGGAGGTCGAGCTACCACCTGAGCTCTGGTTTCCGGGCCGGGGCTGGGCCGGTACAGAAGCCAGCATTCAGAAGCCATGGCGGGCAGGCCGTGGTGCCGAGGCAGAGCCTGGGGGTGAGGCCCGATGATATGGGGGCTCCAGTTCCAGGAGGAGCGGGGAGGCTTTGCTGAGAGGCGATGGCAGACCATCAGAGGGCTTCACTGGCAGAGCGGGGAAGCCCAATGGTACAGCCTGGGGAGGGTGGCCAGAGGGAAGCAGGAGGAAGCCAGAGAAGACCTGTCAGGGGGTTGGGGAGGGCAGTGCTGGAGACTCTTCCTAGCTGGGCACACCTTGCAGATGCCGTTGATGCAGAGGTCACGGCTGGCCTGGTCCTGGTAGCAGGGGGTGCCATCGACCACAGCGTCCCGCAGCTTCTCAGCAAAGTACTCATTCGAGGGCCGGCAGTGCAGCTCGCAGGGGTTTACTGGGGGCCCAAGCAGAGGAGCCATGAGGGACAGCCAGGGCAGGAGTCACGGAGGCCACCGGGAAGACTGCCTCCACGACACCCATCAGTGGCGGGCTGGGGGCTCCACTGGGCTGGTAGTATCTGCAAGGCTGTCCACGGGAGCCAGGAGGGAGCAGCGGCCCCAGCAGACAGTGCCTGTATCACTGGGCAACCTTGGCCCTTGGATCTCTGCCCTTCCAGGCCTCAGTGTCCCTGTGGGCAATAGGACTCACCGTCATTGACCACGGGCACCCACGTGTGCAGCTGGCCCTTGTAGAGCATAGCGTCAAAGTGGCTGCACTGGACTTGGCGGAAAGAGGGGCGGCCGGCGGGGCAGGCCTGCAGGTTGCACAGGCGAAAGCGCTTCCGTTCACCCACGCAGTATTTGCCCTTGTATTTGGGCCTGTGGGGAGAGTGGGGTGAGGGGCAGTGAGTGCCGACTGCACACCTGGATCCAGAAGTGGGCCCGCGGAGCGAGCAGCTCCTCCTGCACCCCTAACACCCAGAGATTCCCGCCGTCCACCTCCGTCCACGCTGCTCTCCCTGTGGGTCGCCCACACTCTGCTCCAGACACAGGCTCCCTGTTTGAAAGCATCTCAGGGGAGGTGGCAGCAGGAAGCCTGGGCTCTGCCCCTAACCTGCTGTGTGACCTTGGCCAAGTCTCTGGACCCCTCTGGGCCTCAGTATCCTCATCTATAAAATGGGACTGGGGCTGCCTCTGCAGAGGGTTGTTCAGAGGCTGGGCCAAGCTGCAGACATGACTGGCACTAGCTGAAGGGGCTACTCCAAGTCTCCAGCCCGTGGGACCCAGAGTCCTGACGGCCCATGTGTCAGCAGACGTGTTCCTGGTGGCAGCACCCAGGCCAGGTCAAAAGGAAGCCCCCTTGGCCCTGGCCCAGCTGAGAGGTATGCCCCCAGCATAGAGCCTGAACCCTAACCCCACCCTGTCTGCCCCCAACTAAGCTCAGACCTAGAGGCCTGGAGGCAGGGTGGGGTATAAGCACGGGGCCCTAGAAGGACCTGGCTCTGAATCCCACGCCCACCCTGGGGCAGCCTAGTGAAATGGGCTCATCCAAAGGCGCCGGGCAGCCCCTCCGTCTACAGTACAGCTGGCCTCTCTGCATCTCCCTGATCTTCACCTCACCACCCTTAGATGGGGAAACTGAGGCCCAGAGAGATGAAGTTACTCACCCCAGGTCACAAAGCACCCCTCCCAGGCTGACCAATTCTCCCAGCTGTCCCCAGTCTCATCTTGGACCCACTTGTACCTCAAATGCCACTAAGTGGGTCTATTTACTGAGCGCTTACTACGAGCTAGCTGCAGGGCTTTACCTGCATTTCTCCTCTACCAGATGGGCACTGCTGCTGCCCATCATGTACTTTCTCTGGAAACTGAGGCCCAGACAAGGGGTGGAGAGGGAATTTGAACCCTGATCCGTCTAAGGTTCAGGGTCTAAGCTCTTAGCCTGTCCTCCCTGCTTCCCTCCCACCAGCTGCTGCTTTGTTGTGTGGCCTCCGATGAGTCCCTCCAGTCTCTGGGCCTTGGTGTTTCCCTCTCTGCAATGGGGTCAGCAGTGGCGACTCAATCAGCCTCCGGGGCACTCCTAGAAGTGACCCGAGGTGGCTCTGGACACTCCAGGCTTGGCCTCCATGGGGATACTTCTGCGAGTGGGAGGCTGGGACAGAGCCAGTGTCCCTGCAATCGCCGACTCTGCTCAGGGCGCCCCATCCCACCTGCCCCGGGAGCCCCGGCCCCACACTCACGCAGGCTGTGTGCACTGCCGCTCGGCACTCTGCACGCCCACGCCACAGCTCCGGGAGCAGACGGACCAGGCGCTCCAGCCAGACCAGCCACCGTCCACAGCCTCGGGCCGGAAGCCCATGGGAACGCACTCCCCATTCAGACACCACTACCGAGACAGACAGAGGTAGAGCCAGCCCACGTCAAGCTCCTCACCCTCGTGGGAACAAGGTGGGTGGAAGGCCTGGAAAGGCCCAGAGGGGAAGGACCTAAGGGCTGGGGGAGGCCCCCTTCCAGTCGCCCAACACCTGGGCCCCATGGTGGAGCTGAGCGAGGAATAAAATAAGAGTCCACATGCTGACTCTTCTGAGCTGAAGGCACTTTGGAGAACTGCCCAGTCAAGCTCTGCCCGAAAGCCTCCATTCTGCAGGTGGGGACTTGGGCCAGAGAGGGCTGGGGTTCTGCTAAGGGCATGAGCAAGTCTGTGAGCCAAGGCCGACCCCAGAGCACGGACACAGCAGGGAGTCTCACCTCTCACCCCCTCCGCAGATGGACTGGCGAACCCCTACCTTGCTCTCCCCACACCTGGTACCATCCACAGCTGCATCCAGCTTGGAGTGACACGTGGTCCCCACGGAGCACCAGAGCGTGTGGCAGACATTCTGCAAGGAGGAGGGCAAGGGCCATACCCTCACCTCCTCCTCGGTGCCACCACCTGCCCTGCCCCCTTACCACCCCCATGAGTCCCCTGGGAATCCCTCCTTGGGGCTGGCACATGGTGGGGGTCTATAGCTGGAACCCCCTCTTGTCTTGCCGGACCACGTGGTGTGGGGGGCCCTGGGCTGGGGCCCCAGGCTCGGGTTTGTGGCTCAGGGCAGTCCCCAGCTCGCCCACACCTCTCCCAGCCCCAGCCTACCCCTCTGGAAACACCCTGGTTAGAAGCTGCAGGGTCTCTGACACGCCCATGGCCATCCCTTCAGGCGATCTTCCCCAGGACCCCGCAGGAGACGTTTTATTTTACCTCTTAGGATCCAGCTCCAGCAGGTGAGGGCCTTGCCCAAAGTCCCATGGTTGGTACATGGTCCACCCAGAACGCAGACCCGGGTCTATGGCCGCCCCACCCTAGGCCTCTCCCGCAGGCCACTTTATGTCTCGTGGGCGTCACGTGCGGGCCGAGCCCGGCTGGGTGGGGTCTGCAGGCTGCTGGGGGCTGCCCTCCTCCCCCGCGTCCACACAGGCCCCACACTCACGTCCATGTCATCGCAGAAGGCAGAGTAGGCCCCATACTGGAGGCGACACTGGTGGCCCACGTCATAGAGGACGCCAGGTGGCATCGAAGGGGAGTCAATGACATCCCGGGTGGGAGAGTCATCCAGGCAGAGGCCCCACCCACGGCTGCAGGGATGGGGCAGGAGTGTGAAGTCAGGGGCCACCTGTCCTCTGGGGCAGGGGGGGCAGCCTGAGAGACCCATCAGGGAGGCCGCACCAGATCACTTGTGCAGGGAAGGCGGGAAGGGGCTGAAAGCCCTAAGCTTACAGGAAAACTCCAGCCTCCTTGCTCACCCATCCTATTCTTTGACCTAAGCTAGCATGAAAGACCCTCCCAGCCTGTCCCATCCATCTCCAGGGCACTCCAGCTGGCTAAACAACTCATCCCCGCTCCCCAGTGCCAGGCCTCTCCACAAACTATTCCCTCCACCCACGACACTCTCCCCATTCCTCCACTGGTGAAGCCTCTCTCCCCAGGATCCAGCCGAAAGGCCCTTCCCTCTGAAGCCTCCTGGACCACTAAGCCCTCATGTGACCCTGCTCGGAGCTCCTGCAGCCTCCACCCCTCAGTCCATGATCTGGAGAGCATCACATCACAGCTGATACAATAGCAGGCCTCTGATGGCCCCGCCCTGGGCTGAGACCTAGGGTCATCTGTGGGAGGACCAAGGCCTGAAGGCTGCCCCCTGTCCGGCCACCAACCTGGGAGAGAGCCCAGTGCCTGCCAGCCTGTGTCATTCCCTTATTTACTCCTGTCCATCTCCTGCCAGGACTCCCTGGCAGCGGCAGGAGGGAGGCAGGACCTGTGGGACTTGGGGTCCCAGGCTAAGCAGGGTAGGGGGAGGCAGAAACCCCCCAGTTTTCCAGTCTGGGAGGCTTGAGGGTGGCTAGTGCCAGGTCGGGGAGCCAGGATGAGCAAAGGGTCCTGGTTAGGACTGAGGGAGGCACAGGAGAGAAGGGCAGAGGTGACGGATGCTGGGGTCTGGCCAGGAGGGAAGGAGGAGACACCATGGGCCATGGAGAGGCCGAGAAATAGGCCAATTTGTAGGCCCGTGTGAGGAAAGGCTGGGGGCAGTCAGCCACTGGGATCTGGGAGTCCAAATTTCAGAGGCAGAGGTCTGGGAGCTGCGAGCCTAGGCCAGGGTGGGTGGTCCATGTGGTCTCCCAAGTCCCCTGGCTGGTGGCAGGGCCCGGGCTCCACCAGAGCTTCAGGGAACAAAGCCTCAGTGACCAGACGCCTGCTGAAGACCCTGTGGGCCCCTCCCCACCCAGAATCACCTGGCCCACCTGTGTTAGCTAGAAACGGACCCTGTAAAATGGGCATTGGGCGAATGAGCAGGTGTGGGACCCAGCCGTCTGTCCCGGATCGCCGCAGGCCAGGCTGGCCCTGGGTGCTGAGAGGGCGCTCTCTCATCTGCTGCTCACAACCCCTCAAACAGAAAACTCTACCACCATCTCCTTCCACTTTCAGGGCCCAGGGCAGTGCGTCACTTGCCCTGGGTCATGTGGGAGAGCAGTGATGGTCAGGCTGTGATGCCAGGCCAGGCTGCCAGCACCCACGTGTCCACTTGCTAGGCTGCCCTTGGTGCAGAGCTCCTCCCATCCGATCGTGAGCCTGCCTCAAACACTTCACCCCAAACAGAAGTTCTAAATCATGGCAGCTGAGGCCTGGCAGGGAGAAAGGAGTCTTCTGACTGCTGGCTTAAGCCTGGGGGCTCCCTGGGCCTGCACCCTGGGGCAGAGCATTGGCTGAGATGGGGAGGAAGCGGGTGAAGGGTCAATCTGGCCCCGGGGCTCCTCCTTTTTGCCTGGCAGGACACAACTCAAGATGTAGCTGGGGGGTTCACCCACTCCGCTGACTCAGACCCAGCCAGGGAGCTCCTCTGACTGGGGTCCAATGTGCCTCAGCCCCACACCAAGAGGTCCCAGGCCACATCCAGCCCTTCAGTTTTCCGGCCAGGACCCGGTGCTGACGTGCCACGAATCAAGCTTCTGTGGCCTGCTGCTGGGCAGCCAGAGCAACAACAACCTCTCAGGGCCATCCTAGATGTGTGTGAGAGGTTGGGGGCCCTGAAGGGTCCTCGTAGGACCCACCACCAGAATCAGAGCCACATTCAGGCCCAGATGCTGACTGGAAACCCAAATTCTGCCCCGTTACAGATGCTGTGTGGCCTTGAGCCATCCCTTACCCTCTCTGGGCCTTCACATCCTCATCTACAAGAGGCTGAGGCAGCCTATGTGACCCCAAGCAACAGAGGTATAAATAGCAGCATCTACTTGGGAAAAGTCACACGGGCGGCCGGCAGCTGGCCCTTCCTTCCTCTGGTCGGCTGACTGCCAGGCTCCCCACGCTGCTGACGTACGTCAGCCCTTCCCCTCAGGGCCCCTCCTCGCTCTAATTATAGTGGGCTGGGCAACCCCACATGGGGTCAGAGCAGACAGCGGGTGGCTCTAGGCGGAAGTGTCACTCCCACCTTAAGGACTGCGAAGAGCTGCCCATCACCTGGGAGAGGCCTGTGTGCCCCCTCCCCTCGCCACCCCTGGGGGCCTAGTCATGGAGTCACCAGATGGTGGGGGCAAGGGCCCGACACACGATCAGGCCCGCCTCTCTCCTTGCAGAAATCCTGGCTGCGAAGGCATGAGAGAACAGGGCCTTCCCTCCCTGGCCCCAGGTCCAAGTAGTAGCTGAAGAAACGAGAGGTCCCTTATGAAACAGCAGGGTCCCTTAAAGCAGCTCTCAGCCCAGAAAGGCTCTTCAAGTTCTTCAGGCTGACGTCTTGGACTGGCCAATGACCGCAGGCTCCAGAAGCTTTCCTCTAGCCCCACCACCACCTCTTGAAGATTCTCCATCCCACCCCATGCTCCCGCACTGCCAGCCCTGGACCACGCTGTGCACCCCACCTAGAGCATCCTTCTTCCTCAGGGCGCTGCATCAGTCCTTAGAGGGCAGCTCCGCGGCTCCTTCTCAGAGGTGATGTCCCTGCCCCTCTTCTCCAGATTCCTACCAACCCCACGGGCCTGTCTGCCACAGTGCTAATTACCCGGAATTGTCACATGTCTGTACCCCCCAGATGGTGAGGGTCTTGAGGACAGGGACACTACCTCCTCTACCACTGTCCCCCTGAGCACAGTTTGAGACCAAGTGCGATTCGCCAGTGTCTGGGTCTGTGTGGCCTAATAAACATCTACTTGCAGGGAGCCGAGGAGTGTCGCATCCAGTGGGGAATGGGGGGTGGTCTGAGTGCCTCTAAGACACCCTCAAGCCCTGGAAACACTGCCTGACTCCACCTGGCGCCTTCCTTCTGTGAATCTTGCTCATTCTGGCCTCCATCCTGTCTAGGTGGGACTTGTCCTGTCTTCTGTCCCACCCCCAGCAAGGAGACGGAGGGCGGAGGGGCTAGAGGACAGGTTGGTACCACATTCTCCGTCTGAGCACCCCCCCCCCAACCCCGCACCTGTCCTGGGCCTTGTGATTTCCTCCTGCCTGACCCTCCAGGATGGAGAGGGGAGAGTGCGACCACCCTTGGGGAGATGAACTTCTCCTGCCTCCCCAGCTCCCCTCCATCTGCCGCGCCTGTATCTCTCTTTCCACCTCCTTCCAGCTCTTCTTGGTGCCAAGGCTCCGGGAGGCCCTGGCTGGCTCAGGGTTTCGCCCTCTCCTCCCACCCTCACCCCAGGCCCCAAGCCAAGTCCCTCACGCATTCCAGCAGCTGAATGAAGACAGAGGCGCATCTGTCTGTCTGTCTGTCCTGACAGAAGTCAGGCTGGGCGGCACCCTGGGTGGGGGCAGCTGGGAAAAGCCCTCAGGGTACTGCAGGGGCGGCTACTCTTCTGATTTCCCAGCCCTTCTCTCACTCTTGACTCCCATGTCGGGGAGGTGACAGACCATTGGGATAGGTTTCTACCCAGCTCTCCCTGCCCGGGCCACTTCTCTGCTTCAGCTCCTCATCACTTATCACTTGGTAGCAGTGATAACAGTCACCAGGCACTGAACGCTAACCATGTGGCCAGCGTTGTGTTACACACTTCACATGTGTGCTCACTGAATCCTCAGAGCAACCCAGGCGGCTGTCCCATCATTATCCCCAGTCTTTGAAGCTTAAGGCTAATGTAACTTGTCTGCCAACACAGGTAGAAACCTGGTCCAGTGTCCAGGATCTTAACATCAAACTCAACTCTTCTCTGCTTCTAGTCCCACTCTCCACCAAGTAATCCCTCTTCTATCAGAGGCCAGAGCCCTTGCTCTCACATCCGTAATGAACCTGGCCCCAGTGAATGGACTTCTAGAAAAATATGGCTCATTGAACAGACACAGATTTATTTCCACTCCCTTCCAGAGCCCCACTAAGATGATAGGAAAGGAATAAACAAGGCATAAATCCACAAGGACAAAGGGCAAGAGAGAGGTGATGATGGCAGATGAAAGATGTCAGCAAAAATTCTGAAAGCTGTAAAGCAGATGATCGAGTAGCAGCTGACTTACCACAACAGTGAATGCTGAGAGCCAGTCCTGCAGGGAGAAACTACCCAGAAGTGGGACACTGGAAGGGCTCAGGAATCAGGGTCCCAGGGAGCCCTGGAGGCCTGTGCGCCAGGAAGACTGAGGACAAGAGCCTGGCTGAAAGTCTGTAAGACCCACTAGATCCCCTTCCCAACCCTATGTAGCCAGGCAATGGCCACCTCCCTGCCTGGCAGAGGGCTGCAGTCACTCTCGGGGTGATCCGGGAGATCTGGTCCAGGAACACCAGGCACAGTGGAAGGCCTGAGGCAGAGGGACCTACAGAGAAAAGTCTACTTGAGGAAGGCTGAGATAACCGCCAAGCTCCTTCCCCATTTGGATGCCAGAACACTGTAGCCAGACTTACACCTTCCCAGGAAAAGTCTAGAAAATGCCTCTCTGGGGCAACAATCACTCAGAAAAATGACCCTAGATACTGACATTTAAAGATCTCCCAAAGAAACAGCCCCATCCCCACCAGTCCCTCAGCGGTGATGTGGAAAAGTGCGGCCCAGTCCACAGACCTCCCAACTGCCAGCCCAGTGCCTCCTTCCATGGAGGGAATACAGCCATGCCATCTTAAGAAAACCTATAACATGACAGAAAGATTTAAAAAAATAACTCAAAGGAAAGAAAGATATTGCAGGGAGCAAAAGAAAAAAAAATCCACATAAATAATAACCTCAGAAAGATAAGATACTCTACCCATGGAACTAGAACAGGATAATAAAAAGGAGTATAAGAAAGTTCAGGAAAGTAGAAGGACAATAGGAAAAAAATTTTAAATGTAATAGAAGGGTTATAAGTAAAGATAAGGATGTCTTCCAGTAAACAGAAAGAGATGAAAAAAGTAAAAAAATGTAAAAATAAGAAAGGGAGAGAACAGCTGAATATGAAGGGTTCCAGAAGGAGAAAATAAAAGCAAGACGACTATCAAATAAATAATATAAGAACATTTCCAAGAACTGAAGGACATGAATTTTTAGATTAAAAGGGACTACCAAGTGTCCTCCCAAAATAAAAGTAGACCAAGGCACATAATTGTAAAAGTTCAAATCACCAAGAGAAAAAAAGAGAGAGGGAGACACAGACAGAATGTTCTCTATATTAAGAGAGAGACAGAGAAAATCCTAAAGGTTTCCAGACTTTTTGAAAGGTCACATACAAAGGTTTGGGAATTAGACTGGTATGAGACTTGTCAACAGCAGTGTTGGAAGCTAGAAGACAAAGGAAAGACACCTTTGAAATTCTGAGGGAGAAAGACTTCTAACTTAGAAGTTGCTATCAAATGATCAGTCAGGTATGAGGGAAGAATAAAGAAAAGCAAACATTTTAAGACAAGCAAACCATTCACCTCCATATACCCCTTCTCAGAAGGCTACTTGAGAATATGCTCCACCAAAAAAAAGAAGTAAACTCCTCTAAAAAAGGTAAGCAAGAGATCCAGGAAACAGAAAGACCATGCATGACAACTTTAGGGGAGAAACAGAAAGCATCCAGTTTAGACTGGAGCAGAAGGACAAAGGGAAGTTTTGGGGGATGTCCAGGAAAGAAGGAAACTGTTAGACGATGGGGCAGGGATTGCCTTCTGGAAAACTGGATTAAGAGACATTTAGTAGAATTGTTGGAGGATACAGAAGACCTAGAGAAGCAAAGAAAACTAGGCAAATAAAAAAGTGGTTCTTAAAAAGAGAACATCATTTTGTTACAACACTTGGTTCGGCGTTATCTATACAACCCTAATAATGAAAACACTAAACGTCGATTTAATCAAGATATGCTAACAGGGGCTTCCCTGGTGGCACAGTGGTTGAGAGTCCGCCTGCCGATGCAGGGGACATGGGTTCGTGCCCCGGTCCGGGAAGATCCCACATGCCGTGGAGCGGCTGGGCCCGTGAGCCATGGCCGCTGAGCCTGCGTGTCCGGAGCCTGTGCTCTGCAACGGGAGAGGCCACAACAGTGAGAGGCCCGCGTACCGCAAAAAGAAAAAAAAAAAATGCTAACGCGATATTGGGATGTGATGGCAGGGGCAAATGTGTGCAGGAAGTGACACAAGGGGTTAAATCCCAACCTTCCATTGCACAAGTCATCTGATAATAGCTAAATTGAAAAATCAAGAAACAGCACTCTAGGAAGGCTTTTTGGAAATATGCAAGTAAATAAGGTAAGAAAAAGCTAAAAAGGATGAAAGGTGAAAGTCGCTGCCCAAAGAATGGAGGGTGGGGAAGAGTGCAGCAGGTGATTTAAAGCTCTGCTACTGCCGTCTTGAACTCTTAATATTTTTGAACTTGTGTTCTGTTAAGCGAGTTCTGATGGAACAAGAAGCATGTGCGTGAGCAGGGGAGATATGCGATGTCTCTGTCCTCTGCTCCTTGCCACCCCATGAGCACAGCATCCCAGCGGACCCATGATGTGGAGGAATTCAGTGAGACTCTAAGCAAATGGAAGATAAGCATGCTATGTCTAGGACAGCCCCAGAGGCCATACTTGACACTAGAACCAGAACTTGCTTCAAATGCAGAAAGAAGGCAATGATGTTTTAAGAAACAGAAATGACCAGGGAACTCTATAATCCTTTGTTATTTGTGTTACTTCCTTGTATCAGCCAACTACTGCACTGAAAATGATGGGCTGGAAGGAAATGTAAAGATAGTTCCATTTCCTGTCAGTTCTTCCTCACTCATCAGTAAGTCAAGGCAGAGAGTATTGGGAGAATGTGTGCATGTTATGAAGTGAAATAAAACCAGTCAAGTTAGTTTTGTGCAGTATGTCCACCGTCCTGGAAAATATGAGCTATGAAATATGAATTGCATCATTTTGGTGATTCCACATATGAGTTCAATGTGCCTATATTTGCATTTAAAAATTGGCACTGCATAAAGATGAATGGTAAAATTTACGCTAATCATTTAGAAATAAAGACTAAAAAAAATAGAAAAAAAACAATAAAAAAGATCAATAAGAGCTGGACCCTCACCCCATATAAGGAACAAGCTCGCTGCCCCCCTCAGGGAGTGAGCAAGCAAGGGAACCTTTTGTTTGTTCATGCTCCCCCCTGCTGCAGCAGGGGCCCCCATAAAGCCTTGCCTGAAAAAAAAAAGAAAAGATAAACAAAATTGATAAACCTTTAGCCAGGCTTATCAAGAAAAAAAGAGAGAGGGCCAAAATCAGAAATGAAAAACAAGTTACAACTGACACCATGGAAGTACAAAGGAACATAAGAGACTACTATGAACAACTATATGCCAATAAAATGAACAATCTAGAAGAAATAGACAAATTCCTAGCAATATATAATCTCCTAAGACTAAACCAGGAAGAAACAGAAAATAGGAACAGACCAATTACCAGGAATGACATTGAAGTAATTAAAAAATAGAAACAAACAAAAAAACTCCCAACAAACAAAAGTCCAGGACCAGATGGCTTCACAGGTGAATTCCACCAAATATTTAGAGAAGAGTTAACACCTATTCTTCTCAAACTATTCCAAAAATTTCAGAGGAAAGAACACTTCCAAACTCATTCTATGAAGCATCACCCTGATACCAAAGCCAGACAAAGATATCACAAAAAAAGAAAATTACACACCAATATCACTGATGAACATAGATGCAAAAATCTTCAACAAAAGATTCGCAAACAGAATCCAACAATACACCATGATGTAGTGGGATTTATCCCAGGGATGCAAGGATGATTCAATATCTGCAAATCAATCAATGTGATAAACCATATTAACAAACTGAAGAATAAAAACCATATGATCACCTCAATAGATGCAGAAAAAGCTTTTGGCAAAATTCAACATCTATTTATGACAAAAACCCTCCAGAAAGTGGGAATAGAAGGAACATACCTCAACATAATAAAGGCCATATATGACAAACCCACTGCTAACATCATACACAATGGTGAAAAAACACCATACACAATGGTGAAAAGCTGAATGCATTCCCTCCAGGATCAGGAACAAGACAAGGATGCCCATTCTCACCACTTTAATTCAACATAGGATTGGAAGTCCTAGACACAGCAATCAGACAAGAAAAGAAATCCAAATTGAAAAGGAAGAAGTAAAACTGTCACTGTTTTCAGATGACATGACACTATACATAGAAAAATCCTGAAGATGCCACCAAAAAACCACTAGAACTCATCAACGAATTCGGTAAAGTTGCAAGATACAAAATTTTTTTAAAAAATGAATTTATTGGGCCTCCCTGGTGGCGCAAGTGGTTGAGAGTCCGCCTGCCGATGCAGGGGATACGGGTTCGTGCCCCGGTCTGGGAGGATCCCATATGCCGCGGAGCGGCTGGGCCCGTGAGCCATGGCCGCTGAGCCTGCGCGTCCGGAGCCTGCGCGTCCGGAGCCTGTGCTCCGCAATGGGGGAGGCCACAACAGTGAGAGGCCCGCATACCGCAAAAAAAAAAAAAAAAAAAAAAAAAAAGAATTTATTTATTTATTTTTGGCTGCGTTGGGTCTTCATTGCTGTGTACAGGCTTTCTCTAGTTGCGGCGAGCGGGGGCTACTCTTTGTTGCAGTGTGTGGGCTTCTCACTGCAGTAGTTTCTCTTGTTGCAGAGCACAGGTTCTAGGCGCGTGGGCTTCAGTAGTTGTGGCACGTGGGCTCTAGAGCGCAGACTCACTAGTTGTGGTGCATGGGCTTAGTTGCTCCACGGCATGTGGGATCTTCCCAGAGCAGGGCTCAAACCTTTGTCCCCTGCATTGCCAGGCAGATTCTTAACCACTGCGCCACCAGGGAAGTCCCGCAAGATACAAAATTAACATACAGAAATCTGCTGCATTTCTATACACTAACAGTGAATTATCAGAAAGAAAATTAAGGAAACAATCCAATTGACCATCGCATTGAAAAGAGTAAAATACCTAGGAATGAACCTACCTAAGGAGGTAAAAGACCTGTACCCAGAAAACTGTAAGACACTGATGAAAGAAATTGAAGATGACATAAACAGACGGAAAGACACACCATGTTCATGGATTGGAAGAATCAATATTGTTAAAATGACCATACTACCCAAGGCAATCTACAGGTTCAATGCAATCCCTACCAAAATACCAATGGCATTTTTCACAGAACTAGAATAATTTTAGAATTTGTATGGAAACACAAAGACCTCGAATAGCCAAAATAATCTTGAAAAAGAACAGAGCTGGAGATTTCATGCTCCCTAACTTCAGACTATACTACAAAGCTACAATAATCAAAACAGTATGGTACTGGGAGAGGAATCAAGATGGTAGAGTAGAAGGATGTAAAACTCACCTCCTCCCCCAAATACATCAAAAATACATCTACAAATGGAATAATTCTCACAGAATACCTACTAAACACTAGCAGAAGACCTCAAACACCTGAAAGGACAGGAAAGACCTTCGCATAACTGGGCAGGATGAAAGAGGTGGGGGGAAGGAAGCAGGATGGGACCTGCGCCCCTGGGAGGGAGAGGTAAAAGAGGAAAGGTTCCTGCACCCTGGGAAGCCCCCTCACTGGGAGATCAACTGGGACAGACAGGGAGCTACAGAGGCTTAGAGAAGAGCAAAACAACTGGTTTGTGGCAGGCAGAACAGAGAGAGACCTGCACAGATAGTCCACACCACCACCCTGCATGCCGCAGCCTGAGACAAGAATCTGCTGGTACAGGAGGGGTCTCAGTGCTGAAACTTGGGGTTTAGAGGAGACCTGGAGAGAGAACTGGTGTTGCCTGTGTGGAGACAGACTGAAGGGGCTGGAATGTGGTATGGCTGCAACCAGGGCTATTTACAGAAGAAGCCCGGGCCTGCCATAGAAGTGATGTACCATTGTTGAGTGGTGAGCAAAGGGAGGGGTGGGGCCGCCATAGCAGCCTCTTTCTCCATGCCCCAGCTGCCGCCTGGGTGGGCCCACACACCCCAGCCACGGCCTTGGTGGGCTCCAGGAGCAGGTGCCAGTGGATTGCCCATGTGCAGAGGTGGGGCTGAAATCACAACTGAGCCCCAGTGACCACATGACTTATGAAGCAGGGCTGAAATCTTTCCCCAGCTGTGTGAACTGCGGATTTACACCTCTGCTGCCAGCTTTGTAAATTCAGCACCTGTGGGACATCCGAGCAGACAATGGGTGCTCCTGCGGCTGGTATGGGTCTGGCCTTAGGAGCTGTGGGCTTTGTGGGCACTTGCGTGCAGGGGCTGGGCCAGGCCAGGATCTGAGCTGCCTCACTCCCACAGCAAGTCCAGGTGCATGACTACTGCAGTCCTGGGACCTGACTTCAGTGGATCTGCGCTGGTGGCCTTGTAAAAACAATGCCTGAAAAACACCAGGGTTTACTGACATCATTCCCACGGTTGAGGCGGGGCCAAGGGCAGTGACAACAACAGTGGACTTTGTGATCCCACACAATGGGTGACAGGTGACACAACAGAGCACGCACACCAGTGGATGACTCTGGCGGAGGAATACTCAGTGGCTCTTCTCCCAGTGGGAATGCTCTAGTCCTGCCTACCTTACACCTCAGCTCAGAAACAGATCTGGGGGCTTCTATTCCAACAACTAGGGAACAGTTGGACAAGACAGTGACAACCACAGAGCAAAAATGAAGGCCCTGCTCAACATCCAGTGCAGGCTCTAGTCACACCTACTATCAAGGGGATAATGGCCAGCATACACTGAAGAAAGAGGTGGTGGGCATTCATACTAAAAACAGCCCTTGCACCAAAAACGTATTAAACCCACACAGGCTACACAGGGCCTCTCCCACACAAAAACAGCCCTCCAAGACCACAGTAGATAATTGTTTCTCCTAAACTGAGAGCAAGAGAAATATAAGTAAAATAAAGAAGGAGAGGAACTGCTCCCAATTAAAAGATCAAGAGAATTGCCCTGAAAGAACAATGAAACAGATCTCCAGTCTAACAGACACCGAGTTCTGAAAATAAGAGACCTATGGGATAAAGCCAATCTACATATAATATGGCTCCCAGAAGGAGAAGAAAGAGAAAAAGGGATTGAAAATGTATTAAGAAATTATGGCTGAAAACTTCTCAAACCTAAAGAAGGAAATAGATAACCAGGTACAGAAAGCACAGAGGGTTCCAAACAAGATGAACCCAAACAGAACCACGCCAAGACATATTATAATTAAAATGGCAAAAGTTAAAGAGAGGATTCTAAAAGCATCAAGAGAAAAAGAGTTGGGGAGGGGGAAGGGTAAGCTGGGACAAAGTGAGAGAGTGGCATGGACATATATACAGTACCAAATGTAAAAACGATAGCTAGTGGGAAGCAGCCGCATAGCACAGGGAGATCAGCTCGGTGCTTTGTGACCACCTAGAGGGGTGGGATAGGGTGGGTGGGAGGGAGGGAGATGCAAGAGGGAAGAGATATGGGGATATATGTATATGTATAGCTGATTCACTTTGTTAGTTTCTGTTAAGCAGAAACTAACACACCATTGTAAAGCAATTATACTCCAATAAAGATGTTAAAAAAAAAAGAGAAAAAGAGTTAATTACAAAAGAACCCCCATAAGGCTATCAGCTGATTTCTCTACAGAAACGTTGCAGGCCAGAAGAGAGTGGCAAGATATATTCGAAGTCCTGAAAGGGAAAAATCTGCAACCTAGCATACTCTACCCAGCAAAATTATCATTTTTAAAATTTTCAATTATCACAAGCAAAAACTAGAAGAATATAGCAATACTAAACCTATCATAAAGAAAATATTGAAAGGTCTTCTCTAAATAGAAAGAAGACTCCTAAGAAAGAGAAAATCACAATTGGAAAGTAAATCACTTAAATAAGTCAGTACATAGATTTTAAAAAATATCAAAAAATTTCTGTGAAAGAGATGATAACCACAATGAACAATAAAAGGATGAACATGAAGATGCAAAAGAGGATATCAAAATCATAAAATGTGGGTGAGGAGAGTAAGAAAATGTAGGGTTTTTTCCCTAGAATGTGTTTGAGCCTATATGACTACCAGTCTAAAACAAGTAGATATAGGAAGGGATAACATACTTGAAGAACAGGGTGACCACAAATCAAAAACATACAATAGATTCACAAAAACCAAAAAGAAGAGAACCAAAAAGAAGTATAATACAAAAGAAAATCATCAAACCACAAAAGGAAAAACAAAAAGCAGAAGAAAGGGGCAAAGAAGAAATATAAAATCAATGGAAAAACAAGGTTTAAAATGGCAATAAATACAAATGTGTCAATAATTACCTTAAATGTCAATGGACTAAATGCTCCAATCAAAAGACACAGAGCAGCAGACTGGATTATAAAACAAGAGCCTAAAATATGCTGCCTACAAGAGACCCACTTTAGGGCAAAGGACACACATAGATTGAAAGTGAAGGGATGGACAAAGATATTCCTTCATGCAAAAGGAAATGTCAAGGAAGTACAGGTCACAACACTCACATCAGACAAAATAGACTTTAAAACAAAGGCTATAAACAAGACACGGAAGCAACCTAAATGTCCATCGACAGATGAATGGATAAAGAAGATGTGGTGTGTGTGTGTGTGTGTGTGTGTGTGTGTGTGTGTGTGTGTGTGTGTGTGTGTGTGTGTGTGTGTGTATCTGAATCACTTTGCTGTACACCTGAACTAACACATTGTAAATCAACTATACTTCATTAAAAAAATAAACATTAAAAAAACACAAAGGCTATAAAGAAAGATAAAGAAGGACACTATATAATGATAAAGGATTAATACAAGGAGGAGATACTACACTTGTCAACATATATGCACCTAATATAGGAATACCCAAATACATAAAACAAATACTAACAGACATAAAGGAAGAAACTGATGGGAACACAAGAATAGTGGGAGACCTTAACACCCCACTCACATCAATGGACAGATCTTCAAGACGGAAAATCAGTAAGGCAACAGAGATTCTAAATGATACAATAGAACAGTTAGACTTAATTCATATTTTCAGTACATTACATCAAAAAAAAGCAGAATACACATTCTTTTCAAGTGCATATGGAACATTCTCTAGGACTGACCACATACTAGGGCACAAAACAAATGTCAAAAAATTTAAGAGTATAGAAATTATTTTAAGCATCTTTTCTGACCACAATGGCATAAAATTAGAAATCAACCACAGAAAAAGAAACAAGAGAAAACAATTACAAAGGGCTTCCCTGGTGGCCCAGTGGTTAAGAATCCGCCTCCCAAAGCAGGGGACATGGGTTCGAGCCCTGCTCCAGGAAGATCCCACATGCTGCGGAGCAACTAAGCCCATGCACCACAACTACTGAGCCTGCACTCTAGAGCCTGCGAGCCACAACTACTGAAGTCCACGTGCCTAGAGCCTGTGCTCTGCAACAGAGAAGCCACTGCAATGACAAGCCTGTGCAGCGCAACAAAGAGTAACCTTGGCTCACCGCAACAAGAGAAAGCCCAGTGCAGCAATGAAGACCCAACACAGCCAAAAATAAATAAACTAATTAATTTTTAAAAACACAATTACCTGGAGAATAAACAACAAACTACTAAAAAACCAATGGGTCAACAATGAAATCAAAGAAGAAATCAAAAAATACTTGAGGCAAATGACAATGAGAACACAACCATACAAAAATCTATGGGATGCAGCCAAAGCAATCCTTAGAGGGAAGTTCATAGCGATACAGGTCTTTTTTATGAAACAAGAAAAATCTCAAATAAACAACTTAACCATCTAAAAGAATTAGGAAAAGAAGAACAAACAAAATCTAAAGTCAGCAGAAGGAAGGAAATAATAAAGATCAGAGAGGAAATAAATAAAACAATTTAAAAAACAATAGAAAAAAAATCAATAAAACCAAGATCTGGTTCTTTGAAAGGGCAAACAAAATTGACAAACCCCTGGCCAGGCTCACCAAGAAGAAAAGAGAGAAGACCCAAATAAACAGAATAAGAAATGAAACAGGAGAAATCACAACTGATACTGCAGAGATATAAAAAACCATGAAAGAATATGATGAACTATTATATGCCAACAAATTTGACAACCTAGAAGAAATGGACAACTTTCTAGAAACATACAGCCCACCAAAACTAAATCAAGAAGAAATAGATAACTTGAACAGACCAATCACTAGAAGTGGAATAGCATCTCTAATCTGGAATAAAAAAAACAAAAAACAAACAAAAAACCTCCCTACAAACAAAAGCCCAGGACCAGATAGTTTCACAGGCAAATTCTACCAAACACACAAAGAAGAACTTACACCGATCCTTCTCAAACTCTTCCAAGAGACTGAAGAGGAAGAAAAACTCCCAAAGACATTCTATGACATCATCCTGATACCAAAACCAGACAAACACACTACCAAAAAAGAAAATTACAGGCCAGTATCTTTGATGAATATAGATGCAAAAATTCTCAACAAAATATTAGCAAACCGAAACCAACAACACATAAAAAACGCCATACACCAGGACCAAGTTGGATTCAACCCAGGGTCACAGTGATGTTTCAACATATGCAAATCAACCAATGTGATACACCACATCAACAAAAGACAAAAACCACATGATCATCTCAATAGATGCAGAAAAAGCATTTGATAAAATTCAACATCCATTCATGATAAAAAAAAAAACCCTTGCGAAAGTGGGTTTAGAAGGAACATATCTCGATGTAATAAAAGCTATTTATGACAAACCCACAGCCAATATAATACTCAATGGTGAAAAGGTGAAAGCCTTCCCACTAAAATCTGGAACAAGACAAGGATATCTACTCTCACCACTTCTATTCAATATAGTACTGGAAGTCCTAGCCACAGCAATCAGACAAGAAAAATAAATAAAAGGTACTCAAATTCAGAGCAAGAGGTAAATCTGTCATTATCTGCAGATTACATGATATTATATATAGAAAACCCAAAAGACTCCACACAAAAACTACTAGAACTGATAAACGAATTCAGCAAGGTAGCAGGATACAAGACTAACATACAGAAATTGGTTGCATTTCTTTACACTAACAATGAAATATCAAAAAGGGAATGTAAACAAACAATTCCTTTTAAAACCACATCAAGGGGCTTCCCTGGTGGCGCAGTGGTTGAGAATCTGCCTGCCAATGCAGGGACACGGGTTCGAGCCCTGGTCTGGGAAGATCCCATATGCTGCAGAGCAACTAGGCCCATGAGCCACAATTACTGAGCCTGCGCGTCTGGAGCCTGTGCTCCGCAACAGAGACCGATAGTGAGAGGCCTGCACACCACGATGAAGAGTGGCCCCCGCTTGCCACAACTAGAGAAAGCCCACGCACAGAAACGAAGACCCAACACAGCCATAAATAAATAAATTTAAAACCACATCAAAAAAATAAAATACTTAAGAATAAACCTCACCAAGGAGGTGAAAGACTTATATGCTGAAAACTACAAAACATTAGTAAAGGAAATTGAAGATGATTCAAAGAAATGGAAAGACAGCCCATGCTCTTGGATTGGAAGAATATTGTTAAAATGGCCAGTCTAATACCCAAAGCAATCTACAGATTTAATGTGATACTTATCAAATTACCCATGACATTCTTCACAGAACTAGAACAAAAAATCCCAAAACTGATGTGGAACCATAAAGACCCAAAATTGCCAAAGCAATACTGAGGAAAAAGAACAAAGCTGAAGGGACTTCCCTGGTGGTCCAGTGGTTAAGACTTCGCCTTCCAATGCAGGGGGTGCGGGTGGGGAGCTAAGATCCCAAATGCCTCATGGCCAAAAAACCAGAACATAAAACAGAAGCAATACTGTAATAAATTCAATAAAGACTTTAAAAATGGTCTACATAAAAAAAAAAAATCTTAAAAAAAAAAAAAGAACAAAGCTGGAAGCATAACCCTCCCAGGCTCCAGACAATACTACAAAGCTACAGTAATCAAAACAGCATGGGGGCTTCCCTGGTGGCGCAGTGGTTGAGAGTCCGCCTGCCGATGCAGGGGAGACAGGTTCGTGCCCCGGTCTGGGAGGATCCCACGTGCTGCAGAGCGGATGGGCCCGTGGGCCATGGCCGCTGGGCCTGCGCGTCCGGAGCCTGTGCTCCGCAACGGGAGAGGCCACAACAGTGAGAGGCCCGCATACCGCAAAAACAAAAAAACAAAAAAAAAAAAACCAGCATGGTATTGGCACAAAAACAGACATATGGATCAATGGAACAGAGAGCCCAGAAATAAACCCACACACCTAAGTTCAGTTAATCTTCAACAAAGGAGGCAAGAATATACAATGGGGAAAAGACAGTCTCTTCAGCAAGTGCTGTTGGAAAAGTTGGACAGCCACATGCAAATCAATGAAATTAGAACGTACCTTCTCCCCATACATAAAAATAAACTCAAAATGGCTTAAATACTGAAATATAAGACATGACACCATAAAACTCCTAGAAGAGAACATAGGCAAAACATTCTCTGACATAAATTATACCAATGTTTTCTTAGGTCAGTCTCCAAGGTAATAGAAATAAAAGCAAAAATAAACAAATGAATGAAATAATGCCATTTGTAGCAACATGGATGTACCTAGAGATTATTATACTAAGCAAAGTAAGTCAGGAAAAGAAAGACAAATACCATATGATACCACTTATATGTGGAATCTAAAATACAACACAAATGAACATATCTACAAAACAGAAACAAACTCACAGACATGGAGAACAGACTTGTGATTGCCAAGGGGGAGGGGGCATGGGGAGGGAAAGATTGGGAGTTTGGGATTAGCAGTTGCAAACTATTACATATAAAATGGATAAACAACAAGGTCCTATTGTATAGCACAGGGAACTATATTCAATATCCTATGATAAACCATAAGGGAAAAGAATATGAAAAAGAATATATATATGTATAACTGAATCACTTTGCTGTACAGCAGAAATGAACACACTTTAAATCAACTATACTTTAATAACATTAAAAAAAACTGTACGGTACTGGCACAAAAACAGACACACAGAGCAATGGAACAGAATAGAGAGCCTAGAAATAAACCCACACACTTACAGTCAATTAATCTATGACAAAGAAGGCAAGAATATACAATGGAAAAAAGACAGTCTCTTCAATAAGTGGTGCTGGGAAAACTGGACAGCTACATGTAAAAAAATGAAATTAGACCATTTTTCTCAAGCCATATACAAAAAATAAACTCAAAATGGATTAAGGACCTAAACATAATACCGGAAACCATAAAACTCCCAGAAGAAAACATAGGCAGAATACTCTTTGACATAAATTGTAGCATATTTTTTGGATCCATCTCCTAAAGCAAAGGAAATAAAAATAAACAAATGGGACCTAATTAGATTTAAAAGCTTTTGCACAGTGAAGGAAACTATCAACAAAATGAAGAGACAACCTACTGAATGGGAGAAAATATTTGCAAGATATGACTGACAAGGAGTTAATATCCAAAGTGTTTAAACAGCTCATACAACTCAACATCAAAAAAAAAATAACCGGATTAAAAAATGGGCCAAAGACCTGAACAGACATTTTTCCAAAGAAGACATACAGATGCCCAGCAGGCACATGAAAAGATGCTGAACATCATTAATCATCAGAGAAATGCAAATCAAAACTATGAGATATCACCTCCCACATGTCAGAATGTCTATCATCAAAAAGAACACAAATAACAAATGTTGGTATAGACATGGAGAAAAGAGAACCCTTGTACAGTGTTGGTGGGAATGTAAATTGGTGCAGCCACTGTGGAAAACAGTATGGCTCAAAAAAAGAAAAACAGAACTACTATGTGACCCAGCAATTCCACTCCTGGGTATATATGAGAAAAAAATGAAAACACTAATTTGAAAAGATACATGCAAACCAATGTTCACAGCAGCATTGTTTACAACAGCCAAGATACAGAAACAACCTAAGTGTCCATCAATAGATGAATGGATAAAGAAAATGCAGTATATATATACAATGGAATACTACTCAGCCACAAAAAAGAATGAAATAATGTCATTTGCAGCAACATGGATGGACTTGAAGAATATAATGCTTAGAGAAATAAGTCAGACAAAGAAAGACAAATACTGTATGATATCACTCATATGTGGAATCTAAAAAATAAAACAAACTAGTGAATACAACAAAGAAGAATCAGACTCACAGATACAGAGAACAAACTAGTGGTTACCAATGGGAAGAGGGAAGGGAGGAGGGGCAAGATAGGGACAGGGGATTAAGAAGTACAAACTACTATGTACAAAATAAATAAACTACAAGGATATATTGCACAGCACAGGAAATATAGCCAATATTTTATAACTATAAATGGAATGTAACTTTAAAAATTGTGAATCACTGTTGTATACCTGAAACTTATATAATATGGTACCATCAGCTACATCTCAATTTAAAAAAAAAACTTGTGCTAATCATTTAAATTTTTAAGTTTGTCTTTACTTAGAACATTAACCAGCAAATAGAAAAATAACATAGCAAATCAAGAGGACAAGAAAGAAAGGAAAAGCTTTATATTTTGGTGCCTTTAAGGGCACTTGCTTCCCTGCTTTTCACTGGACCCTTCCAGTCACATGGCCAGCCCTGTACCTCCTCCAGCTTCCTTTGCTATTCTGCTTTGGCTCCTGTAGCATCACTTAATATCCTGCAGTTCCCTGAAAATCATCCCACACTCCTCATGTCCTCGTGCCTTTGCCCACGCCTCCTCTACCAGGAATACCACTCTTCTCCCTTCTATACATCTGTGAACTCCTGCTCATCCTCCAAGGTGCTGTCTGCATCTCCCCGGTCACACCCTGACCTCAGGGGATCAGACAAGGCCCAGGGCTGGGGGAGGGACTTACTCAAGGAACCTGGTGATGTACTCGCGGCTGCAGCGGGACCAGGTGAGAGGCGCAGCGTCGTACAGGAGCTGTGGAGACATGATGAAAGGCCGTTTCCCAACGGGCTCACAGTCATTGCCGCTTCCGTCATGCTGAATGCCAAAACTGTGTGAGAGCACAGGCCCCAGGGGCGAGTGAGCCAGTGGGAAGCCACCAGGCCGCCCCTCCCTCGGAGGTCTGCAAGGTGCTGGATCCTGGCTCCCAGGGCTGGCTCTGCCACCAAACCACTGTGTGGCCTGGGGAAAGTCATATCCCGTCTCTGAGACTCAGTTTCCTTAAGGTAAAACGTGGGTGTGCTAACTAGTGTCCCACAGGGCCCTCTGCCAGGTGCACCAGCCTGAGCCTGAACTAAGCACCAGGGACGTGGAGCAGCCTGGCTCCTGCAATGAGCTGGCAAACAACGGCAAGCCAGGTGGCATGTGTGGGGCCCACTGTGGCCCTCGCAACCTCACTGGTGCCAAGAACAGTCTGACAGGGTTCCTGCCACCCCTCAGGTCCTGTCCCAAAGCTGTGCAGTGGAGTGAGGGAGTCTGAGCTCCTGCGCCACAGTTAAAGTCTCAAGACCATCCTTGGGAAAGACATGAGAAAAATTACCTTTGCTGAGCACTTACTATGTGCCAGGCACCATACTAAGCACTTTGAGAAACACTATCTCTCTCAGCCCTCAGGGATGACCCAACACCTCGGACCAACAGAGCTCTCTGTGAGCCTGCCCTCACTGGCTCCCAGACATCTAAGACTGCCATATTCACAGCTAAACAGTCTGGGCACAGAGGGCCAAGGGCACGGGCCATGCCTAGGCATAATAGCCTCATGTGGAGATGTCCAACAGAGGGAGCCTTGGACATCACTGAATCCAACCCCCTCAATCAACAGGGAAGACACAGAGGCCCAGAGCGGGCAGGGAACTTGCCTAGGGTCACAGAGCGATTAGGAACAGGGGGCTGGCAGGGACTAAGATTAAGAAATGCAAAGCACTGAGGGCAACAGGGAGGGACAAAGACCTATGGTGACTTTCTGGCCCATCTCAACCCCACTTCAAATAAGACTCACCCCTCTCCTAACAGGGAAGCGGCCTGTCTATGGGGTGGGGACAGTGCCAGGGATAGCATGTGGCCAGGATGGGCTCATTCCTCAAGGCAGGGCTCCCTTCCCTGGGATTGTGTGGGCCATTGGCTTGTGCCCACAGGTTGGGAGGTGAGGTCGGGTTCTTAGTGTGGCAGTGGGGTTGGCGGGGTACCTGTGCCCGAGCTCGTGGGCCACAGTGAAGGCCAGGGGCAGGCCCGTGTCCTCGTTGATGCTGCAGCTGCGGTGAGGCTGACACATGCCCGCCACGTGGGACAGGCCCAGGGTCTCGCAGGGCTGGTTCATGGCGGCACACAGGTCCTTCCTGCACAGGCAGAGAGAAGGGGCCCTCAGGCTGACTTGGCCCGGAGCCAGGCCCACCCAAGCTGACCCTGAGGGAGGTTGGGAGTGAAAAGGATGCCCCTGCCATCGCTCCGAGACCCGCGCAGGAGCCATTTGGGAAGCAGGTGCCTTCGTTCACCCAGGACACCTATCTGGGCCTGGGGAGTAGACCCATGCACAGACAATTTGGGTTACTACCCCAGCGAGGATGCTGACAGAAGCTGCCGGAGCTCAGCAAAGGGAAATAACTCCACTTCAAGTTCAAAAACACTGCCTCTGAACAGATAAAGAGTTGTCAGAGGTTGGGGTCATGTTGAAGGGGGGTGGCGTGTGAGTAAGATTTTCTGGTTATAAAAGAGTTGCACAAGAGATCCTTCTAATAGAACCATTCTATATCTAGACTGTGGCAGTGGATACAGGAACTTACACATGTGATAAAATTGCATAGGACTTAATACACACACACACACACACAAACAAGTTAAGTGCATGTAAAACTAATGAAACCTGAATAAGTCTGTGGATCATATCAGCGTCAATTTCCTGGTTGGGATATAACTACAGTTATGCCAGATGTTACCACTGTGGGGAACTGGATGAAGTATAAATGGTACTTCCCTGTATTATTTCTGACAACTGCATGGAATCCACAATTATTCCAAAATAAAAAGACCTCCCCCAGTACTGCTAGAATCCAGTCTTGGGTCAAAGGTGAGCAAACCCTCCTCAAAATGAGGCTCCCTCCCCCGCTGAGGGTCGGGTAGCACCTCCCGCCCATGCAAGCTCTACCGGCTGCACCCATGGTCCAGCCCCTCACAGTGGCGGTACCTGGTGAGCAGGATGGCGGTGTCATGGTGCAGCGGGTGGGCGTCCCTTTTCATGTTGATATTTTTCTGCCACTTGCAGAAGCTCCTCAGGGTGTTGTCTGCGTGGTGAGTGATCTTTAGGTCCTCCTGGGGGCAGAGAGCGTGGCCACTCAAGCCTCTCCCTGAGCTCTGAAGGGTCAGGCCAAATTCTCCTTCACATGAAGGCGGGAGACAGAGGCCCAGAGGTGGCAGTGGGCAGACAAGCAGGCAGGCCCCCAGTCCAGCCTCCAGTCTGACAACCCCGCCCACAGGCACATGCCAGGTGGGACCTAAGAGAGGGTCAGCCAGGGACTGGGGGTGACAGATGACACTGCTTGGGCCAAGGAGGCCCTCACTGTGCCCTTCCACATGAGGCAGCTCAGGTAAGTGGCAGGAGGGCCCTGGCAGACGATGCCCATCGCAGGGGGCAGTGTGGGGCCACGTGACTTCTCACCTCCTCATCTTCCAGCAGGACCAAGCGCACGACGGTGATGTGGATGGGGTTCCCGATGCTGGGGTCATGAAACAGGCCGGCCACCTGCCCAAGAGATAAGGGTCAGGCTGTCACCTTGGATACAGGATATGGGCAGCCTCTGCCCACCTCAAGGGATGCACACCCAAGTTCACACAATGGGGAGCTCACCAGTGCATGCATCCCATACATGAACGTGCCCACACCTGTACACACACTTCCCCAACCAGCAACAGCAGAACCTGGGGAGGACGAGAGGGCCTCCCAGCACCCGGCCATTCCTGAGCACCAGTTTGGGATCCTATTCCCCAGCTCACACCTCCAAATGCTGGCTTGTTGGCCCATCTCAGGGCCCTAAGCTGCCCTGGCTAGGACAGCCCTGCAGCCCGCTCCTGCCCTGAGGACGCCAGGACCAGCATCCCAGGAGAGAGCCCTCCCATGAGGCATGACCTGGACACGGCCTGGGAGAGGGGTGGAGGCAGGCAGAGGCCCATCTTCCCTGGGGCTGAGAGCCATGGGGCCAAGAGGGCAGGTGTGTGTGCCTCTCAGAGGCCCCCGTAGCTAAAAGGGCGGCTCCACATTCAGCCCCAAGGTGCTGGGAAATGGGGGTTAAAGCTATCTGCTCTTTTAAAGCTCCCTCAGAACAAGAAAGGGGCCAGCCCACAACTGGGGACAGTTGTCAAGGTCCCAGCAGGCAGAGGTGTCAGGACACACCAGTTGTGTGTTGGCTTCTAGCAATTCCATCAAGAAAAATAATATTCAAATAGGAATGGACAAAACACACACTGTTAAGAGGGCAGAAAGCCCCTGATAATGGGGATGAATTACACCGTCAGAGCCCAAGGTCAGGAATGGTGAAGACAGCGATGCAACGTGTCTCTGTGCCCTCCATGTACATGCTGGAGCTGGGAGCACCTCTGCACTGCCTTCTTCCACCACATCAGCCAGTTCTGCCTCCTAAATTTTGTCCTCTAGCCCACCTGCAGCCTTGCACCCCAGTCATCTGTCTCTGAGATGCAAACCCAATCACCCTATGCCCTTGCTTAAAGCAATGAGTGGGTCTTCACTACCCACACATAAGGAAAAAGTCCTAGACCTGGCATACAGGCCTGTGTGGTCTGGCCCCTGCCCACCTCTACGGCCTCACTCCCCTCCTCAAACCCCCTCACTCCTGGCTCCAACCACTCTGGCTTTCTCTCAGAATCCCATGATCCTTCCTACCACAGGGCCTTTGCAGATGCTGTGCCCTCAGCCTGGAACACCTTCCCAAGTTATCTCTCACCCTCTCTGAGCTCTCACCCCTCCATCATGTCTTTTGGGGAGCCTTTCTTCTACCCGACACTCTCAAACCACCATGAACTTGTCCTTACTAGTACCCCCTCCATCACACCTTCATATTCATCAGGGTGACGGCTTCATTAACGTCTCTCTCCCATTCCAGACCATAAGCTCCATGAGGGCAACGTCTGTGCGGACTCCCTCTTACAGCCCCAGTAATCTGTCCAGTACCTGGCACATGATGGACTCAAGAAACAGTTGCTGAATGAATGAATCTTGAGCACTTGCTAAGTTTTTCCAACGCGTTATTTCATTAAAAAAAAAAAACAGTGAAAAATGAAAAGAGTACCCGGAGAAAGTCAGATTAAAAGAACAAGTCTTTCCTAGTCGACATGCAGGTGAACTCAGCAGCAGCATCCAACTAAATGGCTCCAGAGGAGCCCCTGAGGGTCTGCTAAGACCTGCCCCAACAACTAGCCCACCCCATATCCTGAGTTAGCGCTGGGATAGCTTCCTGTCACCACAAAGCCCCACCCCCAGCGGATATAACACCTCTCACTGTCCCCCAAGAAGTATGGAGGTGAAACAGACGCTGGGAGGGACTGGAGGGTGGCAGAGTCATTACTTGTTGACCAGATCAACCAATGAGTGTCTGTTTATGGCCTGAGGTCAGTGTGGTTGTCTGGATAAAACGATACCCAGGGAAGACGAGTCCTGCTCTGGTGCAGGCCTGGAGAGCAATCCAGGGTGGGCAGTATTCATGAGAGTAAGATCTGGGGGTTACAGGTGACCACAAGCTCCCAATGAGCTGACAGTATGACATGAGCCACTCAAAAAGGGCCTGTAGGGCCTCCCTGGTGGCGCAGTGGTTGAGAGTCCGCCTGCCGATGCAGGGGACGCGGGTTCGTGCCCCGATCCCGGAGGATCCCACATGCCGCGGAGCGGCTGGGCCCGCGAGCCATGGCCGCGGAGCCTGTGTGTCCGGAGCCTGTGCTCCGCAACGGGAGAGGCCACAGCAGTGAGAGGCCCGCGTACAGCAAAAAAAAAAACAAAAAACAAAAAAAAAAGGGCCTGTGACCTCAGAGGACATGAATAGAATTGAGGGCGCAAAATTGGGTGGGGGGATCTCTCTTGCTATGCTTGGAAGAGACCCACCTGAGCTCCCGGGCTCAGACCTGGGTCTGGCACAGAGAGGACACTGACGGAATGGAACCTGCAGGAGGCCCTGGTAAAGAGGAGTGAGCTGTCCTGAAGGTGGCTGTGGGGCCGAAGGGCAGATGCTAAAGCAGCCACAACAGCAGCAGTAACACTGACCGAGCCTAGCACACACAGTCCTCATGCTGGGAGCGACACATGCCTTATCTCACTTAACCTTCTTACTTCTCAGGCAGGCATGACCATCCCCACCTTACAGATGGAGTAACGAGGCTCAAAGAGAGGCTGAAGAGGGGATCAGAACCCAGGTCTGACTGCATCGAAGTTTCTGCTCTTACTTCTTAAGTTTGGAAAGTGCTGCCTGCCTCCTCTCTGAGGGATTCTCAATGCTTATAGCTTTGGAGGCTCTGAGAAGTCCTGCAGTAAAGTCTGTGTTCCTTTTTTTTTAACCCTGTGTTGCCAAACTTTTTCAACAGCGCCATCTTTCTTCACAGAACACTTAGTAGCATCCCTTGGAACAAGTACTCCCTGGAATATTCTTTGAGAAATGCTACAATGAGGTACAGCTTCCCCAGCATGGGATCCTATTCTTATGCATCCATCACCTCATCCTTGGTACAGAGCTGGCACTCATCACATCAGCGTTACAGAACTGCTCCAGAGGGAAAAGAGGGTAAGTTCTCCCCATCCCCACCACCCTGTTCCCCCATCCTTCCAGCACACTCTGGCCACCACAGCGACCCAGCTGTGGGCAGGCTGAGGGGCAGAGAGGATAGAGTGAGACTTTGGAAGCAGATAAATCTGACCTCCGGTCCCAGCTCTGCCACTCACTAGCTGTGTGACCTTGAGCAAGCCCCTTGGCCTCGCTGAACCTTTGTTCCTTCAACTATGTAATGGGGCTGAGGCTTAGATGAGGCAGTGAGTGTGGAGCACTGGACAAGCAGCAGGTGTTCAGAAGGCTCCAGCCCTACCACACGGTCCAGCCCTCCTCGGAGGCTGGCTGCATGCCACCCCATGCCCCTGCCATCTCCTGGAGTCTCCCTATCAGGTATCCAGCACTGTTAGGCTCATAGGTGCCCCGACTCTGTCCCGACCAATGCTGGACTCGCCAGCTTGGGAAAACCTGATACTGTCCAGAGCAGGTGACTGTGAAAGCCAGACCCTCACTCCTCCAGGGTGGGGCTCACAATGTAAATGTGTGCGTCCTGTGAGCCTGGACAGGGAGGCAAGAAGGGGCCCCGCTTTGGGGCCAGATCCTTGACAGGGGATGTCACGGGGGAGCCTGGAGGGCTCAGTACCTGCCCACATGGAACACTCAGAAAAAATGAGGCAAATAAACCCAGCTAACCATTGGTGGCTCCAGCCAAGCTCCTGGGCCTCCTTCAGGCTGAGGCCCTGAGTGGAGGATCTCATGGCCTGGGAACCTGACCTTGCCCACCCCGAGTCCAGAAGCCAGGCCCCGCTGTCCAGCAATGGTCCCTCCTGAACCCTGGCCTTTAGTGGTTTTCTCCCTGGGCAGACAAGGCTAAATAGAAGCTTGGCTGGGTCTTAGAGCCCTCAAGTGCCAGGCAGAAGGCTATGACCTTTATTCCATAAGGAGGAGGGAGCCAACATGGGTGGCCAAGTCGGGCAGGAACTGGCCCAGAGCTGAGCTTGCCAATGCAGACTGAAGTAGTGGGGGCATGGTGGCCACAGATGGCACCCCTTTCTTTCTCTGACCCCAGGCTTCATGGTAATAAAAGGGGTGGCCAGACCTTCGATGATCCGGAGCGCACTTCCTTTAGTGTTGCAGGGGGTGTAAGGCTGGCACGGGCGGAAGTCACAGCACATGACACTGGCCACATCAGCTGCAGAGCACACATCCCCCGCCCTGTTCTCAGTCACCCAGCCCAAGAGGAAAACAGTGTTGTTCAGTGGGTGGCCTGCTAAGAATGCCATAGGCAGAGATCTTTTCTCCCAGGGGCCGAAGGAAGCAGCTTGGCTGCCTGAGGCCTCCCACCTGCACACCCAGGGCAGCAGCAGGGAGGGACTGGCTGTCACTATAGGAGCAGGAATCACCAGCTCCAACCTGCCACAGTGCCCCAGGTGGGACCTGGGAGACCTGGGCTCCTGTTCGGCTCTGTCTTGCCTCGCTTGTGACCTGGGCAAGTCACTCACCCTCCTGGGGCCTAGTTATCTCAACTGTCCCGTGGCGTCAAGAGCAGTAGGACAACGCTGTAAGGTACTATTGTCATCCCGTTCATAGGTGAGCAAGCTGAGGCTAAGGTAGGTAATGTGGCTTGCCCAAGGTCACCAGCTAGTAGAACACAGAACTGTACAGATCCTTCTAACTCTGCTGCGTGCTGATGTCTCAGGCAGGGGCTGGTCTGATCGGTCATTTCCGTGTCCCCAGCGACCAGCACAGGTCCCGGCACAGAGGAGGGAGGTTTGTTCAGAGTGGTGTGGATGGGTCAACCAGTCTACGAGCTCCCTCAGCCTCCCCTCCCCCAGCTCTGGGCCTGGCAGCGGGTGGAGGCTGCTGAGCCAACGGGGTGGAACGACACTCAGTGGTGTCCTCACAGCAGCCCCAAAGGCCCCACCTCTGCCCAGGCTCTCTCCTAGTGACTCCCTGCAGGGCCTCCCATCCCCTCCTGGACTTAGGAGCTGGAAGCTTATACCTCCTGCTTGGGGCCTGGGGTACACCCACCCTTTGTACCTCAACACCACCATCCCCTGGCAGCCCTCACCACCCCCACGCACCGCCCGCAGCAGCCTCACCATGTTCATGACGGTCAGCACGTAGCTCTCGACATTCGGCTGCCCGTGGTACTCCACCATTTTAGCATCGGCTACCACCAGGGTCTCCACCCACTTCTCTTTGCTGACCGAGCGCTGGTGTAGACGCCTCGGCCGCTGCCGCCGCCACTGCTGTCGCTGCTCCCAACGCTCCCGTCGGGGCTCCAGCTCTGGGGACTCTGTGGGCCCCAGATGGGCTGTGGGTTCGCTGCCAGTAGATTGGCCCAGGGCACACGTCTCAAGGGCCTTTCCCCAGTGAGCTCTCTCTGGGTCAGTGGGAACAGTGCTGGGATCAGAGGCAAAAGGCCTGGACTCCCATCATGGCTTTGCCCCAGACCTGTGCTGTGTGACCCTGACCTGGTCACTTCCCTTCTCTGATCCTAGGGGATGCCTGACTATAAATAGATAAGTTGATCAGCCTCACAGAGTGACTTCGGGGGGCTAATGAAATGGTGGATGTGAACACAATAAAGCACTGTGTCCGTGAGGCGAGCTCCTAAGCCCCTATCTCCCCACGCTGATCCCTCCCTCACTGCGGGGTAAGTACATCCCAACACATGCAGATCCCCCGGCCTAACCCCCAGCCTGGGAGGCTGACCAAGACCCCAGCCAGCTGACCCCACTGGGGACCTGCCCCACTGACCCAGGCTGCCCCCAGATCAGAAGAGGAAGCACATCTATGAAGCTGGGGAAACTGAGGGCGAGAAGCATGCCTCTTTGGATATCTGTTCCAGCAAAGAGAGTCCCTGAGCTGTGGGCAGCTCGTGAAGTTGGAGCAGTCCCCAAACCCCAGCAGCCCTTAGCAGGCAGCTCCTTACAGAGACTGGCCAGCACTTACTGTGGTCACTCTGCAGAAGAGGTGCTGGGTGCCACACTTTAGGTCTCCAAAATGGAAGTTAGTTATCCTGGGGTGGGACCAGAGTGGGGAGGGGAGGGAGGTTCCTGGCTAGCTGTCCTGCTGGGGTTGGGTATGGCCCGGCCTCGCCTGGACACTCGAAGAATAGTTGGCACAGCTGGAGGTGCCCCAGGCAGTGAGTGGGGAGGGGCAGGGAGAGATGGAGACGGAGCCCTGAGGTGGGGAGATGGATGAGCTGACAGTGAGAGAAGCCAGTCCAGGGCATGAGTGGGGGCAGGCCTGACAGGCAGAGGCCTCAGGCCCGTGGCACATTTGGAGGGCACAGGCTTTGATGATGTGCCTGTCGGTCTGTGTCCCTTTGGTCTAACAGGAGCTGGGCATGGAGGTGTTGACAGAGGTTTCTAGAAGGCCCCTCCATGCCCCCAGACCCATCCCCTACCCCAGAGCTGGTAGCAGAGAAGCATACCTTTCACCCCACAGGTGCCTGGAGCCCTGGGGTCCCCCGGCTCTGCCCACCTCTCAGGGGCTTGGCGCTTGTATACCACGTGCGGCTGGGCACGGCCAGGGCGGGCTGGGACACCCTCCAGGGGCTCAATGAAGTAGTCCTCGTTGGAGAGCTGGAACACACCTTTCTGGGAAAGAAGCACCAGGGTCACTTGGGGAGGACTGGCACTCAGCTGCTCTTCCCACCCATCCCAGAGGCCTGTCCTGCCCAGCGGAGCCCACCATCCCAACTGACCCTGACACACTGTGCTTTCCTCCCTCTGGGCCTTTGTTCACTTTGTACCCTCTGCCTGGAATGTCCTTCCTTACAGCTTCACCCAGCCAAAGGCTTCTAGGCTAAGCTCAGAAGCCACCAGCCTAGCAAGCTGCTCCATACACCCACCCTACCCCTTAGCCCATAAGAAGCAAGAAGTGGGTCTGCATCCCCAAAGAAAAGCAGGAATTACAATTAAAAGCTTAACATCAAGAAGAAAAAAAAGACCTGGGGATGTAATGTACAGCATGGTGACTATAGTTAATAATACTGTATTGTGTATTTGGAAGTTGCTAAGAAAGATCTTAAAAGTTCTCATCACAAGAAAAAAACTATATGTACATAAATTTGTAACTAGACTTATTGTGATCATTTCACAACACATAGGTGTCAAATTGTTGTCTGAAACAGTGCATTATCAGCTCTAGGGGCTGGAGGCCTGGGTTGAATGCAGACTCCACCACTGGATAACTGGGTGACCTTGGGCAAGTTCTTCTCTGAGCCTGCTTCCTCATTTGTAAAATGGGAATGATGCACCTGTCGCTCAGGCTCAACAAGATTAATTAACTATACGGAAAGGGAGGAGCACAGGCTGCGTAAATGAGAGACTTTCAAAGGCCCAGATACCCTAGAGCCTGTGAGGTGGGCTGTATTAGGCCCTGCCCTGCCAAAGCCCATGGCTTTTCCTGAGCAATCTGAGCTGAGGCTCCCCCCACCAACAGTGGATGGCCGAGAATGTGCAACCCCCCAACTCCTCCCACACTCCACGCTTGGGAGCTGGGAGCAGAAAGGGGCCCTATCCTGCTTGGAGTGGAGCTGCTCTAACTGGGCGCTCAAGCAGAGGGAGGCAATTAGGGCTGCAGGCAGTAGCCAGCATTACCTCAACCCAGAAAAACCTGGAGGTTGAGGCCTGCTCTCCAGCGAGGCTGCCTCATCACCCCCTGAGACAAGGTAAAGGTGAGGAAGCCTGTCCTGGAGAAGAGCAGCCTAAAGGGGGGGGGGGGCGGAGGGAAACAAACTCATAACTGATCCCCCAAAGAAGAGGGATTCAGCTGCTTTCTAAGTTAGTCTACACACACCACAAACAGTGGTTCTCAAAGTGGGGTGTCTGGACCTGCAGCTTCAACACTATCTGAGAAATTGCCAGAAATTCAGATTTTGCTACCCGCCCCCCCCCAACCATGATACACTGGGTTTTTAACAAGGCCTGGGTGACTCTGGCTCGCATTAAAGTTTGAGAATCGCTAGAGAACAATGAGGCCTGCGTTGTCCACCCCATTTTACAGGTGTGAATACTGAGGCTGGGAGAGGAAAAGCCAACAGGCCGAAGTTAGCAGGCAGGTCCGTGGCCAGGCTGGGGGCAGCCCTGCGTCCCGCCAGAGCACCCTGTGCACACTCACCAGGCCGTCGCAGGCGCTGATGGCTGCCAGGCCGCCCTCGAGCTCAGGGTCCTGCACCTCGCCGAGCAGGTGGCAGGCGGGGGCGCGGGCCCGGATGTGCGCCCGGCCCAGGCCGCCGCGCCGCCGAGTCTCGCTCACGAAGCCGGGTGCCAGCAGGTGCGAATTGGCTGTCAGGTTGAAGCGCAGCTCGCGGCCGCGGTACTGCAGCTCGTAGAAGGCGGGCGCGGCGGGGCGCGTGGACACGTCCCTCTTACGCAGCGTGCGCGGCCACAGCTCGTAGGACAGGAAGGAGCCCCCCGCGTCCACGCGCACCGGGTGCACGATGTCTAACGCTGCCCGGCCCTCGGCGGCGTGCTCTGCAGAGAGAAGAGCCGGACTGGAGTGGGGAGCAGCCAAGAGGGCAGCTGAAGTCTCAGTGTCGGGACTCATACACCCACCACCTGTGCTATTTCACCTCTCCGTGCCTCGATGGCTCCATCTAGGTTATCGGGATAACCTCTTAACAGGTTTCCCTAATTCCACGATTGCCCGTGTGGCATCCCTCTCCCCTAGTCTTCTTTCAGCGTAGCAGTCACAGGGATTCGTTCCAGATCAGTCAGATCATGGCCCTCCTCCGCTCCAAACCCTGCAGTGGCTTCCAGCTCACACACAGCAGGAGATAGAGTTATGGCGATGGCCTGTGAGGCTTTAGGCAAGGTTACCGCTCCAATCTCATCTCTGCTACACTTCCCGAGTTCCCTCCACTCGGCCACTGGCCTCCTTGCTGTTCCTCAAAGTCAGACATGCTCCTGCCTCAGGATTTCGCTTTGCTATTCCCTCCACCGGGAACACGCTTCCCTCAGTGTTCCACCTGACTAAACCCCTCACTTCTTTTCAAGTCCTTCCTCAAAGCTCTCCTCGCTTTATTTTAAAATTGCAACTCCCTGGCTCTCCCTATTCCCCCTTCTCTGCTTTATTTTTCCCCAGAGCACTTCTGACATACTGTATCACTTAACATCTTCATTCTTTTTCCTATTTTTCTTTCTCCATCTCCTCCCAGTGTGAACTCTAGGAGGGCAAGAATCTTCATAGTCTTTGCTGAAGAGTTTAAGTGCCAGAGTATCTGGAAACTAGTAGTTTCTCAGTAAACGTTTGTGTAAAATGTGTAGAATGGGGATAATTGCTTACACTTTGGGAGCTGTGGATTAAATGAACTGAACTGCTCCACATATAGCAGTGCCTGGCCCACTGACTGAACAAGATGGCAAGTATTATTAGTATGACTATTAGCCTAATGGATTTTTTTTTTAAGTGCTTGAGGGTTCTGCACACATCTCCAGGTCTCCTGAGATGGGGAGTCAGAGAAGGACCACCCAGGTAGGGCTCCCTAGCCCCTCATCACTACCACTTCAGCGGAGCAGCTCTAGTTTATTTCTTTCACATTTAAGAGTTTGAATGAAAATGTTCCAGGGCTGCAAAACTTCTGCAGACTTCTGCTCAGGCCCTTGCCATTTGCAGAATCCTCTCCTAGTCATTCTGTCTGCTTGGATTTCCCAGTAAGCTTCATTCTTGACCTTTTTTTGCCATGGACTCCTTCTCAGAAAAATGTTTTTAAATGTATAAGATTAAATATACCAAGGAATACCAAGGAAATTGATCATATTGAAATACAGTTGTCAAAATAATTTAAAAAGTAGATGTGAAATTATGTGCTCCTTTACTAATGCACTAAACAAGATCTAATGGCAAATTTAACAACTATGGTGATTTAGAAGTAGTGATAAATGTCAACCTTATTTCAAGATACCTGCAACTGTATTGAGATAAAATATTTTGCTTTTCCTATTGGTAGCAAAATCACAGATACTGCCAACACTATGTGATTTGTTGCTAATATTTATAATTGAAGGAAATGCTACATTTCACTTCAAGGTTACAAAAATTAAAGATGTAATATATTCCCATCCAAGGTCATGAATCCTCTGAATTCTACCCAGGTCTCTATGGCTGCAGATCCAGGTTAGAACACCTGCCGTAGAGTCCCCAGATTACTTCTGGAGAAAGCAAAGAGACATTCAGAGAAGTGCAGAGACTTGCTTAAAGCCACACAGCGAGAGTAATAAAATCTCCCAAATGGCTTCAATCTCTCAGTAACATGGTTCTACATTCAGCAGTCCGTCCCTTGCTGGGCCTCAGTTTCCCCTTTGCCAACATAAGGAGTTGGACCAGATCAAGTTTTTCAAACTATTTTGGCCACCAGACCTAGTCTTCAAAAGAAATCTCATGTGGACACATACACACATAAGAGCACCACTGCTGCGGGTGGGCAGGAACCCCAGGGCTCATGCTCTTGTTCCCCCTTTTCCTCCTCTGCAGTTCCCAGGCTCTGAGGTACAGGTAGGAAACTGGCCCATGTGAGGTGTCTCCCAGCTTCAGGTCCTGCCCAGATCAGCTGGCTTTATGCTCAGCTCCTGGGATCCTGGCTGCTCATGACAATAACCCCTCGAGGCCACAAGGATGCCTGAGTGCCCTGCAGCTGTCCCACAGGGCTCTCTGTGTGGCCACTGCTGGCGCTGGAAGGGAAGCCAAGCCCAGCCTGAAGCTCCATCCAGGCCAGGCCGCAGAAACCCAAACTGCCCTCCAATCTGTCTCCTGTCAAACCACGTGTAAAGTGCCCTGCACACGCCAGTGGTGTGCCCCCCTGCCCATAACTGCCCCAGCAGGCCAGCCATCAGGGCATGGTCCTCTAAGAGCATGCTCCGAGCGAGGCAGTGTGGGCTGGGGTGACTTGCCGTGTGGCTCTGGACAAATTTTCCCTGTCTCTGAGTTTCAGGAGGGCACCAGTGCAAGGATTTTCCAGACATCTCAGATGAGAATTTGTTAAAAACAAATTCCCAGGCCCTGCCCAGACCCACTGAACCAGCATCTCCAGGAAACAGGACTGGGAAGCTGTGGGGTATTTTTAAATTTTATTTTAACATATTTATTGGAGTATAATTGCTTTACATTGTTGTGTTAGTTTCTGCTGTATAATAAAGTGAATCAGTTATACGTATACATATATCCCCATATCTCCTCCCTCTTGCGTCTCCCTCCCACCCTCCCTATCCCACCCCTCTAGGTGGTCACAAAGCACGGAGCTGATCTCCCTGTGCTATGCGGCTGCTTCCCACTAGCTATCTATTTTACATTTGGTAGTGTATATATGTCCATGCCACTCTCTCACTTCGTCCCAGCTTCCCCTTCCCCCTCCCTGTGTCCTCAAGTCCATTGGAAGCTGTGTTTTTACCAAGAGCCTCAGGGGACTGTGATCATCAGGGAAGCTAGGAAATTCCTCACTGGAAGTGAACCTGGCTGAATGAACATCAGCAGTACCTGGAGAGCTCTGAAAAACTGCAGCTGTCCAGGACCCAGCCCAGAGATTCTGATTCCATAGATCCAGGGCTCTGAGGCCCCAGAATCTGTATTTTTTCCTGTATTTTTCTAAACCTTCTGGGGATTCTGTTGTAACCATTTCAGGGCTGGCATTTGAAAGCCACTGGGCTGGATAATTGAAGGAGACTTCTTGCTCTGACATCCTAATAAGGGCATTTGGGATGGCAACTCCACAACCACAGCCGGCAGACTTGTTTTTTGTTTGTCAGTGTATTGATTTGTGGGGGTGGCGTGGTTTGTTGGGCTAGCAAAAATGTTGGAAAGTATTTAATCAGTTGCTAGTGTTTAAAAAAATCACATAATTTTGTATAAAAATCTCCATTTTCAGCTTAAAGTCTCATCATCCATCCATGTCAGGCCTAAATTCACACTTGTCAAAAGTGGCCCTTTAGAGAGGGTCTGTGCTCCCCCATCTGCCTCAGTCTCTACCACTCCCTATGGTGTTCTCAACACTGTAGCTACATATAGGTTGCCTTCAGCTTCATACTTGTATTGTCTTTCATTCAGTAAAGAACTGAATCTCTAACAAAAATGGGAAAACAAGAGATGGGCCAAGAAGCCCCATGTTTCGAGAAAAATGTCTTCCCACCAGCCTTGTTATGTTACCTGCCTGGTCCACCCCTCAGAATGGAGAAATAGGTGCAGGGCACTCGTGATGCTTACCCCTGGCACAGTGCCGAGGAGGTCCAAGAGAGGGGAGGGGATACCCCACAGATGGACGGGGATGAAGAAAATCTTCATTAAAGGGGCACATGTGAAATGTCCCTTGACATACAGGTACGTATTTAAGCGTGAAGATAAGGAGGGCATCTTGGTGGTGGACATCATGTGGTAGAGCTCCAGAGAAGTAGGAAAAAGCCAGGGGTGAGGGGAACAAGCAGTAAGAAGCTTGGCCCAGGTGTGTGTTTTGTGAAATGAGAGACAATGGAGTGACAAAATAATGCACTGTCAAAAGTATGGGCTTTAAACATAGGAAGACCCAGGTTCAGGTGCCAACTTGGCCACTTAATAGTTGTGTGGCCTAGACAGTCACTTAATCTTGCTGAGCCTCAGTTTCCTCATCTGCTCAGAGAATCCAGGTCAGAAAATTTAATGAGGGTCACAGGGCAAATAGACGGAGAATAAGACAACAGCCACACCCCAAGGCTTTGTTTTAAATGAGTATTAACAGCAGTTCCCAGGGCATGAACCATCACAGCCAAGGCTGCTAAAGACAAGCTCAAGGTCTGGGGGTGCTGACGCTAACCAGCCATGAAGTGCTCAGTATACCAGAAAAACGAATTCTACATGGCATACTTCTAGGCAACAGCAGTGTCCTCAAACGTGTGTGGGTGGGAGAGGGTAGGATGTATGTGGCTGGGGAATTGGAACCACTGGGGAGAAATGGCTCCAAGAGCTCAACAGTGTCCCTGGGGAGGGATCCATGACCTCGGGGTTATGCGGTCCTGTTGACAATCCCTGCTCTAGACCTTGGGAAATTATTGCAAGACAGAAATTCAAGTGAGTTATAAAGAAGCATCCTCTTAAGTTCAAAAATGTAATGGGACTAAGTAGAAATATGCTGCAGGTGAAAGGCATTAGAATTAATGTGCTCTAGAGACAGAGTGCAGGGGTTTGAATTTGCAGCTCTGCCACCTACAGCTGTGAGGCCATGGGTCAATTACTCAGCCACACAGTCTCAGTCCTTCCATCTGTAAAATGGGTATGATAATAATCATACCTTAGGTTGTGTAAGAATCCAATGAGTTAATACGTAAGTGCTTAGTACAGTAGATAACATATAGCAAATGTGAACTAAGTTATGATTGAAAATTAGCAAGAGAAGTTCTAAAGTATACTTAGCTATTTCTTTAAAAACCTGTTTTATCTCTTTGCCTAATGGTGTAATAAAATATTTTTTAATCAAAAATTTAAAAATACTTACAGGATGTTACCACTTTTACTGCAATAAATTTCATCTTCTTTTGTTCTGCATTCATTTTCAATAGTCAATTTGTATTGTTTTGCCATTAAAATATTTTTAAATGAGGACAGAGTGAGTTAAAAAATAAACAACTCTGGGGCTTCCCTGGTGGCGCAGTGGTTGAGAGTCCGCCTGCCGATGCGGGGGACACGGGTTCGTGCCCCGGTCTGGGAGGATCCCACATGCCGCGGAGCGGCTGGGGCCGTGAGCCATGGCTGCTGAGCCTGCGCGTCTGGAGCCTGTGCTCCACAACGGGAGAGGCTACAACAGTGAGAGGCCCGCGTGCCGCAAAAAAAACAAAAAAACAAAACCAGAAAACAAACAAACAAACAAAAACTCTTTCAACGTCTCCGATAGCTGACCCCTGGAAGAGACAGTGGTGGCTGAACCTACCACCACCCAGTGCCAGCAAAGGGTAATTTCAGGTTCCAGTCTCTGGTTTGTGGGTGCATCAGAGCTGAGCTAGCAGAGCTAAAGCTACAGCAGGATGGGAGCAGGGACTACTAGTGGTTTATGTCTGAGACTGTCCCGCCAGGGTGTGATTGGACTGAGTTCCTGCCACAATGGGTGTTGAATACTTTGAATATCACCCCTAGGTGACAGAACTGTCACTTTGGAGCTTTTTCCAAAGAAATGCCAACATGGTGTTTACCCTCACCTCCTTATCGAGTACCTGAGTTACAATCCAGCCCTTCAAACGACCCACAGTTCATGCCAAAGAGAAAAAATAACCAGGGTGTGTGTGTGTGTGTGTGTGTGTGTGTGACACACACACCCTCCTCCTTGAGTCTGTCCTCACTTGCCTGCAAGCACATGTGTGCACACACACATAGAGCTCACATGTGTG
Source organism: Mesoplodon densirostris (assembly GCF_025265405.1). Lineage (NCBI taxonomy): Eukaryota > Metazoa > Chordata > Mammalia > Artiodactyla > Ziphiidae > Mesoplodon > Mesoplodon densirostris. The sequence goes on along the minus strand of NC_082664.1, from coordinate 116,199,248 downwards.
ATACAGTGTTTTGATGGCCCCTGCCCCAGTCCCAGCAATCCCAACAAGACCTTAGTTTGTCACATTTTCCTAAAAGTGAGCCCAAGATAAGTTCTCTGGCCTGAAAGAAGGTAGCATTCAGTGGGCAGGGGCCCCGGTCTACATCCCCCAGGCAAGTCCAAAGAAAATGACAGAGCTCAGCAGCCTCAGGATCAGGGATCCTGAGCTGGAGCAGACTGGGGAGAGCCCCATGCTACGTATCAATGGGAGTACTAGAGACAGACACTCACCTTGAAGGGGGACCCAGATTAGATAGGAGGGGTGCCTGCCTCAGCTCCACCCCAAATGGCAGGTTCAAGTTATAGGACACACCAAGGACTCCCTGATCTTACTGGGTCTGCCTGGCAGATTAATAAAAATCATGGCCACCACGTGGTAGGCTCTCTGCTCTGTGCAAAACAATTACATTTAGCATCTCACTTAATTCTCACAAAAACCCTTGGAGGTAGATACCATCATCCCCATTTAACAAAATGGGCAAGCTCATACATGTGTCTGGTCTGCAGTAGAAGTAAAGGGGACCCTGACCTCAGGGGACTCCCTCCCCCACGTTTCTCCCACAGCTGCCAGGGGGCCTGGACCCAAGTTCAGGCTCAGGGGCAGTTCCTTGGGGTAACCACTTTCCTGCTCCCTCATCCCCATCACCTGGTTCTTCCTCATGGGTCCCCAGCTCTGGACAGAAGGAAAACACAGGCTTCACCCAAGTAGCCCAGGAGTCCAAACCAGCGGGTCCCTCTCCTCTCTGAACCTCTTCCCTCATTTACAGAAGGACTTTCCATCACACACCTTACAAGGCTGTTGTGGAGCTGATGAGAAATAAGAACTAGGGAGGCTGGCACATGGTATTTATCATTAGATGTTTGCTCTATGCCCTACACATTGCTGCTAGATAGGGAGCCTCCTCCCTAAAACACTGCCTTTATCAGCTGCTCCCCTCAACGGCTCCCCCAACCTCTAAGATCTGGTTTAAATGTCCCCTACGTTCCGGCCCATATGCTTTTCTGGCCTCACAACCACAATCCCTCTGCTGGGAAGGCAGGTCTCCCCCAGGCCCAGCACGCAGGCCTAATCTAGCCACCCTCCTCCACCAAGCCCGGCCGGGATGCGCCCCCACCCCCCACACGCACCCTTCCAGCCCATCCAAAGTTCATCCATCCTTCCAGTCCCTCCAAGCTCAGGCCCCTCCTCTCCTACAAAGCCTTCCCGTCTGCCTCGCCAGAACGGCTCTCCCCACTACTCGACCCGCCCCCATCAGACCAGGAGCTCCCTGAGGGGCAGGCCAGGGGTCCTCTACACCCTCTGTTCCTAAATTCCGAGGCCGGCTACTCCGGACGCTCCAGGAGCTCCGCGGCCCGGCGGTCGGCGGCGGACGGCGGCGGAGCAAGATTCTGGACACGGGCCAGAGGCTCGTCGGAGGCCAGCCGGCCGGGGCGGGGAGAGCCAAGCCCAGGGCTGGGGAAAGAAGCTTCTTCTCCCCGCTCCACTCCAGGCGCCTTCACACTTGGGGGAGGGGGAGGCAGGAAGCGCAAGGACCGCGCGAGACCCGGCCCGGGGAGCCGCCGAGGGCCGGCAGGCACCTAGAGGCGGTGGGTAGGGGCCGGGGCGGGAGCGCGGCGGGGGACCGCGTAGACCTGCGACCCCGAGCCCTCGTCCGCAGCGCCCTGGCCAGCCTGCTTTTCAGACGAGGCGCACTGAGGAGGGCGAGAAGCTGAATCCATCGCGTGTAAGCCACGCTCCGTCCAGTTCCTCCGACGAGAGATCCCCAGGAGAGACAGACGCGCTCTGCGGTACCCGAGGTGGGGAAGCTGGAGCCCGAAGAGCGTCTAAGAGGCTCTTTCCGGCTACAGGCAAGGTGGGTAGCGGAGTCGGGGTCTAGGGAAGGCTCCCTGGAGGCGCGGTTTCGCGGCCCCAACCCCACCCCTGTCCCTAACACCAGGGGGCGCGACAGCTCCAGGCAGAGCCTGGCGGGCACAGGGTCTAGCAGAGGTGAGAAGGGGCTAAACCGAGGCTGGGGAAGCGGGGAGGGGTGGCAGGGCCGGCCGGCCGGGGCGGGGCGGCCACCCACCTGGTGCAAATCCGTGGGCGCCGGGCGCCAGAGCGCAGAGGAACAGGAGGAGTGGGCGCAGCAGCGGCGCGGGGCTGCGGGGATTCGGGCCGCCGGGCATGGCCGGTGCCGGGCGGCCGCCGGGCGATCCCGCGCGCACACTCTCGTCTCGTCCGCTCGCTGCCCGGTCCCGGGTCCGGCTCAGGACATGCCCGATCCGCGTGCAGCTCCCGGCGTCCCGGGCCCGGACTCCGGCCCGGCGGGCGGCTACGCTCGGTCCGCTGGCAACAAAGGCTGCAGAGCCCGCCCCCTCGGCCGGCAGCGGAGGCAAAGAAAAGACCGGAGAGTGAGAAAGAGAGAAAGAAAGAAAGGGAGGGAGGGAGAGAAGTCGCCGGCCCCCGCCCCGCCCCTCGGGCTCCTTCCCCCGCCCCCGGCCCGCCCCCCAGCCCCGGCTCGGCCTCGCCCCGCCCTGGCCCCGCCCCCGCGGGCTACTCGGGGCCGGTGCCGGCGGCCCACCGCTCTAGGGCGGAGCTGGGGCAGGGAGCTAGTAGCGTCCCCAGACGGCCGCTTGGCCGCCCACCGGGCCGAGGGCGCCCTCTGGCGGTGGAGCCGAGTAGGCCCCTCCCGACCTGAGCCCCCCAAGGCCCCCCAAAGAATCTGGAATTTCTGGAATTTCTTCCTTGTCCCTAAACTGTGCTTGAGGAGGCGCCCTACGGTGTGCTCCCTGGGCTAGGCAGGCCTGCCCTTCTAAGGAAAAGGGACACGGAGGCCTCCCGAGGGTCCAGGGTCTCCAAAGCCAGGTGGGGAGAGAGGCCCAGACTCTTCCCAAGTGGGCAGCTGTTTCCCACGCGGGGCGGGGTCCCTCAATTCCTCATGTCCAGACTCCTTTCCAAGTGTGTTTGCCTGGAGGGAAGCAAAGCATTCGGCCCAAGGGCTGGAGCCCACAGACTCTCAGCAGGGGCCCCCTGGGAGCTTGGAGGCCAGCCAACCCCAGCCTCACATCCTCCGTTGCAAACACAGGCCATCTGTCCTTCCGTGGCCGCAGCCCTGATTCTGGCTTCCTGCTCCCTCCCCCGATGCTCCCAGGAGCCCCCGCCCCTGTCAAGGAGCACTCCCACCCTCCACCTCCTGCTTCACTAAACCTGGTCGACCTCTTGTTCCTCAGGACAGTGGTGGTCCGCTTTCTTCCCCTGGCCAGCCTTTGTGTAGCTATCCCCCTGCCTTCTGCTGCCCACATACCTCCTCCCTGTTCAATCTCACATGCACTTTCCCTCATTCCTGGAAGCTCCCTTCTGGCTCCTTCACCCCAAGCCCTGCTGCCCTCCTGGGGGACCCATGTAGCATGTGGCTACAGAGTTCCTTGACCTCCTCATCTCTAATGACCCTTCCCTGCACTTTAGCCACCAGCCCTCACTGCCACAGCCTAGGCTACGTCATCCCCAACTGCCCACTCTGAAATCTGAAGATCAGATGCCCCACTCTCACACCACACCCTGATGTCTTTCCCACCCTCCCTGAATGTTCACAATCACACTACGTATTTTCCTTACTCGACTCTTATCACCTGCCTCTTCCCCCCACCTACCTGCCCCTCCTGGCCTTACCTACTTCCCCCCCTAGCTATACTCACTGCTCGACCCCCGGGCCCTACCCAACCACTTTCCATTTCTCCCCTGCTCCTAACAGCAGTTGGCCTTGCTGCCAGTGACAGGGACAGTTCAGACCACCACATCCTGTCCCCCACACCCCCATCCTGTGCACCAAGCATCTGTAACTGGCACCTATGCATTTCCCCTCCCTCTGAATGCAATGGAGCAGGCACCTTCCAGCAGTCAGAGACAAAGGCTTCCACCAGGCCTCTGTGCTCCCCTTCTCTCTCCTTGTCCTCCTCACCTAGGACCTTGCTCTAGGTGTTCCCCTCTTTCCTTGGTCTCCATTGGTTCCTGACCCTTAGTCTAAAAACATTCTGGTCTCCCTCCTATTAAAGATAGTGATTATACCCGTCCATGGACAAGTGGTCCCTCTAGTTCCCACCGCACATCTCTGCTCCCTTTCTCAGTGTAACTTCTCCAGGGCGTTATCTAGATTTCTCCTCCTCCCATCTGCACCTCAGACTCACCCCCTCCACCATCTTCCACCCTGGTGCCAGAGCCATAGGACCCTTTTCAGTCCTTGTCACCTTGACCTGCCCGATGCATTCTAGAGGTGCCCTCCCCCTCCCCACTCCTCAACTCTACCCTTGTCTGCCTGGCAAACCTCCTCTTCACCCCACAGGTGTTGGGTATTCATGGGGGCCACAGCAGTGAATGAGAGGGTCACGGTCTCTGGAACTCTCACTCTGGAGGAGAGCCACAGGCCACAGGCTAGTAGACAGAGGTATAAACAAGACCAGCTGCTGAGAGGGGCTATGAAGAAAATAAAACTGGGAGGCTAGAGGGTCTACTTTCCAAGGGGTCAGTCGAGGAGGGCCTTCCTGAAGAGGTGACATTTACCAGGCATGTGAAGGTAAAAGGGAAGAGATGGGCACACACTTGGTGCACCTGAGACCTGTCCTTTCAGGCTCAGCTTATATGTCACCTCTCCCAGCAAGTCTTCCCCCACTCCCTTCTCAGGGTCCCCAGAGCACCCTTTGCCACCCCCATCATGGCACAAATCACACTGCACTGCTGTTGTCTGTTTATGTATCTGTCCACCCCACCACACTGTGAGACTCTCAGGCCATGTCTTCTTTGTTTTGTGATCCCAGCCCCCAGCACAGTAAGCCCCAGAGATGGAGAGGATCTGGGGAGGGGACACACAGTCCTCCCCGGCCAGCACCACAACCTGCTGTCCTCGATCCTTTGGTGAGCCGCCAGGGCCAAACACAGATTAGAGGATTTTTCTGAAAGGCAGCCTAGAAGTTTGTGTTTACAAACGCATCAGCTGACAACAGTCCTCACCTGTTTCCATTTGTGTCCCAGGTCCTGGCCTTTACTCTGTTCACACCCTGCTGGGCTGCCTTCATTTTAAGCCTCCTTGGGAGCCATGCTGGACACGACAGGATACAAAAGAATGCGAGGTTTAGTCCTGCCCTCATGACACAAATAACAATCCAACCGGAAAAATAAGGCCAGCCAACTCCAAGTTTGGGGGGTAAAGTGTACATTTTGAACAAAGCAAGAGATTTGATATTTCAACATGTAGTTATCCAGAATGTCAGGTATCCAATTAGAGTTTCCCCCTGCCAAATCTTGTTAGAATTATTTTGTTTAATTTTAAAATGATTGTTGTGCTACGTAGCTCAACATCTCCAGTAAGATTTAACTTAGCTAAAACACTCCAGAAACTGATCAAACTAAATTAGAAACTAAATTCATTCTACTTCTATATATCCACTTATGTATTAATAGATTGCTTAAAAAGAAACAAATACAGTAGAGCACAGTATATTTAAAATCATAAATGAATAGATAACAATGAAAAAATGAGGTATATATTTTTTTAAATACTATAAAACCTCTTTGGGCCTCAACTTTCTTATCTGTCTAATGGAGACAGTGATTCCCACTCCCCCATTTCACAGTTTTCTAGAGCAGTGGTTCTCAACCAGGGGTGATTTTGCCTCCACGGAATTTTGCAATGTCTGGAGGCATTTTTTTGGTTATCACATCTAGGGGAAGAGTGCTATTGGCAACGGGTGGGTAGAGGCCAGGGATGCTGCTAAACATCCTACAGTGGACAAGTCAGCTCCCCCCAATAACAAAGAATTATCCAGCCCCAAATGTCAATAGTGCCAAGGTTGAGAAACTCTGGTCTAGACGATTAAATAGTCTGAAGGCAGGCACTTGGCAGAGTAAAAGGCCTTTTGTTTTAGTATTTTATTTTGCGTTTTTTGGTAAGGCAAGCACGGGATAAACATTCAAACTTTATAAACAGTGAAAAGTAACTCTTCCCTCCCAAAGCTGACCCCTAGTCCCTCAGTGCTCCTTCCCAGGGGCCATCACTGTTTCTGTTTCTCCTGAATCCTTCTAGAAAAATTCTATGCAAACACAAAGTTACATTGTACACACATGGTGGCACATATACACTCTGTACCTGGCTTTTTTCATTTAACAGTATAGCTCAGAGATGGAAGCTGGGCCAGCATCCTTACTTATGGACCTGCTGCGGTCTTTTAATAGCATGTGGCACATCAACCAGAATGTAAGCTCCACGGGGACAGGAAATCTTTGTTTTGCTCACTAATATATCCTAGGCACTTAGAACAATAGCTGGCATATAATACACGTTCAGTAGATATTTTCAATTATTCATATAAATGTTGGATGGTTGACATTCCATTATGTGTATACGCCATTATACCCATCTCCTACTGGTGGGTATTTAGATTGTTTCTAATCTCTTGCTGTAACTATCCTCTGTGCATATGGGTGAGTACATCTGTAGGATAAAGTCCTGGAACTGGGATTGCTGTCAAGGGCATGTGCATTTGTAACTTTGATGGATAAGTATTGCCAGATTAAGAGCATTATTATTTTTTTTAATTTTTTTGTTTTTTGCGGTATGCGGGCCTCTCACTGTTGTGGCCTCTCCCGTTGCGGAGCACAGGCTCCAGATGCACAGGCTCAGCGGCCATGGCTCACGGGCCCAGCTGCTCCGCGGCATGTGGGATCTTCCCAGACCGGGGCACGAACCCGTGTTCCCTGCATCGGCAGGCGGACTCTCAACCACTGCACCACCAGGGAAGCCCTAAGGGCATTATTTTTGATGGGTCCCTTCCACCCCGGCAAATTCCAAGAACTGCAAAAATAATTTTAAATGCTAAGTTAGGGTACAGATTGCTAAACAAGGATGCCCCCAAAAAAGCTCCCTCTGTGGGACAGGAACTGGGCTAAGAGCTGGCCTTGGAAATGCGTAAGATGATTGACTTGGAAGGGGATGATGAGCTGCCACCATGGGCCTGATTAGCCATTGTTCTGGAAGCCCTGGAGACATGGGTGTTCTCAATATATTCCCATACTTTGAAACACTGCGGCCTTTGCCTGCCAACTACCCAGCCTTAGGAGGGGTGCCTGCCCCTACAGCGCCATGGGGACAACACCACAGGAGTCATGGACATCATCCACATGGAGATTTCAGAGCTGTCAGTCAGCTCAGGGGATAAAGGTCCAAGATTGGCTTCCACTGTCTCACCAGTAGCCATCTGGGCAGTGAGAATGATGATTAGACAGAGGTGAATTGTGACATTGAATGAGCGCTGTATCCCATGTGTTCGCACTGTGCTTTACACGCAATGTCTCACGTAATCCTCCTCCCAACATAAAGTGGACACTATTATGATCTTCATTTTACAGGTGGAGAAACTGAAGAACGGAGAGGTTAGGTAGTTTGCTGAAGGTCCCAGCACCCAAGTCCCTGAGCACTACACACCTCTGCCTCCCACATTGCCAGTTTCAGCTTCTATGCATCAAAGGATCTGTTCCTTCCTGGCTCCTCCTTTGGGAGTTGTTTCTAAGTCTGTCGGACAGCTAGATGTGTGGGAAATGGGCCACTTCCCCTTCACTAGGGATTCACCATGGCTTTCATTTAGGAACACCTCCCAAGTGACAAGTGCCAAGAGCCATGCTGATTTCCAAAGGGACCCTTAAGAATGCCCATCACATTATTCCCTGCAGTCAAATCTTGTCTTCACATCTAGTCCACGAACTCCCGGAGGGCCAGGGTCCTAAGGGGCTGAAGACGAGTAGATCTCAGGAGAAGACTGTTGTGTGGGAGGCTATGTCCCCAGCCTGACCCTGGCACAACCCTACCCATCCTTAGATCTCTTAATGCCCCATACTCGGTAGCCTGATGATTGCCTTGGTGGTTTGTTTAATATTTTTAAAATTTATTTTATTTTATGGCTGTGTTGGGTCTTCGTTGCTGCACACAGGCTTTCTCTAGTTGTGAGCAGGGGCTACTCTTCATTGCGGTGAGCGGGCTTCTCAGTTTGGTGGCTTCTCTTGTTGCGGAGCATGGGCTCTAGGCGTGTGGACTTCAGTAGTTGTGGCTCACGGCCTCTAGGGTTCAGGGTCCGTAGTTGTGGCGCACAACTGTGGGCTTAGTTGCTCCACGGCATGTGGGATCTTCGCGGACCAGGGCTCAAACCCATGTCCCCTGCATTGGCAGGTGGATTCTTAACCACTGAGCCACCAAGGAAGTCCACCCCCCCCCCGTTTTTTTCTTTAATTGTGTTTTTTTTCTTCTTCATGCTCTTGTTTCAGCAATGAGTGTTCCATATCTTTGTGTCTGGAAATAATTTGAAAACTTTTTATGCTTTTCTACTGTATTTATTGAGTGTTTGGGAGCTCTTTCTGTTCATTATTTATCCTGTAACAATTTTTTCCACATATTTTTATTAACTTTTGTAAAGAAAATACTTGTTTCAACATCTAAAAATCAGAATCTTTGCTGGTAATAAGATCCTGGATAAAATAAATTACATGGGTCATTTTTCTTTTTCTCTTTTTTAATCAATAAATCACTTCACTCCTTTATTTATCCAACAAATTCTCACTTGTGCTGCCTGAAGTGGAGCTTGAATGAATGAAAACAGCATGAAACTTATTCTGAAATTGCTATTGCCAACATTAAAAATGGAATTGGTTATATAATTTGGGGGTTGGGAAGGATATTTTAAAGATGAAATCAATAGCAAAATATGTAGGAAAAAAAGTTAATAGATGTGCCTACATGAAAAGCAAACGTTTCTCCATATTGTAAAATTCCCTAAATCCAACATCAAAAATTAAGAGACCTAGCGAGATCAGAGAAAATTATCAAATAAATGATACAAGAATCTTTCTCAGAACTGAAGCACATGAGTTTCTAGATTGAAAGAGTTTACTGGCATCCACCACAATGGATTAAAAAGACCCACACCAAGACACAACATCTTGACGTACCAGAACTTGTAGGAATTAGAGAAAATTGTTTCCAGAGTTTCCAGAGACAGGGAGAAAATGGTCACAAAGACTCTATAATCAGAATGGCACCAGAACTCTCTACAGCAACCCTATAAGCTAGAAGCCAACAGACCAATGCCTTCAAAATTCTGAGGAAAGTGGTTTCCAATATAGAACTCAATTCTCAGACTCTCGATCAAGTGTGAAGGTAGAATAAGGTCATTTTAAGATATGGAAGGTCTCAAAACATTTACCTTCTATGCTGTTTTTCTCAGAAAGTTACTGGAGGATGTGCCCCACCAAAATGAGGAGGCAAGCTATAAGGAAGACCTGGGAACTAGGAAACAAGTGATCCAACACAAATGTAAGGTAAAGGGAGTCTCAAAAATAATAGTAGAGGAAAAGTTCATAATCACAACTGTTTAGAAGGCCAAGAAAGCCACCAGTCCACAGTGGAAGTCAGAGATCCAGAAGGGAGGTCTCAAAAGAAATGAACAAAAACTGAAGAAATATAAGTTACCTGATGTATGTACAAGAACCCACAAAGGCCTAATTGCTAACTATCTGAATGACCGATTCCAACACTCAGTGGTAAAGATAAGACCCACAGGCTTGGCTAAGCTTAGCTACCACTCTGGGCTGCCTGGGTTCAGGATCTAGAGATGTTTTCAAGGTGAGCTGCACACAGTGATGGAGTGGGTGACAGACTCTGCAGTCGGCTTGGTTGGGTTTAAGTCCCAGCTCTGCCTAGAACTAGCTGCATGCCTTTGGGCAAATTGCTCGATCCTTCTGAGCTTTATAACCTTAGTAAATAAGAGATTTAAACAATGATCCATGATATTGTGAAGATTTATTAAGATGATACACGTGAAAGTGCTTTGTAAACTGGTATTCGTCACAGTGGAAGTTATCCAGCAACTGCTGCCAACCCAACTCACTAAAACTTTGCCATTGCTATGAATGTTTGTGTCCCTCCAAAATTCATGTTTTGAAATCCTAACCCCCAAAGGTGATGGTGTTAGGAGGTAGGGCCTTTGGGAGGTCATTAGGTCATGAAATTGGAGCCCTCATGAATGGGCTTCATAAAAGAGGTCCCAGAGAGCTCCCTCGCCCCTTCCACCACGTGAAGATACAATCACAATGGGAAGTCTGCCACCTGGAAGAAGGTTCTCACCTGACCATGTTAGCACCTTGATCTTAGGCTTCTAGCTTCCAGAGCTGTGAGAAATAAATTTCTGTTGTTTATAAGCCACCCAGTCTGTGATATTTTGTTTTAGCAGCTCCACTGGACAAAGACAGCCAATCTCCTGGGAAAATATACAGACCACTGCCCAAGGCATGCTGATCTCTTGCTACTGGTAAAGTACAATTTCCCACCCTATATCAAGTGTGGTCCTTTGGACCAACAACACAGGCATCACCTGAGAGCTTGTGAGAAATGCAACGTCTCAGCCTGCCCCAAACCTGCTGAATCAGAATCTGCGTTTTTCACCAAATCCCCAGGGAATGGGTGGGCACCTTAAACACTGGTCTAGCAGGCCCCAAACATTTCTCTTCCCACCAAATAAGCTGCAGGCTTCCCAAGAGCTACTTGGATTTTGTTCCCAAACCAGTTTATACCGTTGCTTCTGCTATTATATTATGAAACATAATTAAATAGGTAAACCCAAACCTGAGTACAAAGGGAGAGTTGTTGTTTCTATGACAACTAGGTTGGATGTTTTAGGAAGACATGATAAAGGTGAGTGGCCTAGAATTATAGTTCAGTACAGGAGGCTTCTGGGAAGGGTTTGATACCTGGAGCTATTGCCTGCCGGTGTACTGTACCTCAGGGGCCAGGCCTGAGGACAGCAAGTCCTCCCCGTTTACCCTGAGTCAGCCCTGTACCTCTCCCACTACCACCATCCCGGCATTATAGCTATTCCTATCCAATCCAAGCGTTCTTTATTCCTGAACTAACATTGGTGTACTTATGTGAGGGATGCTTTACGTGAATTTTCTATTAACCCTGGAGCCACCCTATGAGGGAAGCTATTTATTACTATCCAATTTATAGGCAAGAAAAACGGGGATTAAGTCACTTGTGTGAGGTTACACAGTCACTGGCAGAGCAGGACTTGAAAGGAGGTCTGCCCTCAGGTGCCAGGTTCCAACCATGCCACTGTTCCTGGCAGCAGACACCAAGAGTTTAGGGAAAACACAGATAGAGCAGAAACATTTGAGAAATGTACATCCCTGCCAGTAATTAAAGGGATGTAGATCCAAGCAACTGCAGAGCACTTCTCACCTGTCAAATGTGCAAAGATTTTTGTTCTTTTACAATTTCATTTGCATTTATATCAGCGTAATACGTGTTCATGGTTTACAAGAGTCAAACGGTACTACAGCCATACACGCTGAAAAACAGCCACTCTGCGGGAGGAGGGGATGCAATTCCAAGAGGGCACTCCTGAGCCAGGCTAGTCCCGCCATGGCCTCCACCTTCTGTCCCCTGCTTTCCAACCTCCGCACTTCCTCTGGGCTCTCCAGGGCTTCCAGGAATGTTGCCCTGATGTTCCTGTGATCTTCCTAGCACAGCAAAGCAGGGGCTGAGTGGCCCAGACTGGGCGTGGAAATGGGAAACCAGAGGTGGGTACACAGCAAGAATCCAAAATGACCCACGCCCCTTAACATTGCCATCTGTAATCTCACTTGGCGGGGGGGGGGGGGGGGAATCATCCCCAAAGGGAAAAACCAACATTGGCCATGTCATTTGTAGAAAACTCTCTGTGGAAGTGCTACTTTTTCATTGTAACAATAGTAAAGAGATTTTTTTTTTTTTTTTTTTTTAGAAAAAGAAAATATATCCCCAACCTGTCACCCTCTTCCACCAATAACTACTTTCTCTTGGGTGGATCCCCAAACATGCAGGTTTTCTGAGAGTTGTCATTAGAGCACCACAGGGAAAAAGACAGGCTCTACAGAGGGAGGCTTGGGGTCAACTCCTGGTTCTGCAGTGGGACATAGGGCAAGCCCCCTCTCTGAGCCTCAGTTCCCTCCTGTGCGAATGAGGATCACACTTCCTGCCTCACAGAGGAGTCAGAGGATTGGAGAGATGATACTTGTAAAAAGTCTGGCACTGGGCCTGGCACATAGTAGCTGCTCAACAGAGGGGACGGCAGCTGCCTCCCAGAAAGCATCTCAGCGCCCTGGCCTCAGAGCTATCCCCTCCCCTGGCTCCAACTGCCCTCTCTGGAACACTCCCTGGGTCCCTGTCCTGGTGAATCCACTTTCTAGCACTTGTCACTCACTGCCCCTCTAGCTCTGGCCTTCCTGAAGGCCCAGACAAGGCCTCCCCATAACCAGAACCCTTCCTACAAGCTGTGCTCACAAGTGCTCATGGAATGAATCCTTACAGCTCAGCTCAGAGCTCACAGTCCCCAACCCTCCCTGCCTGCCCCGCAAGAGACTTCTGCCCCCAACACTGTCTCAGTGGCCCTCATTCAGCGCTGGCCCTCCCTGTCTGAATTCTCCTGTGACCTGTGAGCTCAGGGGTAGGACTGATGCTGGTCCAGCTCTGTCTCCATCACAATGCCCACCAAATGCCAAGCCAGCTGGGCAGTGTCCTGCAGGCCTTCATCCCATGGTTCTTTACTGACCTCCCACCATGTGGGATGAACATGACAAGGACAGTCCCTGCTTTCATGGAACTAACTTTCTGGTGGGGTAGATTTTAAAAATGCCAACAAATACATAAATTCTGATTGTGACAAGCACTGTGAATAAAACAGGGTGATCATACAGCAGTGAGGATGAATGATCTACTGCTACACTCTGCAGTATGAATGAACTTCACAGACCCACACAGCCAGACACTAAAGTGTATGCACATATGTTTCCATTCATATAAAATACAAAAACAGGCCAAACTAATCTGTGCTGTTAAAAAGGAGGATAGTGATTACCCTGGGAGGAAGCAGGGGGTCTAAAGAAACATGAGGGGGCTTCTAGGGATGCTGTTCATGTTCTTTTTCTTGAATGTGGGTGCTGGTTACATGGCTGTATTTGGTATGTGAAAATACATGATACATATTTGCTTATGATACGTGAGCATGTGCATATGGATATTACACTTCATTCAAAAGTTGATTTTTTTTTAATTCTAAGGGGATGAGAGGGAGACTTGGGGGTAGAGGTGGGACTTGGTGATATGGGTAGGATGGTCAGGGAGGACTTCTTGGAGGAGGTAACATTTGATCTGAAACCTATGGGTTAAGAGTCAGTCTTGAGAAAAGATAGTCTCTTCAATAAGTGGTGCTGGAAAAACTGGACAGCTGCATGTAAAAGAATGAAATTAGAACATTCCCTAATACCATATACAAAAATGAACTCAAAATGGGTTAAAGACCTAAATGTAAGGTCAGATACTACGAATTCCTAGAGGAAAACAAAGGCAGAACACTCTTTGACATAAATCATAGCAATATTATTTTTGGATTCACCTCCTAGAATAATGGAAACAAAAGCAAAAATAAACAAATGGGAACTAATTAAACTTAAAAGCTTTTGCACAGCAAAGGAAACCATAAACAAAACAAAAAACAACCTATGGAATGGGAGAAAATATTTGAAAATTATGCTACCAACAAGGGATTAATTTCCAAAATATACAAACAGCTGGTACAGCTCAATAAAACAAACAAACAAACAGCAACTCAATCAAAAGATGGGCAGAAAGTGCTTCCCTTGTGCTCCAGTGGTAAAGAATCTGCCTTCCAATGCAGGGGACGTGGGTTCAAGCCCTGATCGGGGAACTAAGATCCCACATGCCACAAGGCAACTAAGCCCACACACCACAACTACTGAGCTCACGTGCCTCAACGAGAGAGCCTGCGTGCCGCAAACTACACAGCCCACACGCTCTGGAGCCCGAGGGCCACAACTAGAGAGAGAAAACCCGCAAGCCACGACTAGGGAAAAGCCCACACACGGCAACGAAAGATCCCACATGCCTCAACAACCTGACACAGCCAGAAAAAAAGAAAAAAAAAAAGATGGGCAGAAGACCTAAGTAGAGATTTCTCCAAAGAAGACATATAAATGGCCAACAGGTTAATGAAAAGATGCTCAACATCGCTAATTATTAGAGAATGCAAATCAAAACTACAATGAGGTATCACCTCACACCAGTGAGAATGGCCATCATCAAAAAGTCTACAAATAATAAATGCTAGAGAGGGTGTGGAGAAAAGGGAACCCTCCTATACTGTTGGTGGGAATGTAAATTGGTGCAGCCAGTATGGAGAACACTATAGAGGTTCCTTCAAAAGCTAAAAAAAGAGTTAACATATGACCCAGCAATCCCCCTCCTGGGCATATAACCAGAAAAGATGAAAACTCTAACTCAGAAGGCTACATACATCTACCTCAGTTTTCATAGAAGTACTATTTACAATAGCCAAGGCATGGAAGCAACGTAAATGTCCGTTGACAGATGAATGGATAAAGATATGGTGTATACACACACAATGGAATATTACTCAGCCATAAAAAAGAATGAAGTAATGCTATTTGTAGCAATATGGATGGACCTAGAGATTACCATACTAAGTGAAATCAGACAGAAAGAGACAAATATCCTATGATATCACTTATATGTGGAATCTAAGAAACTGTTACAAATGAACTTATCTATGAAACAGAAACAGACTCACAGACATAGAAAGCAAACTTATGGTTGCCAAAGGGGAAAGGGAGTGGGGAGGGATAAATTAGGAGTTTGGGATTAACAGATACACACTACTATATATAAAATAGATAAACAACAAGGACCGGGAAATAGCACAGGGAAATATATTCAATATCTTGTAATATCCTATAATGGGAAAGAATCTGTAAAAGAAAGTATACATACACACACACACACACATATATATATATGTGTGTGTCAGGCTTCCGAACCTGGGGGTCCGGCAACAGGAGGAGGAATTCCTAGAGAATCAGACTTTGAAGGCTAGCAGGATTTGACTGCAGCACTTCGACAAGACTGGGGGAAACAGAGACTCCACTCTTGGAGGGCACACACAAAGTAGTGTGCACGTTGGGGCCCAGGGGAAGGAGCAGTGACCCATAGGAGACTGAACCAGACCTACCTGCTGGTGTTGGGGGGTCTCCTGCAGAGGCGGGGCGCAGCTGTGGCTCACCAAGGGACAAGGACACTGGCAGCAGAAATTCTGGGAAATACACCTTGGCGTGAGCCTTCCCAGAGTCTGCCATTAGCCCCACCAAAGAGCCCGGTAGGCTCCAGTGTTGGGTCGCCTCAGGCCAAACAACCAGCAGGGAGGGGACCCAGCCCCACCCATCAGCAGCCAAGTGGATTAAAGTTTTACTGAGCTCTGCCCATCAGAGCAAGAGCCACCAGTCCCTCCCATCAGGAAACTTGCACAAGCTTCTTAGACTCATCCACCAGAGGGCAGACAGCAGAAGCAAGAAGAACTACAATCCTGCAGCCTGTGGAACAAAAACCACATTCACAGAAGATAGACAAGATGAAAAGGCAGAGGGCTATGTACCAGATGAAGGAACAAGATAAAACCCCAGAAAAACAACTAAATGAAGTGGAGATAGGCAATCTTCCAGAAAAAGAATTCAGAAAAATGATAGTGAAGATGATCCAGGACCTCGGAAAAAGAATGGAGGCAAAGATGGAGAAGATGCAAGAAATGTTTAACAAAGATCTACAAGAACTAAAGAACAAACAAACAGAGATGACCAATACAATAACTGAAATGAAAAAATACACTAGAAGGAATGAATAGCAGAATAACTGAGGCAGAAGAAGGATAAGTGACCTGGAAGACAGAATAGTGGAATTCACTGCTGTGGGACAGAATAAAGAAAAAAGAATGAAAAGAAATGAAAACAGCCTAAGAGACCTCTAGGACAACATTAAAAGCAACAACATTTGAATTATAGGGGTCCCAGAAGGAGAAGAGAGAGAGAAAGGATCTGAGAAAATATTTGAAGAGATTACAGTAGAAAACTTCCCTAACATGGGAAAGGAAATAGCCACCCAAGTCCAGGAATCGCAGCGAGTCCCATACAGGATAAACCCAAGGAGAAACACGCCGAGACACATAGTAATCAAATTGGAAAGAATTAAAGACAAAGAAAAATTATTGAAAGCAGCAAGGGAAAAATGACAAATAACATACAAAGGAACTCCCTTAAGGTTAACAGCTGATTTCTCAGCAGAAACTCTACAAGCCAGAACGGAGTGGCATGATATACTTAAAGTGATGAAAGGGAAGAACCTACAACCAAGATTACTCTACCGAGGAAGGATCTCATTCAGATTCGATGGAGAAATCAAAAGCTTTACAGACAAACAAAAGCTAAGAGAATTCAGCACCACCAAACCAGCTCTACAACAAATGCTAAAGGAATTTCTCTAAGTGGGAAACATAAGAGAAGAAAAGGACCTACAAAAACAAACCCCGCAAAATTAAGAAAATGGTCATAGGAACATACATATCAATAATTACCTTAAACATGAATGGATGAAATGCTCCAACCAAAAGACACAGGCTTGCTGAATGGATACAAAAACAAGACCCATATATATGCTGTCTACAAGAGACCCACTTCAGACCTAGAGACACATAAAGACTGAAAGTGAGGGGATGGCAAAACATATTCCATGCAAATGAAAATAAAAAGAAAGCTGGAGTAGCTATACTCATATAAGATAAAATAGACTTTAAAATAAAGAATGTTACAAGAGACAAGGAAGGACACTATGTAATGATCAAGGGTTCACTCCAAGAAGAAGATATAACAATTATAAATATATATGCACCCAACATAGCAGCACCTCAATACATAAGGCAACTACTAGCAACTCTAAAAGAGGAAATCGACAGTAACACAATCATAGTGGGGGACTTTAACACCTCACTTACACCAGTGGACAGATCATCCAGACAGGAAATGAATAAGAAAACACAAGCTTTAAATGACACAATAGACCAGATAGATTTAATTGATATTTATAGGACATTCCATCCAAAAACAGCAGATTACACTTTCTTCTCAAGTGTGCATGGAACATTCTCCAGGATAGATCACATCTTGGGTCACAAATCAAGCCTCAGTAAATTTAAGAGAATTGAAATCATATCAAGCGCCTTTTTTGACCACAACTCTATGAGATTAGAAATCAATTACAGGGAAAAAAACCTAAAAAACACAAACACTTGGAGGCTAAACAATACATTACAAAATAACCAAAAGGTAACTGAAGAAATCAAAAAGGAAATCAAAAAATACCTAGAGACAAATGACAATGAAAACACGATGATCCAAAATCTATGGGATGCAGCAAAAGCAGTTCTAAGAGGGAAGTTTATAGCTATACAAGCCTACCTCAAGAAACAAGAAAAATCTCAAATGAACAATCTAACGTTACACCTAAAGGAACTAGAAAAAGAAGAACAAATAAAACCCAAAGTAAGCAGAAGGAAAGAAATCATAAATATCAGAGCAGAAATAAATGAAATAGAAACAAAGAAAACAATAGCAAAGATCAATAAAACTAAAAGCTGGTTCTTTGAGAAGATAAACAAAATTGATAAACCATTAGCCAGACTCATCAAGAAAAAGAGGGAGAGGACTCAAATCAATAAAATTAGAAACGAAAAAGGAGAAGTTACAACAGACACTGCAGAAATACAAAGCATCCTAAGAGACTACTACAAGCAACTGTATGCCAATATAATGGGCAACCTGGAAGAAATGGACAAATTCTTAGAAAGGTATAACCTTCCAAGATTGAACCAGGAATAAATAGAAAATATGAAGAGACCAATCACAAGTAATGAAATTGAAATTGTGATAAAAAATCTTCCAACAGGGCTTCCCTGGTGGCTCAGTGGTTGAGAGTCCACCTGCCAATGCAGGGGACACGGGTTTGTGCCCCGGTCCAGGAAGATTCCACATGCCACAGAGCGCCTGGGCCTGTGAGCCATGGCCGTTGAGCCTGTGCATCCGAAGCCTGTGCTCCGCAATGGGAGAGGCCACAACAGTGAGAGGCCCACATACCACACACAAAAAAATTCTTCCAACAAACAAAAGTACAGGACCAGATGGCTTCACAGGTGAATTCTACCAAACACTTAGAGAAGAGCTAACACCCATCCTTCTCAAACTCTTCCAAAAAATTGCAGAGGAAGGAAAACTTCCAAACTCATTCTATGAGGCCACCATCACCCTGATACCAAAACCAGACAAAGATACTACAAAAAAAGAAAATTACAGACCAATATCACTGATGAATATAGATGCAAAAATCCTCAACAAAATACTAGCAAACAGAATCCAACAACGCATTAAAAGGATCATACACCATGACCAAGTGGGATTTATCCCAGAGATGCAAGGATTTTTCAATATATGCAAATCAATCAATATGCTACACCATATTAACAAATTGAAGAAGAAAAACCATATGATCATCTCAATAGATGCAGAGAAAGCTTTTGACCAAATTCAACACCCATTTATGATAAAAAACTCTCCAGAAAGTGGGCATACAGGGAACCTACTTCAACATAATAAAGGCCATATACGACAAATCCACAGCAAACATCATTATCAATGGTGAAAACCTGAAATGATTTCCTCTAAGATCAGGAACAAAACAAGGATATCCACTCTCACCACTATTATTCACCATAGATTTGGAAGTCCTAGCCATGGCAGTCAGAGAAGAGAAAGAAATAAAAGGAATACAAATTGGAAAATAAGTAAAACTGTCACTGTTTGCAGATGACATGATACTATACATAGAGAATCCTAAAGATGCCACCATAAAGCTACTAGAGCTAATCAATGAATTTGGTAAAGTTGCAGGATACAAAATTAATGCACAGAAATCTCTTGCATTCCTATACACTAATGATGAAAAATCTGAAAGAGAAATTAAGGAAACACTCCCATTTACCATTGCAATAAAAAGAATAAAACACCTAGGAATAAACCTACCTAGGGAGACAAAAGACCTGTATGCAGAAAACTATAAGACACTGATGAAATAAATTAAAGATGATACCAATAGATGGAGAGATATACCATGTTCTTGAATTGGAAGAGTCAATATTGTGAAAATGACTATACTACCCAAAGCAATCTACAGATTCAGTGCAATCCTTATCAAATTACCAATGGCATTTTTTACAGAACTAGAACAAATCATCTTAAAATTTGTACGGAGACACAAAAGACCCCAAATAGCCAAAGCAGTCTTGAGTCTAAAAAACAGAGCTGGAGGAATCAGACTCCCTGACTTCAGACTACACTATAAAGCTACAGTAATCAAGACAATATGGTACTGGAACAAAAACAGAAACATAGATCAGTGGAACAGGATAGAAAGCCCAGAGATAAACCCACACACCTATGGTCAACTAATCTATGACAAAGGAGGCAAGGATATACAATGGAGAAAAGACAGTCTCTTCAATAAGTGGTGCTGGGAAAATTGGACAGCTATATGTAAAAGAATGAAATTAGAACACTCCCTAACACCATACACAAAAATAAACTCAAAATGGATTAGAGACCTAAATGTAAGACCTGGCACTATAAAACTCTTAGAGGAAAACATAGGAAGAACACTCTTTGACATAAATCACAACAAGATATTTTTTGATCCACCTCCTAGAGTAATGGAAATAAAAACAAAAATAAACAAATGGGACCTAATGAAACTTAAAAGCTTTTTCACAGCAAAGGAAACCATAAACAAGATGAAAAGACAACCCTCAGAATGGGAGAAAATATTTGTATTTTGAATCTTCGGACAAAGGATTAATCTCCAAAATATATAAACAGCTCATGCAGCTCAATATTAAAAAAACAAACAACCCAATCCAAAAATGGGCAGAAAACCTAAATAGACATTTCTTCAAAGAAGACATACAGATGGCCAAGAAGCACAGGAAAAGCTGCTCAACATCACTAATTATTAGAGAAATGCAAATCAAAACTACAATGAGGTATCACTTCACACCAGTTCAAATGGGCATCATCATAAAATCTACAGACAACAAATGTTGGAGAGGGTGTGGAGAAAAGGGAACCCTCTTTAGTGGGAATGTAAATTGATACCACCACTATGGAGAACAGTATGGAGGTTCCTTAAAAAACTAAAAATAGAATTACCATATGATCCAGCAATCCCACTACTGGGCATATACCCAGAGAAAACCATAATTCAAAAAGACATATGCACCCCAATGTTCATTGCAGCACTATTTACAATAGCCAGGTCATGGAAGCAACCTAAATGCCCATCGACAGAGGAATGGATAAAGAAGATGTGGTACATATACAGAATGGAGTATTACTCAGCCATAAGAAGGAACAAACTTGGGTCATTTGTAGAGACGTGGATGCATCTAGAGACTGTCATACAGAGTGAAGTAAGTCAGAAAGAGAAAAACAAATATCGTATATTAACGCATATATGTGGGACCTAGAAAATGGTACAGATGAAGTGGTTTGCAGAGTAGAAATTGAGATACATCTAGAAACTGTCATACATGCATCTAGAGACTGTCATACAGAGTGGATGCATCTAGAGACTGTCACATAGAGTGAAGTAAGTCAGAAAGAGAAAAACAAATCTCGTATATTAACGCATATATGTGGAACCTAGAAAATGGTACAGATTAACTGGTTTGCAGAGCAGAAATTGAGACACAGAAGTAGAGAACAAACGTATGGACACCAAGGGGGGAAACCGGCGGGGTGGGGGTGGGATGAATTGGGAGACTGGGATTGACATGTATACACTGATGTGTATAAAATGGATGACTAATAAGAATAAATAAATAAATAAACATTAAAAAAAAGAATTCGGAGTGGGGAGGGATAGTTAGGGAGTTTGGGATTGACATGTACACACTGCTATATTTAAAATGGATAACCAACAAGGACCTACTGTATAGCACAGGGAACTGCTCAATATTATGTAACAACTTAAATGGGAAAAGAATTTGAAAAAGAATAGATACATATATATGTATAACTGAATCACTTTGCTGTACACCTGAAACTAACATAACATTGTTAATCACCTATACTCCAATATAAAATAAAAACTTTAAAAAGGAGGGGAAGAGGGGGAGGTGGGAGAGGGAGAGGGAGAGGGAGAGGGAGAGGGAATTCCCTGGCGGTCCAGTGGCTGGGAATCTGCGCTTCCACTGCTGGGGCTCCAGGTTCCATCCCCGGTCGGTCGGGGAACCCGCAACCCGCAAGATCCTGCAAGCCTCATGGCGCTGCCAAAAAAAAAAAAAAAAAAAAAGTCGGGCGCTGGGGGACCGTTCAGAGGCTCAGGGCTGGAGGGCAGATGGGCTGCCATGCCCTGCTGTCTGGTCTTGAGCAACCCTCCGCGGTCTCCCGTTGAATATCTCCAGACCCGCACACGCTGAAGGTGAAGGGGTATGCTGCCTCCCGAGGCGAAATTTGTCTGAAACCGTCTCCTTCAGTCCCGAGTGTCGGAACCGCTGCGGGAGAAGCTCTGTTGCTGGCTTTGCGTCTTCACGCAGCGACCCAAGCCGCGATCCTGCGCCCAAGTGAATCGCAGAAGCCATTTCCCCGGTCCTGACTTGCCGGTCCCCAGGTCGCAGTTCCCGTCCTCCACCCAGGCGGCGGGTCCGCAGTTCCTGAGGAAATTGAAAGTGAAAAAGTAGCCAATAGAAATACAGCTTGGAAGCTCTTAGGGAGGGGCACGGGTGCAACTGGCCAATCGGGGCTGCCTTCATCCCTTTAAAAGTTCTGCGGCGCGCTACGGAACACAGGTACTTCTCGAAGCCCGGCCGCTGTTCTCTGAGGGGACCTGAGCGGACCCCTGCGCGCCACCAACGGTGATGGCGTTAGCCAGAGGCAGCTTGTCGCATCGCCCGCGCCATCGGGGCCGTGCTCCCCCTGAACTGGCTTGGAGACGCATCGTCGGGGCAGCCCCCTAACAGTTCCGTGGGCAACGGATCTGAGAGCACTCGCCGGACCTGGGGTCCCCGCAGACCTGGACGGCCTGGAGGGTGTGGCGGAGGACGGCGCGGCGCTGGCGCTGCGCGCGCTGATCGCTGGCGCCTAGCTGGCCCTGTGCACTTTCGGGCTGGTGGGCAACGTTCTGGTGCTGGTCCTGGTGCGGTCCCAGCAACGGCGCCGCCGCTCGCTGCTCAACTGCTTCCTCCTCAACCTTGCAGCCACCGACCTGCAGTTCGTGCCGACACTGCCCTTCTGGGCCGTTGACCTGGTGCGTGACTTCAGCTGGCCCTTCGGGAATGCCATGCGCAAGGTGGTGTTCACGGTGCTTAACATGTAAGCCAGCAGCCTCTTCCTCAGCGCCATCAGCGTGGCGCGCTACTGCGCGGTGGCGAGCGCACTGCGCCCCAGCAGGCCTGGCACCCCATGGGCTGTCTGCGTGTGCTGCTTGCTCTGGGCCACTGCAGTCCTGGCCACTGCAGTCCTGGCCACTGCGCTCACCTCCCTGTTCGCCACAGTGGCCAGCGTCGGGGGCAAACGCTAGTGCCTGCTGTGTTTCCCCGACGGCGGTCCCGACTGGCTGGCCTTCTACCATCTGCAAAAGATCGCCGTGGCCTTTGTGCTGCGGCCGGCCACGCTGGGCACCTGCTCGCTGCTGTTCCTGCCTTTCCTGCGTCGGCGGCGGGCATGCTGGCCACCTGGGGTCCGACTCCGACGACGCTCCCGGGTTACCCGCGCGCTGGCCTGCGTGCTGCTGGCCTTCGTGCTCTGCTGGCTGCCCAACCAAGCGCTTACGCTCTGGGGGGTGCTAGTCAAGCTGAACGTCGTGCCCTGGGACCGCGCCTACTTCCTGGCTCAGGCCTACCTCTTCCTCCTGTGCATCTGCCTGGCGCACTCCAACAACTGACTCAATCCGATGCTCTACTGCCTGCTGCGCTGCGACTTCCTCCAGGGCCTGCGAGAGCTCTGCGGCTGGGCCAAGCGCCCCGTGGACCTCCGACCGTTCTCCGACTGCCCTGCCCCAGCTACCGTGCTCTCTGATTAGGCCTGAACCCGCAGAACCACACCTCTCAGTAAGGACCACCCGCCGCCCCGTCGGTACCAAGAGTGATGCGGCAGATTATGCCACTTGGGTTTGGAGTGATGATGTCAAGGAGCAGTGGCTGGTTTTAGGGCCCGTGTTCAGGGTTCCAATGGAGAAGCAGGCCCTTTGGCCGGGGAGATTACTTAAGACCGGGAGTTCACCACTAAACTTCTGTGTGACCCAGGGTGAGTCCCTTCCTCCCTGGCCTCAGTTCCCTCATCCGTACAAGGAGAGGTAAGGATTAGATGAACCCTGGGGACTCTGCCACGTCTAGCCCTTTGAGCCTTCTGGCACAACCCCTGCAAACAGTGTGAGCTCCATTCATCGCCCTCTAAGGCACTTAATCTGACTCCTGCTTTATGTTCCCTTTTGTTGTTATAAGGGAGCTGTGAGAGAGGCGTGTGGGCTGTTTTTGGAAACCTAGAGTGGAGGGACTTCAGGGATGTCAGGCAGCCCTTGATGGCTCAAGATTTCTGAGCTTTCATCTGCAAGGCCTGCCTGCTACTTGCCCTCCCTGGATCCTGGGGGCTTGGCTGACCCCACCATCACTCATCCAGCAGTATGCTATGACCCTGAGCATGCTAGCTGTTGCATGAAAGGTGGCTACAAGGAGCAGCCAGAAGGCCTGGAGCCATGCAGCTTGGGGTGGGGGGAGCAGTGAGGGAGAGTAGCAGTGATCTGAGTGGCTCACATAGGACAGAACTGGGACCTGTGGGAGAGAAGTCATGGGAATCAGGTTTCCATCCCTCGTTAGGGCAGACCTTTCCCATTTTTGAGCACCTGAGCTTCATGATGTAGTGAGCCCCCTGTCCTTGGAGTTATTACAACAGAGACTGTTGGAGACAGAACTGATGCATCAGATGGGGGTGTGCAGTTGCTAGATGATTTCGGCAATTCCTTTGAGCCTGGAGGCCTGTAACTGATATGGGACAGGTGGGAGTGTTTGCATGATATAGGTCTTAACAACAATCTCCTCCCCCTGCTCTCCAAATGCACCACTGAAGGTAACTCAAAAGGCAACTGATTTAAATCCCTTCTCTGGTGGACAGCACTTGATCCTCATATTGATGCAGAGCCACCATAAAGCATTCTCAGCACAGTTGAGGAGATTAAGTCATCAGAGGTCAGAATTTGTATTTGCATCCTTGAAAATACTTGCTCATAAATTTCATGCCTGATACTTCTGACAGAGGAAGACTTGATGCTTGAAGGTAGAGGAAAAAACCTATTACCCACTGCCTGGTGTCCAAGTCAGGAGCCCAGGAAGGACCTTGGGTCAACTCAAATATCTACAGATTTGTCATCCCAGAGCAGCTGGGGGGTGGGGAGGTGAGGCCCACAGCTAGCCCTTGATGGAATGAGAGTCCCTGTGCCTCATGGTGTGGGTGATACCATTGTTCCTCTAAAGTACCACAGTACAGAAGAATCTGTATTCCTTGGAGTACTTGTCCGCTTAAAAAGAAAATAATGTTTTACAAAGTAAAGAACTGTAGTGATTCACTGGTAGCTCCAAGCTTTGATTATTTTTCTCAGTGTTATTTTAAAAATGGGTCTCTTGCAGCTCATTTCTCCCTCATGTGCAGAGAAATGTGCTTTGTGGAAGCAACAGGAGGCATAAGGAGCCACTACTGCAGTTCTCACCTGTCTTCCTGCAGCCCATTCCCTGTTGTCCATGGGACCAGCCATAAGAACTAAAAGGGTGGGATATGGGGTGCTCTCCCAAGAGAACATGAGACCTGCCTCTTCAGGTCTTGGGAGCTGCAAGTGCTCTAAATAAGAAATAATAGCTTGTTAAATAAAACCTGAGGGCAGTGATCATTTCTAAAATCATTCTGTTTAAAGAATATTGTAGAAAGTTACACTAATGACTCCATAAATACCATAAAGTGGGCCCTAGGGTATGGGAGGCAAAGACATTCAACTTGGAGCCAGTCTGATCAGAAGCCCTTGCTCCGCCATGATTTGTACCTTAAGCAAGTCACTCTGCCTGTCTGAGCCTCGGTTTCTTATCTATAAAATGAGTGGGTTGATAATTCCCTGTAATAATTTCCAGATAAATGATTAATTTTTTACCCCCTCTGTGTTCTTTTCTAATCACTCTTTACTTGCAAACTGTTTTTAGGGTCATTTCTCGCCACAACGCTGTTCATTTAACTCTTAGTTCTTGTGAACTGTTTCCTTTATCAAGGTTAGGGTGAACTTCTACTGACTCATGTCATAAAAGCATCATGTTGCCCAGAAAAGCACTATGGCTCCTGTGGAAGGTCAGATCAAATACCTGTATTGGTAGTCTCAAACCGTGGGCTCAGCTCTGAGCCAGAACTCTTGAGGCTTCCCTTGCAACTGCCTTGTGTGTGGAAATAGGACCCAGGTGTGCCCCACAAGGACAGCCCCCAGTCAGGGGTGCATTCAGCATGGTCCTGACCCCAGCATTGAGGGGATAGTGAGGAGGAAGGCACGGGGGACGGGGCACTCTGAGAAGACTGTCTGGAAAGGTGATCTAGAAGAGTGCATCGTCACTAGATGTTAAGAGGGGCATGAGGGAAATGCACATGCAGAAGTGCAGAATAAATGAGATTTCTGAGGGAAAGAATAAACACCAAAACTTGTTGAGCAAGAAGAGCAGTGAGCTGGCATTTGTTGAGCACTGGGCAATGAGGCAGGCACAGGGCTTGTGTATGCTTGGTCCTCGAAAAGGATTTTGAGGTGTGTAGTATTATTCACATTGTAAGGAGGAAACGAAGGCTCAGAGAAGTGAGGGAATTGCCCAAGGTCACACAGCTTGTGAGGCGGCATAGCAAGCATTTCAAACTGCAGTTCCCTGATTCGAAAGCCCAAACTGTTTTGTTTTTGTTTTTTTTGCGGTACGCGGGCCTCTCACTGTTGTGGCCTCTCCCGTTGCGGAGCACAGGCTCCGGATGCACAGGCTCAGTGGCCATGGCTCACGGGCCTAGCCGCTCCACGGCATGTGGGATCCTCCTGGACCGGGGCACAAACCCATGTCCCCTGCATCGGCAGGCGGACTCTCAACCACTGCGCCACCAGGGAAGCCCCCAAAGCCCAAACTCTTAATTGCTTTTGGCTCATCTGCCAGATGCCAAGAATGGGGGTAAAATGCTCAAAGAGGCCAAAGGACAACTTGTGTCCCGGGCATAGAGGCAACAAAGGAGCCAGGTGCCTGCAAAAGAATAGGTGCTCTGAATGAGTGAATGGACCCTAGGTCGGCTGTGGTGTCAGGTGCTGCAGTGGAGGGGAGAAGAGTGGGGAGTGATGGCCTGAATGAATTGCAAGGACATCTTATATTGTCACTAACCCAGCACATCCCAGCCTCCTCAGTAGCATGTAGGGGAGAGGCATGAGGAGATGCTCAGACTTCTGAAGCCCCTCCAAGTGGGCGGAGGTATAGAGCCGTGGACCCTGTGCCAGGAGGTGCGTGAGTGGCTGGCTTAAGGACATTTTCAGCTTGCAGAGATGACCCCCTGGCCCCTTGTAGCAGCCAGGCCCCAGTGCCTCAGGCTTGGCAAGCTTACTCTGCTGAATTCTTCCCTGAAGAGGACAGGACGCGTCCCTGCACCCCTACCCTGAGTCACACAGCCCGGGAGTCCCTCTCGACCCTGGCCACCTTTCTCTTTTCCCTTCAGGACAGGGGCAGCTGAGCCTTTCTTTCTCTTCCAAGTCACCTCACTCCCAAGTCCTCCATTGAGCATTTCAAGTGTTGGAACCCCAGGCGGATGTTCTAGACCTTTCCTCAACCCCAGCCGCTCTCTGTGAACATTTTTGGGGCCCTCGTGTCCTGCTTTGCACCCCTTCATTGTGTGCCTCGAGTCTTTTCTCTGTTTTGGCTCTTGGCTTTCCACTCTGCTGGCATCCCTGCAGTTCCTCTGCCCACCTTGGAGGACAAGGGCAGGCACACAGGTCTTCTTGGTCCCCTGTGCAATGCTCTGCCTGTGAAGGATAGCAAACTGGATGCTGAGTATGTTTCCATTTCTTCTTCAGTTATAAACTGTAAATATCTGTGTCTGAGTCTTGCTTGTATTGCTTATACGGTAGGCTCTCAATAAATGTTTGATGAATGAGTGAACACTGCTCTGTATGTCCTCACTCTCCTGTTTGCCTGTGTATGATGTGGTCTTTCATCTCTTTCCCCCTTCCCTCAGCCTGAGCAGGGTCTTCCAAAGCCTCCCCAGGGTTCCAGAAGACTGCTCCTAAAATCCAGGCTTCTGTGAACTGGGCCAACTGGCCTGGACCTTCTCTGGAACCCACCTTCATTCAGCCTATTACATTCTCCAGACCTCCTTTATATCATCACCTCCATTCATCCTCATAGCATCCTTGGGAACCAGGTGGCATTATTCCCATTTCATGGAGGAGCAAACTGAGGCTCCAAGTACAGAAGTGGCATATAGGCAACTGGCAACAGCTGATACCATCCCAGGCCCGCCATCCTGCCTGCCTCTAATATGAGTTGTCAGAGTGGAGTTCATCAAGACAGAAATGATGTGAATGAATGTGGAGATGGCTCATGGCTCCCTACCTTCCACAGTTGTTTTAATTTAATAGGAGCTCAGAGGGTAAATGTTCCAGAGGCCCTTGCAGATGTGGGGGTTGCAAGAAGAGGGTGGCCTTGGGCTAAAGCAGAGACATCAAGACACTGTCTGATGTCTGGAGTCTGACCATTATACCTCCTGGGAAAAAAATGGGAGAGGCTGGGTGGGGAAAGTCAGATTCTAGCAGCTGGAGGACAGGAGGGGAGGGGAGAAGCTAGAGATTGCAAATGTAGACAGCTCTTTCAAAGTGGCCCGTGATGGAGGCGAGAGGGTGAGAGGTCACAAAGGGCTGTGAGGGAAGGTGGTGACCCTTTAGATGCTGGTGGGAAGGAGCAGAACGGTGGAGGTTGAACATTGAGGAGAGAGGGGGTGATGGAGGAGTGACAGCTTGTGGGGACGAGAAGATCCAGAGTCTCTGTGGGTTGGGGGTCAGTTATAGACAACATGATCCTCAGGTTGACAACTATATTTGAAAGCAGATGTTGCTATGAATTGAGTTGTGTCCTCCCAAAAGGTACACTGAAATCCAACCCCAGGTACCTGTTAAGATAAAGTAATAATGGATGAGGCTTGGCCCCAAATCCAATGACTGGTGTCCTTATAAGAAGGTCACATGAAGACAGACACACAGACAGGAGAGTGGTGTATGAAGATGGAAACAGAGACTGGAGTGATGCATCTACAAGCCAAGGATTGCCAGCAGCCCACCAGAAGCTGGAAGTGGCAAGGAAGGATTCTTCCCTAGAGCCTTCCAAAGGAGCGTGGCCCTGCTGACACCTTGATCTCAGACTTCTAGCCTCCAGAGAACTGTGAGAGAATAAATTTCTGTTAAGCCACCCCATTTGTGCTAATCTGTTATGGCAGCCCTAGGGAACTAATGCAGACGTCCTATGGGCTGAGCTTGCCTGTGGAGGAGGGTTGGGGAGGGGGGCTCACCTCTGGCTAAAGTCTGTAGCTCCCACTCATTCCTTCCAGCCTCCCTGGTGACCAGCAGCCTGGGGAGGTTAGAAGCATGGACTCACCCCACGTGGTCTAACATGGAGCTGCAATAGAGGGTTTGGGCTCAGGGAGGCTGGCATTGAGTGGGGGAGGGTAGGCAGCACAAAGGCAAAGGGGGAGTGCTCACAGTAGAGGTAGTGGCCTTGGAGGAAAAAGCACAGGCCCTGAGGCGCTTCTGGGCTGTGTGACCCTTGAGCAGATCATCTGATCTCCCTGGACCTCAACCGCCCCAACTTGTAGTTGAGACCATGCTGTCTGCAGCATTGGCACTGGGCCTCCCGAATAGTACAGCCCCAATACGTGATAGCACTCATTACCGTATGTTTTCATTCTAGCCATGGGGATCAATTTCACAGTCAGCAAACATTTCTTTTTTTTAAAAAATTATTTATTTATTTCTTTAGTTAGTTAGTTAGTTAGTTTTGCCGTGTTGGGTCTTCATTTCTGTGCGAGGGCTTTCTCTAGTTGTGGCAAGTGGGGGCCACTCTTCATCACGGTGCACAGGCCTCTCACTATAGCCTGTTGCAGAGCACAGGCTCCAGACGTGCAGGCTCAGTAGTTGTGGCTCACGGGCCTAGTTGCTCCGCGGCATGTGGGATCCTCCCAGACCAGGGCTCGAACCCGCGTCCCCTGCATTGGCAGGCAGATTCTCAACCACTGCACCACCAGGGAAGCCCCAGCAAACATTCTTGAAGGCTGACTGTGTGTCAGGCCCTGTGCTGGCTCCGGGGACAAGGACACACACACACGCACACCACACACACACAAGCAATTTATGGCCAGAGATTGTCAGACTGGATTTTAAAAAAAACCCATAATCCTACTTTATGCTCTTTACACAGACACACCTAAACATAAGGGCAAAAACAGATTGAAAGTAAAAAGGATGGAAAATGGGGCTTCCCTGGTGGCTCAGTGGTTGAGAGTCCGCCTGCCGATGCAGGGGACGCGGGTTCGTGCCCCGGTCCAGAGGATCCCACATGCCGCGGAGCGGCTGGGCCCATGAGCCATGGCCGCTGAGCCTGCGCGTCCGGAGCCTGTGCTCTGCAACGGGAGAGGCCACAGCGGTGAGAGGCCCGCGTACCGCAAAAAAAAAAAAAAAAAAAAAGGATGGAAAATGGCACACCTAGCAAATACGAATCCAAGCAAATACAAATGGCGGTACTATTCCATTGGTATAGCACTGTTAACATCTATAACAATGCTGAAGGCATTAAAGCATTAAAAGCATTATTAAGAATAAAGAAGACCATTATATAATGATATAAAATAACAATTCTCCAGTAAGATATTTGAAAAAGTTTAGCTTATATTCATATAACAACAACTGGTAGAATTGCAAGGGAGAAATGGATAAATCCATGATCATGGTGGCAGATTTTTAACATACCTCTCTCAGTAACTGAGAGCTCGACAGGTTAAAAACAATTAGGGTGTAGAAAATTTCAACAACCCAATTAACAAGCTTGATCAAATGGATAAGTATAAAACCCTGCACCCAACAGTTAGAGAATATACATTCTTTCCAGTGTTCATGAAATACTTAAAAAAAATTAACCACGAACTAGCCATAGAACAACTTTCAACAAAAACTAATAAATCCCTACTATACAGACATTCAGTTTCCAATCACAGTCCATTGAAGTTGGAAATCAATAACAACAAAATTAAGAAAACAAAATCCTATGTTTGAGAAAAAGCTTCTAAATGCAAAAACTAAATCATAATGGAAATTAGAAAACATTCGAAACTGAGTAATGAAAATATGAAGAGGTAAAATTTATTGAGTGTTTGCTGAGTCAGGCCTGTTCCAAATGCCTTGTTGTTTATAGATCCCCATTTCCTACATGAGAAAAATGAGGCATGGAGTAGGTGAATAAATTGTGCAAGGTTCCACTGTAGCTAACTGGCAGAGCTGAGATTCAAATCTGGTCTGGAGTTCAAGTTCATAACTACATATCAAAACCCTGATGTATTCTTAGCTGATGTGTTCTTAGCTGGCGTGACTGTGTGGCCTTCTTAGAAAGGAAGTATAGGCCTTCCCTACACCCAGGACATGGCAATCAACTCCCAGCACCCCACTGTCCCAGGCTGTCATTCCAGCATCAGCAGCCTCATGTGCCCCCAACCCAGGAACCCCTCCCAGCCCCATCTTTCCCTGTCGAAATCCCAGCCTACATCAAGGCCCAGCTCAAAGGACCCTTTTCTGTAGCCTTCCTACCCTCCTCTGACACTCCTGCAGGCCATAAACTGGAAAGCTGACCTTGCCAGTTCTCTGCTTTAAACCCTTCTCTGGGTGCCTGCTGCCTGGCAGTGCTCCCCCAGACTTCTCCACTGAAGTACTCTGAAAGGCTCTGCATTCAGCTGTGAGTGAAGTGTTCCTTAAAACCTTGAGTTTTATCTTCAAAATTTATCCAGTTTTCAGTCTGCTTCATACTATATCCATGTTTATTCCACTATAAAAATAATGTCCCCATCCTCAAGTGACTGATGCTCCAAATACACCCTGTGTTAGCACCACGGAGAACCCCAGTACGAAAAGCAGGAACTTACAAGGTGAAGCCCAGAATCCTGTGCCCGCAGCATGGGCTCCCTCTCCAGCCATCTCTGGACCCTGGACCCCGTGCAAATACACTCACTCTGTCCCCTCTACCTGGGGTGTCAAGCCTGCTAGATGGGACACTGGCCTGTGTCCCACATTCCCTGCTTATTTTGTGCTGTGCTGCTCTGCTGGCCTGGCAGCTGCCCCCTGGCCTTCCAGCATCCTGAATCTGAATCCCCTTTCCTGCCCCTGCCCTCCCCACCTCTTAAAGCATTTTCAGCTATCTCTTTTAAAGCACTCAGGGACCACAAACAGTGGCTTGGGCCTGACTGAAAGAACGTTTCTGGCCTCCCAGTTATGGCAGGTTTGCACTGATAAAGTCATGCCCTCCAGCCACCATTTGTTTGGGCTTCCCCCACTTCCTGGGGACCCTCAGGGCACCTGCCACAGGGCACCCCGGGTTCAGTCCCTATGAGTACAACCCCCTCCCTGGGCTGAGCAGGTGGTCCTCCAAGCCAGGGACCTTGCTTCTCCAATATGTTTGTCTCACCCTCACGATAGTCTCTGGGCTGATGTGGGTGCTGGAAGATTCCTTGCTGAAATGGAAATGTGTGTGGCCCTGACTCTTGACCCTTCCACTTAAAGTTTTTCTGCTCTTAGCTCGCTGATTAAAATGTCAAGTAAACAGGAATCTGTAAACCCACTTTCACTTCCCCAAAGGTGGAGTGGGCTCCATTTTAAATGCCCTTCTGTAGTTAGGATGAATAATCACCTCCTAATTGACACACTTAATGAATGGACAAAGGAAGGGTATGGGGGGCAGGACAGGGGAGGGGGCGTGGGGTACGAAGGGTCATTCCTGAAGGAATCCAGTTGTCACCTTGGATTATTGTAGAGGGAGATGGCAATATGGGGACAGAAAGATACCATTAATTTGGTCAGCAAGATATAGACGTATAAACCAAGGAATGTGTAAGCTATCAGCACCCTCCTCAGAGGTCCTAGCCAAGCCCCTGTTTTAGAGATGAGGAAACTGGGGTTCAGGAAGAGGAGGGCACTATCCAAGGTAACACAGGGAGCCCATGTCACAGCCTGGATTTCTCAGTTTGACAAGGTCCCAGGAGGAAAGCAGGCCACCCTGACACAGGGTGAGCAACCATTTGCCTGGGACTGGTTTCCAAGCAGCTGGAACTTTCAGTGTTAAGACTGGGCAAACCTGGATGGTGATCACCCTAACCCCTGTGGGTCATGGTTTCTCTCTCTTCTCTGTCTATATGTCTCCAAGAGAGGTTCTAGGAAAAATACGAAAAAAGCAAAGATATCTGATGCAGCCAGTCACTTGGACCCATCAGGACAAATGGCTTAGCCTGGGAGCGGGGTGGGCATGGGGGGCCCAAAGTGGCTGGGACTCTTAACACTGCCCAGGCCCTGCTTGCTCTGAGCACTTCGCCTGAGTCTCCAGCTTGGCCAGTCTTTGACTTCTTTGCTCTATTGTACAAAGGACAATCTAAAAGCTCTCTCGGAGCTGTTTAACTTTGATCTCTATAAACATTTCTTTTGGTATATGCCAGGATCCACGTGGCATGTATTTTGAGACACTGTTTAGCAATGTGCTGGCACGTCTTCTGTTGCTTTGTAGTTTGGGTGAGGATCCGGACAGCTCCGTCCCTAACTTTCCGTGTGACCTTGAGCAAATCTACGTATCTTTCTGAGCCTTGATTTCCCCATATGTGGGAAATTCTTATCGGACTTGCTCTGAAATTTGACTAGAAATTATCTATCATATATATAGTAAGCACTCAATAAAAGGTTGCTGTTTTTACCTCCGGTCCCTGATGGCTCTGGGTCCAGTCTATCCCTTCCTCCAAGGTTTGGGGGAGGTAGCTAGGGGTCAGTGAAGACATTGGGATTCTCTGTGGATGAAAATTTAAGATTTCTCTCTCTTGGCCCCTGCCAGTCCAGAACTCAAATCTGCTGTTAAATATTTAACAGTTTCCACACAGAGGCTTTTCACCAGGGCATCTCTTCTCCTTAAATTATCAGAACAGAGTTGAAGTTCTGAAGGGTGCTCATGTTTTCCACATAGAGAGCTACAATTATATAACAAGGGAGGGATTTGGATGTGTCTGGGTGGAGGTGGAGTGGATGAAAGGGCTGGGGGCTGGTAGAAAGGGCACTGGCCTGGGCATCAGGAGACCTAGGACTCTGTCCCAAGTCTGCTCCTCATTTGCTTTTTGGCAAAAGCAAGGCCCTTTTCCCTCTGGGCCTCTCTGGCTCCCTATCCATGAGATAAGCAGGTTAGAGTCAGTGATCTCCAAGGCTCTATCGAGCTCTTAATTTTTTGAGTTTAGTTTTTTGGACCTGATTGTGCTAGCTACACAGTAGGCATTAATAAATGTGGCATTTAATGAATGTTTGTTTAATGAATGAATATATGGGGGAGGGTACGGACACCGGTTGAGGACATTGACCACTCTCTTCTGGGAGAAGGGCCTGGCCCCAGTGTGGTATTCACTGGTCTGCTGGTTAGCCCCCAGCAGCACAGTCCTGAGGAAAACAAGAAGGGTTGAGGGCCAGGATGTCTGTCTCCCTTCCTGGGGTCCTAACACTGACTTCTTCCTTCCACTGCAGCAAATTTCTCTTCCAATCCAACTCCTACCTGGAAGTAGCCAAAAGACCCAGCTCCGGGCTACCCTGGTAGCGCAGTGGTTGAGAGTCCGCCTGCCAATGCAGCGGACACAGGTTCGTGCCCCAGTCCGGGAAGATCCCACATGCCGTGGAGCGGCTGGGCCCGTGAGCCATGGCCGCTGAGCCTGAGTGTCTGGAGCCTGTGCTCCGCAACGGGAGAGGCCACAACAGTGGGAGGCCCACGTACTGCAAAAAAAGAAAAAAAAAAAAAAAAAAAAAAAAAAAAGACCCAGCTTCATATACCATTTATATGTGGAATCTAAAATATGACACAAATAAACCTATCTACAAAACAGAACCAGACTCACAGACATAGAGAACAGACTTGTGGTTGCCAAGGGAGAAAGGCAGTGGGAGAGTGAAGGATTGGGAATTTGGGATTAGCAGATGCAAACTATTATATATAGGATGGATAAACAAGGTCCTCCTGTATAGCACAGGGAACTATATTCAGTATCCTGTGATAAGCCATAATGGAGAAGAATATGAAAAAGAATATAGATATGTATAACTAAATCACTTTGCTGTACAGCAGAAATTAACATGACACTGTAAATCAACTATACTTCAATAAAATAAAATTAAAAAAAAAGAAAAGTGCATTTGCATGAGGGGGCTCTGAATTCTAGTCCTAGATCTGCCCAGTCCAACCTTCTGGGGGAAATGTGGGCAGTTTCCATCCCTTTTCCAGACCAGGGACATTTTTTCCTTCAGACACAGTGTCAAGGGCTTGCAAGAATGCTTTTAAAAAAAGAAACTTATGAATGAATGCATGAGTACATAAATGTCTAAAGGCATAACACTACATCAATTCAACTCAGATAGGACTTCTGATAAACTTTTGTATTAAAGTATAACGTTAATATTTTAAAAAGCACAAATGTCATAAATGTTTAACTCAAATTTTCACAAAGTGAACACACTCAGGTAAACAGCACCCAAATCAAGAAAGAGACCATGACCAACATCCTTGGAGGCCCTCTCACACCCTCTTCTTCCATTACTACTTTCCCAAAA
The DNA here is from genome assembly GCF_025265405.1 of Mesoplodon densirostris. Classification (NCBI taxonomy): domain Eukaryota; kingdom Metazoa; phylum Chordata; class Mammalia; order Artiodactyla; family Ziphiidae; genus Mesoplodon; species Mesoplodon densirostris. The sequence continues at coordinate 116,164,339 of NC_082664.1, read as the reverse complement.
TGTAACCACTCTTCTGTCTTCTGTCTCAGCTGCTTTTTGTATTTTATCCAGCTTTCCTAGTAGATCTTGGCAGGATAGTTGGTCTGCTACAAGCTAGTACAACATAGCCAGAAGCAGAAATCCTTGCCTTCCTCAACTCATACAGCTTTCTAAAATGTTAATATGTTTGATATGGTGTTTGGGTGGGGACTCCAATAATAAGTGTAACTGAGGGCTTCGGATATTTTTTATTGTGGTAAAATATAATATTTATAACCATTTGTAAGTATACAATTCAGTGGCAATAAATATATTCACAGTGTTGTATAACTATTATAACTGTCTATACCTGAAACTTTTTCATCATTCCCAACCAAAACTCCATACTCATTTCACAATACCTCTCCCTTCCTTGCTTTTCCCAGACCCTGGTAACCTCTATTCTACTTTCTGTCTCTATGAATTTGACTATTCTAGGTACCTCATATAAGTGGAACAATATTTACAATGTTGCTTCTGTGCTTGGCTTATTTCACTTAGCATAATTTTTTAAGGTCCATCTATGTTGTAGCATATGTCAAAATTTCATTCCTTTTTATGACTGAATACTATTCCACTGTATGCATATACTATATTTTGTTTATCCACTGATCTGTTGCTAGGCAATTAAGTTGTTTCCATCTTTTGGCTATTATGAACATTGGTGTACAAATATCTGTTCAAGTCTGAGATTTTAAAATGGCCCTATGGGGACTTATTTCCTACTTTGTAAATGATCAATTGGGCAACTTCCAGCTCTAAGACTCCAGGCAATGAACTGGCTCCCAAATGGACTAAGACGGTTGGGAGGTCAAAGGTACATACATGCCAGTGACTTGCCCCTCCCCGGGAATGTAGAGGCTTCTCGTGTGCCCACTGTGTGTGGCAAGACTGAACAACGGGGGCTTCCCTGGTGGCGCAGTGGTTAAGAATCCGCCCGCCAATGCAGAGGACATGGGTTCAGTCCCTGGTCTGGGAAGACCCCACATGCTGTGGAGCAACTAAGCCTGTGCACCACAACTACTGAAGCCCCCTGTGGGCCTAGAGCCCATGCTCCCCAAGAGAAGCCACCGCAGTGAGAAGCCTATGCACCGTGACTAGAGAAAGTTCGTGTGCAGCAACGAAGACCCAACGCATCCCAAAATAAAATAAATTAATTTTAAAAACCCTCTCTTTCCTTTCTCCTACAAAACTTGATAGTACTTTAAAAAAAAAAGACTGGACAACGGCATGGCTGGAGCAGCCCCTCCCTCCACAGCTGCAGTCCTAGGGAGACAGAGGAGAGTCTCCGGGTAAGAAGTGTTCAAATTGAGCCTGGCATCCTGGTCTGACCCACCAGATCAGGTGCTAATTCCCTGAGGACTGGGGGTCTCAGGGTGGGGGGTTCTGGCCCAGGAGGGGATGTCTTTGGTAGTGAGGCATGGGGTCTCTTCTCTAACCCTTGGTGGCAGGAGCCTCTCCCCATCATGTCTGAGATGGCAGGAGGGCAGGGAGGCCTGTCTCCACCACCGAACCAATCCTGGAAGGTTCAGGGACTGACTGACTCAGTCTACTCCAGAGGTGAAGACTGGCAGCCTGCAGGTTACAAGTGACCCATGGGTGGGTTTTGTTCAGCCAGCACATTTTGGCATTTAAAAAAAGTTAGTTGTCAACATTTGAAAATCAGGAATCTTTGCTTAAAATCCAGATTTCTGGTTCCTTTTAAAATAAAGTCAGAGGAGCTGGTGGTCCTGGGCCTGCATGCCCGGCAGTGGCTGCCCCTTTAGATCAGACCTCTACTCTCACAGGCAGCCCTGGCCCCTTCACTCATCTGCCTAGCCCTGTAACACCAGAGCCCTTTTGACTATATTTTAATTCCTTTTCAACCAACCAAGAAATGCTTCATAAACCCCAGGAAATGAAAGGTCAGATTTAAGAATTTGTTAGCTGACTGGTGCATAATGACCAAAGCATGGGTGCTGGAGCCAGACTGCCTTATCCAAATTGCAACTCTAGGATTCGTTGCATTGTACCCAATAGGCCTGCAAGCCTTGTAATTGCCCAGCTGCAAGACCAAAGAAAAAGCCCGTAGACAGTAACAGAGACATCAACAATATGGAATCTTACACATCTGAAGCAAAAGGTCCTGGAGCAACACCCCACAGTGTATGGCAGATAGGACATGGCAGCCATCTTCATTACTCGCGGGGAGAAGGAAGCTACCATATATAGGGGGAGGGGGGACTGACAATAGGTTGGGGCTCATCAGTTACCAGGGAAACCAGAAGCTGGGGCAGGGGGCAAGCACCTAGGTAGTTACTGATTAAGCCCTATGATTAAGGGGATTGGACAGTCCTGTAAGTAAGCAGGGACTGGTCAAGCAGGGGATGTACGGAGAGCAAGAGAACAGCCATCTTGAGCAGCCTGACCATACAGATTCATTAGCTGTGTGTCCTTGAGCAAGTTACTTAACCACTCCATGTCTCAGTTTCCTTATCCTTATGATGACAATAACAGCAACACTTTCCTCCTAGGATTGTTATGAGGCTGAAATGAATGAACACATATACAGTACAGTACTTTGGAAAGTGCCTGGGTCATGGAAAAGGAGAAGGGGTACAAGAAGTGGTTATGGCATTGGAGGCCTTGAGGGTGCCCCAGCACCAGCTTGACAGGGGTGTGTCAAGCCCAGCTCTGCTATCTGTTAGCTGTATAGTCTTGGACAAGTCATTTGATCCATCTGAAGGTCCTTTGAGAACATGGAGGCACTTCACAGAGTGGAAACTCCACAATTGGCAGCTATTAGTATTAAGTGCTTGCTGAATGCTCTTGGCTTGCTTCCACATGAGCCCTGCTGCCCACCACTTTCAGGGCTGGGGAATGGATATTGACCTGGAAGACTGGGAGATTGAGCTGAAAAGAACAAAGAGGCTATGCTGGGTACAAAGGCACCATTGTGAGCATGTGGTCTCACAATTTCCTTTCTGTCCTTTCAACCTGCAGGGATGCCATTTGGGACCTGAGTGGGAAGGGCGTGGGAGCCCGTCCAGAGTTTACCAGCTGGTCTCAGGGAAGGTCAAAGAAGCACACGACGCCAGAGGAGAGACAGCCCTGCAAGGTCCTTGTGTGTCAGTCTCCTTGTTATGTCGGTGAAAAATCTGGGGACCAGAGTGGGAAAGAGCATCTGACATCACATTTCCTCTGACATCACAGGGCAAATCAAGGGTGAGAATCAGAGCCTCACACAGGGGACAGCAGGAAGTCCTACTGCTCCAGGTCTTCTATTCACAGGGGCATTTGAGGTATTGTTCAGACATTTGACCCTTTTTCCAAATGAAGTTGTGTATTCTATCATTAAACACACTGAGAAGATGGCAAAAGTAAACACTTATCTTGCAACTTAAATATTGAGAAGTGCCCTTGGCATCCTGCAAGCTGGAAAGTCCATGGCTTTGCTCTTTCTAGCCCAGTAGGGTTGGAGCATCTAGTATAGGTAGGGGTGGGTAATCAAAGCCAGAGAGGTAAGGTGATCTTGATCAGGCAAGACCAGACAGGCTTCATTAAGGAGTTTGTAATTTGGGCTTCATCCTGAGGCAGTGGATGACCTTGGAGAGATTTAAGGGAAATAGCAGAAAGATCGTGCTGGTTGCAAAGACCTCCCCAGACCACTGAGGAGTGTGGTTTAGCTTCAGTTGGTACCCAGAGGGAGGAGGGAAAGAGACAGGAGTACCAGGGTCTTCATAGTGCTCATCTCAGCCATCTCCATGGTGACACTGGAAGATGGTACAGTTCCTTTCAAGGAAATTTCCCTACTAAAGTTTCAAGTGTTTTTGTGTTTCAGGCTGGCCTAGACCCTGGCTTCATCCCCTTCTCTCTGAACACAAACAGGCAAACTGAGAAGTTGAGGGAGTAGAGATGAAATGCTGGGTTGAGATGGTATGGGGCAGACCGGTCCCAGCAGTGCCACCAGCCTGTGCAACCTTGGCCACCCATCCTCCATCCTCCACCTCTAGGCCTCCCCAGGCCCAACATCTAGTGGAAATCAAGTTGTGCCTCTTCTGAATAAGAAAAGCTTTTCTTCTTACACTCACTCAGTGAAACTCAAGGGAAACGACCAGCACTTCTGTCCAGGGGTCTATGTGGTCATGAATTCGTGAGCTCCTTAGAGACCTCCTTAAGCCATCCCTTTTCTTAGCCTTCTCTCTCTCACTCTCATCCCTTCTCTCCCCACCTCCCCATATTTTGTAGATGAAGAAACAGAGGCCCGCATTATGGAGGTGACTCACATAAAGGTTAAAATTCCAAAGGAACTTCCTCAAAAAATTACACATAGAATTACCATATGATCCAGCAATTCCATTTCTGGATATACACCCAAAAGAATTGAAAGCAGGGAATCGAACAGATATTTGTACACCAACACTCAGAGCAGAATTATTCACAATAGTCAAAAGGTGGAAGCAACCCAAATGCCCATCAACTGATGAATGGATAAACAAAATGTGGTATATTCATGAGATGGAATATTTATTCAGCCTTAACAAGAAAGGATATTCTGAGGTATGCTACAACATGGATGAACTTTGAAAACATTATGCTTAGTGGAATAAGCTAGACACAAAAATATAAAATATTATATGATTCTACTTACATGAGGCACCTAGAGTATGGAGACAAAAAATAGAATGGCAGTTGCCAGGGGCTGAGGGGAGAATAGGGAGTTGTTTAATGGGTACAGAGTTTCAATTTAGGAAGATGAAATAGTTCTGGAGTTGGATGGTGATGAGGGTTGCACAACAATGTGAATGTACTAATGCCACTGAACTGTACACTTAAAAATGGTTAAAGTAGTAAATTTTATGTTATGTTTATTTTACCATAATTTAAAAAAAAGAAACACATACACAATACAGAATGGTATCCAATCCAGGATCACCTATTGCATCTGATTATTATGGCCACTGTATCTCTTTTAATATAGCGAAAGTCATTTTTTTAAAATACAATACTTACTTGTTGAAGTATTGTCCTGCAGAATTTCCCACTTTCTGATTTTGTGCTATTTCTTCCTTGTGCTGTCATTTGTCTGGTTCCTCTCTTTATTTACTGTAAACTGGAATTAATATCTAATGGTTGATAGATGTACATGAAGTTTTTTTTGGCTAGAATAAATAATGACCCTTGATCTTGCGTACTTCAGATTATATCACCATTGAAGACACACAATCTCACTGAAGATTAGTAAACCACTAGCAAAACTCAGATTAATTTCTCACTTAGGGTGGTGACAGCTCGATTCCTCCATTGTACAGTTACTCTTGAATCTAGGAAGTAACCCGTGTAGTGTTGCTTTGAACCTGTGTGACCCTTAACAATTATTAACATAACGGTTTAACCTCGAAGGATAATCCTCGTTTACAAGGGTTTGCCGATTTACGCTTTTTCTAATCCTACATTTTTCCCCCACCCTATAAAGTAGAGCACGCCCTCATCAACTGGGACTATTTGGTTGCTACCAGAAAAGCAGAATAAATCTTTAATTTTTTTCGTTCTAGTGGGGAGAGGTTTGAAATAATGGTCCCTGCCCACACAGAGGTGTTATCATACTGTAGGATAAATGTCTTTACTTTTTAGTTCTGTGGGTGAGCAAACGCCACAATTAATTCAATTAATTTCTGAGACTGCGTTAGCTTTTTAATAATCTGCTATGTGAACAATGAGGCATGGCTTCGTTGAACCACTGTCATGTCGTAGAAAAATGCCAGATACCTCAAAGCCACACGGGGGCTCCCGAGAGGCCAGCCAGCTCTACACATGTGCTTTGGATTCTGATCTTCTTTAGAAGGTACGCAGGACGTTCCTCCAGATCCAGCTGTTGTGTCCGGCCACGCAGGTGTCGAGACCATTCTTGGTCCTCGGAGCGGCAGGGGGTGAGCGCTGTCTCTGCGGGGATCTCGGGGATAAACAGGAGGCACCCCACGTTCACTTCTGTCCTCTCAGCGGGAGTTCAGGGGCGCCTGCATCAGCCCGCTTTACCGCTGACCACTAGAGGGCCATTTAAACATTTATTAAACAGTAAAAGTTTGTGTGCACAGAATCGGAAATGAAACACAATTTTGAGAGTAGTATAAAGCTTTACCAAAAAAAAATTATGGGACAAAAATTTAAATACAAAATTTAAGTGTTGGAACAAGTTAAAAGAGTCTTATCACTTTGAAAAGATTTAGAAAAAGAGTGTTGCTCAACTGCCCGGCTAGCTCAGTCGGTAGAGCATGGGACTCTTAATCCCAGGGTCGTGGGTTCGAGCCCCACGTTGGGCGATTGCTTTTCTACGTTTTTTTCCAATTCGCTATTACTTCATATGGTCCATAATAATTGAACTCAATCTGGAGGATCTTACTTTCAAACAATTCAACACATAACTGACTTCAAATCAGAGTTACTTATTTTCAAACAATTCAACACATTAAAAACTATGAAGACTGAACAAGTTAAAAAAAGGGAACAATAAAACTAGAAAACAATTTCATATTATAAATACACAGTTAAAGGTTATCTGTGTATAAAAATATTTGTTACTGAGTGGTCTATTTGAAGGTCGGTGGAATGCCAAAGGTTAGGAGATAGAAGACATGAAAAATTAATGAAATTGTAGGGTTCATAAATATTGCTGAAGTGATCTCTGTCAAAATGTTTGAAATGTGTAATTTTAACTTTATGCTCTGCGATACTGAAAATTAGTTTGGAGATCAGCTCTGATTCACAGGGTTTACTATGCACATTAATTTCATATCTTTGATTTCCTCTAAGTAATTTACTTTGTGCATTTGGGAAGGGCTAGTGATTATTATGGGCTGTTTAAACCACTGTAAGATTGTTTCAGTGAGGATAGCTATTGTGAACAGACATAGGAGTTTCGTAATCCTTTTTTTCTAAGTCAGTGATCCAAACTGAGCATTTTTACTGTAGCAATTTTTCAGTCTCAAAACATATTCAATATCCTGTGATAAACCATAATGGAAAGTAATATAAAAAAGAATGTGTATGTATGTGTGCACGTGTGTGTGTAACTGAATCACTTTGCTGTACAACAGAAATTAACATATTGTAAATCAACTCTACCTCAATAAAAAAAATCATGTCTCAAAGCAAGTAATTATTTTTTCCTTCATATGTTTTCCTAAAAGAATTCAATTTCTTAGGGCAAAACTTTGCTTCTACGTTCACAGTTGAAAATTCTTTCCTTGCTTAAATATTTCCTGTCATTCCCAGCAATTCTCAAACATTCTCCACAATTACCATATGTTATTATCATCAATTCAAGATACTATTTCAGACTTTGGAAGAAACACATGGAAAATTTCGCAATCGAAAATAAAGACCCCTAAATACTTCTATTATTACAAAGGAATATTTAATCTCTAGGTGATGGGAGGTGAAGTAGAATTTTTAAAAAGGCAAACTGTCAGAGAAAAATCAAACTGGTAAATTGATGAGAAGTCAATGAAGATCTATTTACTTTTAAATATATATCCATTTTAAATTGAAGGTCAGTGTTATGGGTTGAATTTGTGTCCCCCTGATATTCATATGTTGGAGTTCTAACCCCTAGTACTTCAGAATGTAACCTTATTTGGAAATAGGGCTGTTGCAGATGTAATTAGTTAAGATGAGGTCATATCAGAGTAGAATGCACGCTTAATCCAATATGACTTGTGTCTTTATAAAAGGGGGAAATATGGACACAGGCAGGCACCCAGAAATGCACATTTGGACACATGGGAAAATGCAACGTGAAATAAAGGCAGAGATCAGAGTGATGTGTTTATAAGCCAAGGAATGCCAAAGATTGGCAGCAAACAACAAAAAGCTAGGTGAAAATCCTGGAACAGATTCTCCCTCAGGGCCCTCAGAAAAAAACAGCCTTACCAACACCTTGATCTTGGACTTCTAGCCTCCAGAATTGTGAGACAATACATTTGTTGTTTAAGCCATCCAGTTTGTGGTATTTTGTTTTGGTAGCCCCAGGAAACTAATGCAATCAGTGTTCTATGGGGGGGGGGGTGATTTTAAATTTATTTTAGTATACGTTATATTAAGTAGTTGCCATCATCTTCATTTTATTTCAAACTTATATTAAATAGTTGTCATCATCTTCATTTCCTTTCAAACTTATATTAAGTAGTTGTCATCATCTTCATTTCCTTTCCTTTCATTTCCAAAGCTGTAGGAAAAGCAATGGTTTGTTTAGATGTGGACCTAAATTCAGCTCAAGTGAGGACGTTATGATCGCAGCTCCTTCAGAAGTAACATTTAGAAATGAGTGCAATCTCAAACTATATTTTCTTATAGTTGGCTGGTGATTTATTATGTTGGTTAATGATTTATAATTGTTTGTACTAAAATAATGTATTCAAAGATACACTAAGTTAAACACATTTTATTCTCCCATCGAACTCATATTTGGAGGCTTTATATTCAATTATTCAGTAAATAAATCACTTTAAGAAAGTGTGCTAATTCTCAGTGGTCCAGTTTCTTCGACAAATAAATGGCAAGAAAAAGAGAGTGACAGAGTGAACTCAATCAAATGAAATACATGGACCATGTTTGGATCCTGATTTGAACCAACGAATCATAAGATTATAATGTGACATACACAATACAATCATTAGATTGTATTGGACAATCCTGGGAATTTGAACACTGACTGGATACTTGAAGATATTAAGGAAGCATTTATTTTTAAATGTAATAATGGTATTGTGTTTTTAAAAAGCCTTTATCATTTAGAGATATGTACTCACTTGTTTAGAAATGAAATAGACATATTTGGAATTTGTGTGTATTTATTTTGTTGGGGGAGGAATAATTGGATACCAACGGGGTAGTACCTTTGCTGGGGAAAGGGGCAGATGAGGGACTGAAGTAGGAAAGGGACTTTTCACTATCTTCATTTTTATATTAAAATTTTTTGAGTTATTGAATTTTGAATTATTTTGAAATATTTTGTATTCAAAACGTTAAAAAAAGAAGTGTACTTCAGGGTTTTGGTGTGGTGGTGTGGTCACAAAGAGACCCTTGCCCCTTCTTTTTTTTTTTTTTTTTCTTTTTGCGGTATGCGGGCCTCTCACCGTTGTGGCCTCTCCCGTTGCGGAGCACAGGCTCCGGATGCGCAGGCCCAGCGGCCATGGCTCACGGGCCCAGCCGCTCCGCGGCATATGGGATCCTCCCAGACCGGGGCACGAACCCGCATCCCCTGCATCGGCAGGCGGACCCTCAACCACTGCGCCACCAGGGAGGCCCCCTTGCCCCTTCTTTTGATGCTCTAAGCAGAGCATGATGCTGTACAGACCAGATGCTGTACAGACAATGGAGTGAGGGTTCTCTGGGGGTTTCTGTGGTCAAAGAAGGGGTTGTGTTAAGGGAAGATTGAAGGAGAAGTTGGTGTCAGATAAATGGAGAGGTGTCTGGAATTCACGGGGTGCATAGCATGTTGGGGGGGGCGGGTTAGAAAAGGCACTGATGAGACAAGTATAAAGCCTGGAGGACCGCTGGGGACTGTTTGTGGAAGGACTTCAAATGCCAAGCTAAGGACTTTGGGATTTATCCTCCTTAATGTTTCTTAAGCACCAATTCACTGTTCAGCACCACATTAAGCCTTTCCATGCAATTCTCACAGTAAACCAATGGAAAGGTACTATTATTCTTCCCATTTTGCAGCTGAGCAAACTACACACTTTCTGAACAGGGGAACTGACATGAGGAAATTCATTTGTGTGTATATTCAGTAATAGCTCAAAGAAACTAGGTGATAAAAATTTGCACAAATAGGGCAGACGCAGAACCCCGACCTCGGTATCGTATGGTAAATTCACGTTGGCCTCTTTCGGAGGTGGGCTGAACTCCATTATCTCAAAAAGCCAGACTTCGACTCCCCCCAGCCTGCCTTGTGTCTCCCTCTCCGTCCTCATTTCCGCAGGACCGGGGCTGGAGAAGGGGAGGAGCAGGACCCGACAGATGGCCGTCAGTCCCACCAAATAAACTGGCAGTGAGCTTGTTAAACAACAAAACGTCTAGACGCAGACTCCATTACCTACCCTCTTCCGGCCAGACTGCTGACCCTAAAGCTTTCCTAGGCAGATAGTAGTTGAGATGCTATTGAAAGTAGGCTTCAGAGGTAGCCTTTTCTCTTAGGCCATTTCAAAGCCCACATCTTTGTGGTCCTATATTGCCTAAGGGCCTCCGAAACTGGGCCTTTCCCATTCTTATAATGCGGGTGAGACGCCGCCTCCCTTCCCATCGCCCCAACAACACACAAAATCAAATTTAAGCTTTAAAAATCCCAGGCATCCCGGGGGTGGGGGAGGAGAAGAAGCCGCCGCCCCTCCCCCACCTCGCGGCGCCTCAAGTGCCTTGGAGCTACCAATCCTGGCTTGCCCCGGGACGGCGCCGGCTTAGGGGCATGTGCGCAGCGGGCTGCCATTGGCTGGAGCAGCGGCTGCGCGGGTCGCGATGCTGTCGGCTCCGCGGGTGCTGGTAAATCCGGCCCAGGATGTAGAGATGGCGGTGCCTGACGGCGCGTCTGACGCGGAGTTGTGTGGGATAGAAAGTAGGGGGCAGTAGTCGGGGGAGGTAGGAGAAGGAGGAGGCCGCTGCGAATTGCTTACAGATGGCTCCGAAGCATGACCTGAAGCCTAAATTCCAGGAGGGTGAGTCTGAGCCCCTGGGGAAAAGGCGTCTAACTGCGTGTAAAGGAAGAGGGAGAAGAATTGTAATAGGGGAGGGGCAGACGCGAGTCCTAGCAGCCTCTCTGCTCCAGCAACCGCCGCTCAGCCATTGGCGGGCGCAGCAGCGGGCCCCTCCCCAAAGCGAGCAACTGTCAGTGAGCCACCGGTAAGTGGTCCCGCTCAGCCATTGGTGGGCGCCACAGCGGGCCTCTCCCCCTCCCCTCTTCTCTATAAAAGGAGCGGGAATTTGGATTGAGGTAAAATGGTTTTTTTTTTTTTTTTTTTTTTTTTGAGATGCTGGTCTGCCATCTTTTGGGTCGGCTAGCTTTCTGATTAAAATTGTTATTCCTTGTTCCAACAACTCAGCACCCGATTTATTGGCCTGTCTTGCGGCGAGCAGAACAAGGCTGGGCTCGGTAGCAGGCGCAGGAGAGGGAGGCAGGCGGGCTGGGGTGGTTGAGGTTCGGGGACCGAGGGCGGCAAGGGCTGCGCTGCGAGGAGGCAGCGGGCAGGTCTTTGTGCGGGGAACGCGCATTGAGGCGGGTTATTTCGGTGCGTCATGCGGAGAAAATGCCTTGTGAAGCGAAAGCGTTAGGCAGGCGTTAGAGTAGCAGAGGGAGCCGTTGCCACGTGGCAAAGCCTTAGTGCAGTGTTTGTTGTTCTGAGGAAGAAGGCCTGGAGAAAGTAGCCTATTGCAGGGAGGCGACGGGTGCGCCAAGGTGGCCGTTAGGGGAAGAGATGTGGCATGAGGGAGGGGAGGGAGCGGCGGCGGTTTCGGGCGCCGGTGCGGGGCCCTCCGGCTGCGGAGGGTGGCCAACGGCTGGTGCTCCGGGGGCGACCTCGAGCCCCGAGGTGGTCGCGCTCGGTGGAGCCTCCGGGCTGCGGCTGGGGGGGTGGGCTTCGCGCCTGGGGGCGGGAGAACTGCGTTGTAAAACGGCCGCTGCAAGATGGCCATCCCATCTTGGCTGCCAGCGCCTTGATCCCCCGGCTCCCAGCCGCAGACGCCGCTTTAGGGCAGATGCAGCGCCCCCTTCTTCCACCGCCACCGGGTGCTTACCCCAAAGAGGTGGGTGGGGACAGGAGAGAAAAAGCGCGAGCGTCTGGGTCGGCTTTGTGTTGCCCGAAGGCATCCCTTTGCTTTCTGAAAAGCCGAATGCCAAGATCCCTTGGGAATGTGAGTGCGCTCTTGCTGTGCAGTTGCTTGTAAAACAATAAATAAAAACTACCTTAATGGTATTCTGTTTCCATTTATAGGTCCCAGGGCCTTGGTGTCATCTTTTAAGTACAGCAGTTGTTTGACTAATTGCAATAATATGTGATTAACAGTGATTCGAAAGTTGAGTTTTTATAGTCTTTGATCGACATGCCTTGGCTGACGGTAGAACTTGATTTCCAGTGGAAGGCAGCTCTTTAATTTTCACAATTAACGCATCTATTAATTTATATTAAAGTGGAGGCTTAATAGTAAACTAAAATGGAAGTAAAATTTTGTAAGGCAAGCAAGAACATTTAAAAATTCCCATTCATTATTATGGGTGTATGTGTTAGTTACAATGGATGTCGAGACGTCTGCAAAAAGTTGTAGGGATTTTCAAACTTTAATGTGCGTTAGAATTACTTTGAGTCATGTACACAAAACACAATTATACTGTAACTTTATGGAATATTTAAGAGGTTTCCAAGGGTGTTTCTGCTATAACTGACTCTTAATACCTGCTTTCTCCCACCCTGAGAAGTTGTGTGAGTTCTATGGATTGCTTTTGTCTTTTTTTTTTTTAAACTAGATGTTTTACAGCAGGGATTCTTAATCTAGGGTCAGTGTTTATAATTCAGAAGATCCGTGAACTTGGACGGGAAAAAGTTTTTTTCTATTGTCTCGCTAAAATTTAGTGTTTCAGTTATGAATGTAGATCCCCACAAAAAAAGCAAAGAAAACCCGGGACTTCCCTGGTGGTACAGTGGTAAAGAATCAGCTTTCCAGTGTAGGGAACGCTGGTTCCATCCCTTGTTGGGGAACTAAGATCCCACATTCCGCTGGGCAGCTAAGTCAGCGCGCCAGAACTACTGAGCTTGCGCTCCTCAACTACAGAGCCCACGTGCTCTGGAGCCCGCATGCATGCCACAACTAGAGAGAGAAAACCAGCATGCCACAACTAGAGAGGAGCCCGCGCACCACAATGAAGAGTGCGCGCCGCAACTAAGACCCAATGCAACCAAAAAAACAAAAACAAAATAAAATAAAATAAAATAAAATAAAAGTAAAAAAACAAAAAACCCCACAGTAGTATTAGCTGTATGTTTTCACATCCCAGCATTACAGTTGTGGGAGATACATTCAGATGTAATGTATGCTCTTCATTACTTCAGAATTGTGGTAGTTATTGGATCAGCAGCTAAATGTTTACATCAGTTAAGGAGCTCATATGATACCATAGAACATGATATTTTAAATGTTTTGAAAACTATTTCAGTACAGTCGGTTTCCTCTGTAATACTGTTTTACGTGTTTGTAGAAAAATTCTGCGAAAAGGCCCAAAGGCTTAATCAGACTGAAGGGACCATGGCACAAAAAATTAATCCCCACTGTAGGATATCAAAGGAGAATCACCCAGGTCTGGGACAGTTAAGGATGGCTTTCTGGAGGAAGTGCTTTAGTTCTAAACTAGAGGGATGGTAGAGTGAGAGGAGATAATAGTGAAGGAGAATCCATGTGCTGCTATAGTGGTGAATTAGACAAGAGTAGGAACCAATGTATCTGCAAGATTTAATTAATTTTTGGCTGCATCCAGTCTTTGTTGCTCCGTGTGGGCTTTCTCTAGTTGCGGTGTGCGGGCTTCTCACTGTGGTGGCTTCTCTTGTTGTGGACCACGGGCTCTAGGTGCATAGGCTTCAGTAGTTGTGGCACTCTGGCTCAGTAGTTGTGGAGCATGGGCTTAGTTGCTCTGCGGCATGTGGGATCTTCCTAGACCAGGGCTCGAACCCGTGTCCCCTGCATTGGCAGGCGGATTGTTAGCCACTGTGCCACCAGGAAAGCCCCTCTGTAAGATTCTGAATCTACCCAAGAATCTGCAGTTACCATCACTTTCCAGACATGTTTTCTACTCGTGTCAAAGTTGTATAACCATCTTTAAGAAATTATAATTAGTTATTTATAAGACATTTTCAGAGAATATCTTGTAAGGAAAAAGGAATATTCTGTTGCAACTAAAAATTGTACTAAATCACTGCAGAAGAATTGAGCTTCTGTAATGATGGGAATATGAATGATCAGAAATAGTTTTTTCATGATTCTTTTAAACTTGAAAGTTTTTCTTAATTTAATAATGATACAACATATGTTATAAGCAGTTTTTAAGCACAGTGACTGGTTTGCACCGGACTTGGTCTTCCACTTGAAACGTTAAAGCATAAGGTAAAGAAGACTATTGGGCATCTAGCCCATTGTCAGGGGGAAGACTCTTTTGGCTTGTCAGGAGACTGACTGATGCTGGACTTTGAGTAATGTTCCCAGTAAGCAAACCAGTGGGAGGGTGGGGAATTAGAATCTCATCAGCCTTGAATTTGAGACCATTGGGCAAAATTACCTTTATAGTTTGATACTAGCAAGGATTAAGGTTTAAAAAAACATATCTGAGACAGTGGTTTGCTCCTTCCCCAATTAACAGTGTTTCCACTTCCGTGAAAAAATAGGCATTTGTTATCTTGGCTCATACTCCTCAACTTACTGTATATTTTTTCAACAGGATGTTAGGGCCAGGTAGCTAGAATGGAGGTCAAAGGGTCTTAGCCTCAGTGCAGTTGTCTTTGGCGGCAGCAGCCGAAAGGAGGGAGAGGGGAGTAAGGCCACTTTCAGGGTGCTTTAAAGAGTACCTGGAGAGTTAAATAAGGCACAGAGGTCTGATCTTTGGTGCTGCTGCTTAGGCCCTAAACTTATCTACATCCCCATGGTCTCATTCTTGTCCACAGTATTCAGCAATGGCTCCAGCCCAGCTTTCTCTTGAGCTCCAGACATATATACTCAACTGCTTACTAGATGGCTCCAGTTTGGACATCCCGTAGCCACTGTAACTTATTCCAAAATTGACCTGAAACCCCCTCCCTCCATTTCCTTTTCTGATTAATGCTCCCACCACGCTGAAAGTCAGTTTAAACTGTTTCTGCTTTGGCTTAGCTGTCCTCACTGCTTTTGATTCATACCTATTTCTGTTCTATCCCTGTTGGGAAAAGTCTTTGGTCTCCCTGTTTTCAATCTCCACTTTAAGTTCTGCATAGGCCTAGCAGCCTCAGGCAGTGGTTTCTCAGAGTGGACCACTGCACAAGAATTTATATCATGTTTCTTCTATGCTTTTGTACCAGTTGTTTTCCTCAGCTTGGGCCCTTCCCTGTGACCTTCCCAAGTAGCTTATCAGTCACTCTTCTTATCGTTTATGAAAACAGTTAAAATATGAAATCCAGTAAATTGTGTAAAACTATTTGGTTACATATCAGTGTCACCCATACTGCTCTATATTCTCTTCAGAATTGAGCTAGTAGGCTATTTTAATTTTAGAGCTAAAAAAGCTGACTGTGTTGGCACTTCTGTTACCTCTGGGTCTGTTGAAACCAAGTGGACTGAAAATAATGTGAGAAATCTATTTCTTCTACAATCAAATATTTTGAGGTACTGCCAAGAATTGCCTGCCTGATTTGTCTGATGAGCCGGGATGTCTTCCAGATCTTATTCCAGTCCCTAACATTTTATTTAGTCTTGCAAGTCTTAATGGTAGGTTCAACATAGAGTGTAAGTTCCAAAGGTTAGAATCCTTGTCTGGTTTTTTTTTGTTGTTGTTGTTTATTGAAGCAGCCCAATACCCAAGCATCATTGACCACACTGAAGGCATGGACATAGTGGGACCTCTTTAAAAATAAATAGCTGTATCTGATGCACATTGAAGTTTTTATGTATAGAATGTTTTTCTTAGTTTAATCAGTTTAAAAGAGTTGGAAGCAGAGAAAGAATAAGTAGAGCATAAGGTCTTAAAATTTCTTTAAATCCCAGATGTATATTGAAAAATAAACCAACCCTGCCAGTAGATAGCTATAGTAGATTTTATTTGCTTAGCAGGTGATACATGATTTGACGATTTAAATAGGTTGATATCCTAATTGTTTTTAGTCGTTTACATTAGATGCTAAGGTTTTTTTGTTATATTCAAGTTTGCTCTGAAGTGTTGATGGATACATTTCCTTACTCACTCGCCTAATTTTTTTAGAAATATCGTAATACAAGTGTGATGGCTCTCCCAGATGTGAGTATTCTTAAATATGAAGAGAAATCACAACTAACCCAGTACTTCTTTTTTCTTTTTTTACTTTTACAGGTGAGAGAGTGCTGTGCTTTCATGGGCCTCTTCTTTATGAAACTTGGGTTAGCCAAAAAGTTCATTCGGTTTTCCTGTAAGCTGGCTCTAGTAGCACTTAGTTGTCTTTAACTTCATTCAAAACAATTTTGTTAGATTGTATTGTGACAGCTGTTATATCAGCGTGCATTTTAAAAAAACTTATCAAAATTGGTGAATTTTTGTGTGGCCATTTTAATATTGAAGATGGAAAAAAAAAGCAACATTTTCAGCATATTATGCTTTATTATTTCAAGAAAGGTAAAAATGCAACTGAAATGCAAAAAAAGATTTGTGCAGTGTGTGGAGAAGGTGCTGTGACTGATCGAACATGTCAAAAGTGGTTTGCGAAGTTTCATGCTGGAGATTTCTTGCTGGACGATGCTCCACAGTCTGGTAGACCAGTTGAAGTTGATAGCAATCAAATTGAGACATTCACTGAGAACAATCAACATTATACCACGCGGAGATAGCCGACATACTCAAAATATCCAGATCAAGTGTTGAAAATCATTTGCACCAGCTTGGTTATGTCAATCGCTTTGATGTTTGGGTTCCACATAAGTTAAGCCAGCGGTCCCCAACCTTTTTGGCACCAGGGACCCGTTTCGTGGAAGACAATTTTTCCACAGATGGACAAGGGTGGGGGGTGGGGTGCGGCAGCGGGGATGGTTCAGGCTGTAATGTGGGCAATGGGGAGCAATGGAGAGCTGCAGATGTAGCTTCACTAGCTTGCCTGCCACTCACCTCCTGCTGTGCGGCCTGGTTCCTAACAGGCTGCTCACTGGTACCAGTCCGCGGCCTGGGGGTTGGGGACCCCCGAGTTAAGCAGAAAAAAAAAAAATTCTTGACCATATTTCCACATGCGATTCTCTACTTAAACATAACAAAAACAATCCATTTTTAAAACAAATTGTGACGGGTGATGAAAAGTGGATACTGTACAATAATGTGGAACAGAAGAGATCGTGGGGCAAGCGAAATGAACCACCACCAACCACACCAAAGGCCGGTCTTCATCCAAAGAAGGTGATGTGTATATGGTGAAATTGGAAGGGAGTCCTCTATTATGAGCTCCTTCTGGAAAACAAAACGATTAATTCCAACAAATACTGCTCCCAGTTAGACCAACTGAAAGCAGCACTTGACGAAAAGCGTCCGGGATTAGTCAACAGAAAACGCATAGTCTTCCATCAGGATACCGCAAGACCGCATGTTTCTTTGATGACCAGGCAAAAACTGTTATATCTTGGCTGGGAAGTTCTGATTCATCCGCCGTATTCACCAGACATTGCACTTTCGGATTTCCATTTATTTTGGTTTTTACAAAATTCTCTTAACAGAAAAAAATTTCAGTTCCCGGGAAGACTGTAAAAGGCACCTGGAACAGTTCTTTGCTCAAAAAGTTAAAAAGTTTTGGGAAGATGGAATTATGAGTTGCCTGAAAAATGGCACAAGGTAGTGGAACAAAATGGTAAATACGTTGTTCAATAAAATTCTCAGTGAAAATGAAAAATGTGTCTTTTATTTTTACTTAAAAACCAAAGGAACTTTTTAGTCGTTGGATAATACCAGATTTCAATGGTTGGTAGCTTTAGTGAGAGCTGCCTTTTTCATAGATTCATAGTTCCTCATCTTCTCTTTATGGGTGTCTTAACTGCTTGCTTAGTGGGTCACATAAAGCATTGCTATCTTGCCATTCATCTTACTGACCTGCTAAAGGTCCAGTAGTTGGAAAGAGCATTTGAGGGGAAAGATAGAAGATTGACTATTTATGGGAGCAAGATAAGCTTTGTGTAATTAATGACTTGTGAGAAAATACTACCAAAGTCAATTTTATTTGCAAATATAATATGCTGAGTAAGCACTGAGTAGTTATGTTAAAGGTAAAAGCTAACATTTAAAATGAGTACATTTAACTTCTGTTTGTTGGATTGTCTGGCAAAGTTTGAATCCTGGGGGTTCCCTTTCCCTTTTCTCTGTATTAATGTTGTGCTCAGGTAATAAAAACTGATTTTACATTTAGCTAAAAATAAATGGGATAATGCATTACCAAGTCAAAAATGGTTTTAGTATTTTGTTTCTGGTAACTTTTTTAGCACAAATATATAAGATGCATCAACATTTTTTAACAGTTGTAGTTTAAAAAAAATGAGCAGTACACTAAATAGAATAATATTTAGTTAAAGGCAATTTCTACATATGTTCTTGGTGAATAGTTTATGTCTGTGAAAATAGCCTTAATGATTGTAAAGTGTTGGGCTTCCTTGGTGGTGCAGTGGCTTAGAATCCTCCTGCCAATGCAGGGGACATGGGTTCAAGCCCTGGTCCGGGAAGATCCCACATGCCGTGGAGCAACTATAGCCGCCTGTGTGCCACTAACTACTGAACCGGTGCTCTAGAGCCTGCGAGCCACAACTACTGAAGCCTGCGCACAGCAACGAAGACCCACAAAGACCCAACGCAGCCAAAAATAAAAATAAAATTAAAAAAAAAAGATTGTAAAAGTGTTGGTGTGACTAGATAACCATTTTCAGTATTTTTTACTTTTTTTTTTTTTTTTTTTAGTCCACACTGCAAGGCATGCAGGATCTTCCCCGACTAGGGATCAAACCCATGCCCCCCTGCATTGGGAACATGGAGTCTTAACCACTGGACCACCAGGAAGTCCCTATTTTTTACTTGTTTTGAATACATAGATGTATGTTTTTAAAGTTCTAAAATGGCTGAAATTGGATTTATGGAGATGGTCAAGAACTTTATGTGTGTGTACATATATCTTAATGCTGTAATACCGATACAGTTTATAAGTCTATTTTAAGTCCTATTGATCATTTGTGTCCTTGAATGTTATTTTTGTTGTATCAACTTCTGGCAAACTCTACCAGACTGGCAGATTTTTCTGCTCTGGCAGCAGAAACGCTCTAGTGAACAATTTTAAATGGCTATTGGAATATCTTAAACTATTGTGGTTCTCTTGGTTTGCCTCTGATAAAAACTTTCTTTTTAAAGATTTTTTTGATGTGGACGATTTTTAAAGTTTTTACTGAATTTGTTACAACATTGCTTCTGTTCTATGTTTTGTTTTATTTTGGCTGTGAGGCATGTGGGATCTTAACTCTCCGACCAGGGATCAAACCCATACCCCCTGCACTGGAAGGCGAAGTCTTAACCACTGGACTGCCAGGGAAGTCCCCATGATAAAAGCTTTTAAATCCAAAACGAGATAGTCATCACTTTTTCATAGTTAATGATACTTCCTCTAATAATTCAATCTAATTTGTTTGACTGCAACCCCTATGGAAAACTGTACGGCAGTTCCTCAAAAAAATAAACATAGAATTACCATATACTCCAACAATCTCACTTCTGGATGTACATCCAAAAGAATTGAAAACAGGATCTCAAAGAGATATTTGTGCATCTTTGTTCACTGCAACATTATTCACAATATCCAAGTGTTGGAACTAACACAATATTGTGAAGCAATTATACTCCAATAAAGATCTATTAAAAAAAAAGTCTGTCAACAGGAGTGGGTAAAGAAAACGTGGACTATACATATAATAGAATACTTTTCAGTCTTAAAAAGGAAGGAAATTCTGACACATGCTACAACGTGGATGAACCTTGAGGACATTAGGCTAAGTGAAATAAGCCAGTCACAGAAAGACAAATACAGTATCATTCTACTTGTATCAATATAAGGGATCTAAAATAATAAACTTGCAAGCAGAAGGTAGAATGCTGATTTCCAGGGGTTAATGGGAGGGGGAAGTGAGGAGCTGTATAGAATTGCCAGATGAGAAAGTCCTAGAGACCCTTGTACAATAATGTGGGCAGAGTTAACAATACTATATGCTTAAAAATATTTAAGATAGTAAACATTATGTTACATGTTTTTACCACAGTTTAAGAAAGTCAGCTTCCTTGGATATTTGTACAACATGCATAGGGATGAAAATGTAAAAATCTTTTTTAGATGTTAAGAGATCTAAGTATTTGGTGGAGTTAACTATGTTTTTGGATTGGAAGTCTCAGTATTTTCAATTCTCCATAAACTGATCTATAGATTTAATGTAACCTTAATCACAAAAGCAGCAGTTTTTGGTTTTTTTGGTGGAACTTGAGAAGCTGATTCTAAATTTTGTATGGAAATGTCAAGGACCAAAAATAGCCAAGATAGTCTTAAAGAAGTATTGGAGGAAAGTGGGAAGTTTTCAAATTTACTATAAAACTAAAATAATACAATGTGTTACTGGCAAGACTGGCTGTGTAATTTTCAGGACCCAGTGTAAAATGAAAATGTGAGGCCTTTCAAGAATTCCTAGACATTAGTAGGCGAATATTAAATCAAGTGCTGGGCTCTTCTGAGCATGGGGCCCTGAGCAGCTGCATTGGTGGCAAGCCCATGAATTCGTCCTGATTATTGGCTCAAAAATATAAAATAAACCAATGGATCAAAATAAAAACCCAGAAACAGGCCCAGGCACATGAGCTCGTTTGACTTACGACAAAAGGTGGCCCTGCAGGAGCAATGGGGAAAGGACAGTCTTTTCAGTATATACTGAGGAGAGAAAAATCCAAGTGCATAAAAGTATAGGCTTGAAAAGATGAAAAAGTCCTTAAAAAAGGAAGGAAATTCTAACACATGCTATAACATGAAAGAACCTTGAGGACATGATGCTATGTGAAATAAGACAGATGCAAAAGGACAAGTATAGTATGATTGCACTTACACGAGGTACTTAGAGTAGTCAAATTCATAGAGACAGAAAGGAGAATGGCTTCTACCAGGGGCTGGGAAGAAGGGGGATGGGGAATTATTATTTTATGGGTACAGAGTTTCAGTTTGAGAATATGAAAAATTCTGGAAATGAGTGGTGCTGATGGTTGCAGAATAGTGTGAATGAACTTAATAATATGGTAAATGCCATGTTATATATATTTTAACAATGAAAAAGAAAGATGAAAAGCAAATAATATAGCTGTAGAAGAAAATACAGAAGAATAACTTCATGATCTTGGCCTAGAGAAAGGTCTTTTAAGCAAGATTCAGAAGACACTAATGATAAAGAAAATGTTTGATGGCTTTGATTCATTTAAATTAAGGAACTTTTCTTTATCAATGATACCATTAAAAGAGAGAAACATTAAGTCACAGAGTGGAAGAAGATATTTGCAACACATGTAACCAGCAAGGGGCTCATATCCAGAATATATAAAGTACATCTAAAAATCAGTAAGAAAAATATAGAACAGCAAGTAAAATGGAAAAATGGGCAGGTATTTCCAAAGAGAGGGCATCCAAATGGACAATACACATATACATGTCCTTTAACCATGCAAGTTAAAATCACAACGAACTAGCTCCACACAACAAGACTGGCAATGGCAGGGGTTGGTAAGGGTGTGAAATCACAGGAACTCTTAACACTGCTGGTGCTGTAATCACTTTGGAGAATGGTGTGCCAGTGTCTTCTAAGCTGAAGATTTGCACACCCACGAGCCTGCAGTTCCTCTAGGAGCTACTTACTTACTAGCAAGTGTGTGTGTGTTGCAGCCAAAGACATACGCAAGTATGTTCTTAGCAATATGTTGATCATAGCCTCTGCCATGGACTGAATGTGTTCCCCAGATCCATACGTTGAAACTAAATCCCCAATGTGATGGTATTTGGAAGTGGGGCCTTTGGGAGGTCATGACGGTGGGACCCTCATGTGGGATTAGTGACCTTATACAAGAGACACCAGAGTTTCTCTCTCTCTGCCATGTGAGATCACACGGGAAGACAGCCATCTTTAAATCACGAAGATGTCTAGATGGCTTTCACCAGAACCCGACCTCTGACCATGCAGTCTCCCTCATCTTGGACTTCCCACCTCCAGAACTGTGCAAAATAAATGTTTGTTGTTTTAGCCACCCAGTCTATGGTATTTTTGTTATAGCAGTCCCCAAATGGAAACAATGCAACTGTCCATCCATAGTGTAATGGGCTAAAAAAGAAAGCATATTCATACACTGAATTCTATATAGCAGGAATAGAATGAACTACAGATTCATCCAGCAACGGTGTTAAATCTTCAAAGTACATAATATTGAGAGAAAGAAGGTTGATCTAAAGCTGTGCATACACTGCTTGATTCCATTGATAGACGTTACAGAGACACGCAGCTCTCACTATCATCGCTGGACGCAAGGACGCCTGGTCAACTATAAAACCATTTCAGGAAGGGCTTCCTGCGAATGCCTGGGGGCAGAAATCCAGGCAGGGGGCAGGGAGCAAGGAGGTACCGCTGGGATGCATTTGACAGGTGGTGACACAGAGGTTTGCTTGGCAATAATTTGCTTAGTTGAACACATATTTTAAACATTTTTTCTGGATGTATATTCACAATAAAGAGGACAAATAGAAATTAGAGCAAGTATGAAAACCCTTTCATGTAGTATTACTGGAGGGGGATGTGGAACCAGACTTTTTTCCTGGTTCTTTTGTGTATTTGATGACCTCTTCCCTACCCCGCCCCCCTCGTCGTCCTCCAGCATTTAGAGGAGCTCCTGTGCTAGGAGAGGGGACCCTCCTGACCTCTGCTCCCTCATCGCTGCTGCCCAGGCAGGCCCAGCCTTTGGCCCACAGAAGACGCTCTGTGCCGGCCGGCTGACCAGGCCCAGCTCTCTTCCTTAGGGATGTGTTTTCTTGCTTTTTCGTAGGCAAGGTCATTCTTTTTGTTTGTTTGTTTGTTTTTAATTTTTTCCCCTTGGTTTTTTAAATTTTTTAATCTTTAAAATTTTTTTGGCAAGTCCATTTTATTTGGATGCCAGGTGTTATAGATTTTGCCAGGTTGTAGGCTTGATATTTTTGTATTCTGAG
Source organism: Mesoplodon densirostris (assembly GCF_025265405.1). Classification (NCBI taxonomy): domain Eukaryota; kingdom Metazoa; phylum Chordata; class Mammalia; order Artiodactyla; family Ziphiidae; genus Mesoplodon; species Mesoplodon densirostris. Next base: position 116,141,363 of record NC_082664.1, on the reverse strand, counting down.
AAATATTCTTGAGCTTTTTTCTGAGATGCAATAAAGTTACTTAGAAGTTGTTTGATCTTCTATGGTCTTACTTTTGTGATTTGTCAGGTGAGTTTGGAACTGTGCTCAGTCTAGATCTAAGAGTCTGGGTTAACCCCTGAGCACTCTTTCCCGATACCCAGTGAATCTGAGGTTCCAGTCTGGCCGGTGGAACCCCAAGTGGGCACAGGGTACTGGTCTCTCCCCACTTACGGCACTCTTCTCAGGCACGTGTGAGTACTCTGCAGCTCGCCAGGGCTCTCTCTTGGCAGTTGTCTCTGTTTAGGTCCTCTGTCCTAAAACTCTAGCTTCCTTTATCTCCCTGGATGTCCAGCTCCATCTCCTGAACTTGGGGGGCCCTCTGTATTCATCCAGGAAGCCCCCGGTGTGCTCTGCAGCCCATAAACCTCTCAGGCAGGGAGCAGGGCTCACCCCATCCATTTCCCATCTCCCAGGGACCACCATCCTTCCTCACCCAATGTCCTGTTTTTCACCGAGCTTGTCTGGTTGTGTTGGTAGTTTGGGGAGGAAGGGTAAATCTGGTAAATCTGCAACTGCATCCTGGGTGCACCAATGGAGGTTGGGCTGTACCCCAGGTGGGACAGGAGAGAAGGTTCTGAGCACAGGGCTGGCAGGCAGAGGCCTCAGAATTTCTCTCTGCTGTCTCTTTTCTCAGGCAGGAGCTGGGGAGGGAGGAGGCCTGAGGAGAGAGGAGATTGCAGGGGAGAGTAGAGAGCTAGTGGATCAGGGGATCCTGTGTGATGTCTAGCAGCACGGAGGCCGAGAAGCCCCTCGATGGGATGGCCAGGTGAGCCCCAGCTGGCTCTGGCTTTCAAGCCCCGTGCTGTGGCTCACGCCTAGGTGGGGTGACCAGGTCCTCGCTTTTGATCATAAGGGAAACGTGATCCCCTGGGTTCACCCCACTGAGATTCCCCTCCATAACCTTTCTTTGAAAGGTGCCCTTCTTGGGCCCTGGTGCTGGGCCAATCCATCCAAGGCCAGCCTTGCTTGTCTGCGCAGGGCCTGGCACCCTCTTGGCCTTGGTCCTGCAGGCCTCTCTATTTCACAAGCCTGAGAATAGCCCATTTGTTTGGGAAGAGCCAGAAACCCTCAACAATTCTCTGTCCCGAAATTCTCAAGAACGACGTGTTGGTTTTAACTTGAGGAACGTGAGCCTGCTCCTGGAAAATCTAAGTGACCTCAGCAACTGTGCCCTCAACACCAGTAAAGATATTCAAATGAACTGCGCGGACCACCCCACCTTCACCTTTCTCAACTTCATCAGGATGTGCAGAAGCAGGAGACAGCCCCACAGGGGCGTCTGGCCTCTGCTGGTGGTGGCCTGGCTTCTTGTCCTCGGTGCCTCCACGACATGGGACAGGGCCCAGCCCCTCCTCTCCCTGGACCAACTCGTCCGGCCACCCGTCTCCTTAGAACACACAGGAGGCCCAGTCACCCCGCTCCAGGCCAAGACAGCTGTCCTCTCGGGGTCTCCCTCTGCCTGAGCACGTGCAGGGCCCTGGAATGCCGCTTTTTGTCCTCCTTACTTCACCGGCCTCTGGAGGAGGAAGAGGAGCCTCCTCTGCCCATCATCGGCCGCCCCGCAGGCACTGGGGCTGTGACAGCCCGATGCCCTGGTCAGCTCTGGCCTCTGTGGGTGAGTGTGCTTGGTTTCTTCCTGCCTCAGGTCAGGGGTGGGTATGCCCAGCCAGCCTGGGGGCTTGGATTCTAGAGGCTTCAAGGGCCCCAGGAAACGTCAACTCAAAGACACACCCACACTGGGCACTCAGCCTGCAAAATCTTCCCGAGCCCTTGGTCTGGACGTAGCCCGGCCCCTGCCTGGTTGGAGGAGGGCCAACACTGACCAATGTCTTGGGCGCTGGGCCGTGGACGTTGGCCCCAGGCCAGTCCCCGGCAGCCGAGGTGTGGCCACCCCAGCTGCTCCTGCCCCTTCCGCAGGGGCTGCTGTTTGCCACCCGCTGGCTCTTAGCTGTCCTCCATCGTGCAGGGTCCCCAGACAGCTAGGAGCCACATCCCCTCACCTTTCTTTTCTGATCACATGCTCTATGCAGGGAAGATTCTATAGGCACTAAGGGAAGATGGAGCCAGGACCAATAAGTCGTACTGCAGAGAGATTATGTCTGTCGGAGATGGAAGGCCAGTTATCATCATGACCGCTGGTGCTGACATTCATGGAGCCAGGGGTACCATGCACAGGCTCAGTGCCTTGCAGCCATGATCTTGCCTCAGCTGGCAACTTGATTATCCCCATCCTACAGATGCGGAATGTGGCTCAGAGAGTTCATCGTCTTGCTCAAGCTCACACAGCTAGACACACGGCTGCTGACATGGTAAAATGCCAGATCAGTCTCAGCAAGGGAGAGGAGGTGGCCTTGAGCTAGGCTCTGGGGATGGGGATGGGCTCTTAGACGGAGGACAGAGGAAAGGCAGAGAACAAACAGCACAGACAAATCAGGGTGCTGGCCACCCACTGAGCCTGGACCTGTGGGGTGGCAGCGGCAGGACGAGCTCAGAGCCGGGTCCTCCCGGGTTGCAGCAGTGTGGAAGGGATTCTACTAGGGAGTGACACCCTCCATAGGGCTGGATCTGCCACGGCCTGAAGCTGGTTAACGACAAGAAATCAAAAACAGGTTTGTGGGTGAGTCAGCGGCTGGGAGCACATGGAGAAACAGGCTTCTTGGAGGTCTTCCCTCGGCCCTGCAGACTGTGCAGCTGCCCAGGCCTGCCTGCCGGCCCTGGACCACAGTGCTGGCCCGAGGACCAGCGGGAGCAAGTTTGCTTGGGGCCGCTGGGCACCTTCCTGCACCCATCCACCCTCGCTGTTGTGTCTAGAGTGCCGGCGGGGGTCGAGGAGGGGGCACTGGCCAAGGCTACATCTGAAACCTTGTTCCCAACCACAGACAGGGCAGGCCGGTCGGAAAATATTCCTCTCCTGAGACATCATAGCTCCGCCTCTTTGAATCACCCAGCCACTTCCTTCCTGAGTGTATCTTACACACTCTGGCTGAGGGAGGGGATGGGTGTGTGGTGTTGTTGCTTGTTTTAATTTTTTGTCTATGTCTTTTTCCTTTGTGAGTTGCACGCTAGGAGGGTGAGGTTGGTTCTAAGAGGCCTTTGTCACTGTAAGGGACGTTGGGGATGACTTGGGTTTTCTTTGCAAGTTAAAAACCTCCGCTGGTGAGAATGAGAAGGAAAGAGGATCTCCTTAGGGCCACACATAAGGACCTTCATGTGTACAGGTAAGGCAGGTGAGGAACGTGGAAGATCCGGGAAGCTGGGGTATTGGCCGTGGTCTTGGAGTCGAGGTTTCCTGCCTCCTAAGTCCAAGCGCTTTCCTGGACATCCACGGGCAATGTCAACATGCCCTCCAGTGCCTGTGGCGGCCAGCCACACCTCTCCTCAAACTTCAGAGCCTGCGCTAAAAACATCTGCTGCCTGTTTCCTGAAAAGCCAAGGGAACTTTGGCTTGTTAGTTTTTCTTTCTCTTTAGGTAAACAGAATAAAAGAGAGTTTCTCAAACTTTCTTGGCTGTAACTCACAGGAGATAATACAATTCACATAGCAACCCCATACACACACGAGTGTACACATGTATATATGCATGTGTGTATAATGTGTGTACATGTGTATACAAAATACAAACATTTAGCTATAATGGATACAATTTTCATAAGAAACACTCTCTGTATGTGCCCCACATTCACCCTACCTGTGATACACGCACATTTTCTGTATAGATGCATGTAAACATACATAAATGTGTATCTGTAACTGATGCAAATTTTAGGAAACAGCATCAACTCACCCTAAGTGTGATATACTTGATGTGTGATCCAATCCATTTTCCGCTGGCCACCTCCCACTGATCTATGTCCACACATCAGTGGGTCACAGTCGATGCTTGGCAGGCAGTGAAAAGGAAGGAGTTGTGTGTGTGGGGCCCCACAGTCCCGCACCCAGTCCCCAGGCACCTGCGCTCCATGCAGTCAGGTGCATGTGTGTTTCGGACCTGAGGGCAGGAATGTTTGTCCCTGCCCATGGGGCAGGCCTGGGAGCGCTACCCCAGACTCGGGATTTCCTGGGGGGCCAAGTGTTTGGGGGGGTCCAGGTAGGAGGAACTTGAGGCCACACCTCCAAAGACAGGCACCCACGTGGCCACATGCGGCACTCGCTGCCCCTCCGAGCGAGCCCTGTTTCTTCTAAATGTGGGTGGTGGTGATAATGATCAAAGCGCAGCCAGCTCACCTCGTGTGGCAGGAGGTGCTCAGGGTGGAGATGCTTCTTCCTAATCACGTGGGGATGAGAGGCCTGGTGGCCCTGCCCACCACAGTGGGTGGGAGGAGTTGAAGGTGAGGGCAGTGTCAGTTCACCCAGGTGCGCCCTGTGTGTGTGTGTGGCGGGGGTGGGGGGAGGATGGGGGGACCCAAGAGGCTGTTCAGAGAGACTTTGTCCACGGTTGCTGTGAGCTCCACGTGGCTGTGGAGCCCCTTTATTCCACGCCAGATGACAATGATGCCCATCTGAGAAAGTGCCCACGGAGCCCTTTCTCATGGGCACTTTCTTGCAGGGCTCTGCGGCCAGCGATGGAACTAGGTATCCAGACACGACCTTCCCGCAGCTCAGGTCCACCCGGGCTGCAGGGACCACAGATGCAAGCCTGCTGCAGGCCGGTCTCATGGGGGGTTAAGCAACCATGGAGGGGGGCGGTGTGGGGGCTTCAGGGTGCAGGCTGCCCCCCCACCAGCTCAGCCAGACGTGTGGGCTCCAGCCCTGGTTCCCAGCCATCCATGGTGTACTGGTGTTCCCCTGGGACCTGACATTGAGTGTGGGCAAGGGTGAGAGGCAGTGAATGTTTATTATCTTTCCATGGAAAGACAGTCACTGGGCCAGATTAGAGATATACCCAACCGTTTAACGGCCCCCAGAGCTGCTGCGAGATTTTACACCATAATTGCCCAGAGTGACTTCATGCACGGAGAGGATCTGCTGGTCAGAGGGGCTTGGCAGGTGACCCTGGTGGGGAATGTGGGTGGGGCAGCTATCTTCCTTCATGCTGGGGTTTGCTCTGGGTGCCTCTGCAGCCATCTCCAGCTCCCCTTGTAAGGGAAGCTCCCTTTGCTTTAGAGCCCGAGTATCTGTGGGATGGGGTGCAGCCCAGAAAACAGAACTGGCAGGAGGCAAGCCTGGGGTCCTTTTTCTATGTCAGCCCTGCTCCCTGCTGGTGCTTCCTCCCACTACTGTTGCCACGTTTAGCAAATAAAAATACAAACTGTCCAGTTCTATTTGAATTTGAAATAAACAATGAATACATTTTTAGTATCAGCATGGCCCCAATGTTGCATGGGTGTCCTGTATTTGTCAATTCTACCTCCTAGACCTTGGGCTCCATGGTTGGACCTTTGAACCCGAAGTCTGTAGGGGCTGGGGCTGATACTGCAGGCCTGAGGCAGCCAGGACAGTCCACCAGACAGCAGAGACCTTGTGCAAAGGGCATGTGTGGAAAGAACGGGTCAGAGGAGTGAGATCCTGAAGACCCTGAACAGAGCCTGAGAGACAGAAGCTGTGCGTGTTCCGAGCCCACGAGCCCTCATGTGGATGGCTGTGATCTCCACCCAAGCTCACTGGAAAGGGTCTCTGTTCCCCAAACCCTGTCCCTCACCAGCCCCTGACCTTGCAGTGGGGTATTGGTCCCCAGATGCTTCCCCTGGGGGAACAGAGAAGGCTTGCTCAGCTGGCCCCTGTGCCCCCTATATCTGAGGAGCTGGGGCTCTCTAGCAGTCCTGGGGGTACCCCATGTCCATCACGTCCTGACCCCTGGAACCACAGGACATGAGACTGAAGAGAAAAGGGAAGATTGGGTGTGAGAGGTATGTCCCAGGGATAAACACAGCCCCAGTAGAAAGGCCTGGGTCTTTCCTGCTCCCACACCCAGGCCAGGTAACTTGCTTTTCTTTCACTAACAGCTTAGCCTTAAAGAAAAGGAGGGCCCTAGAACCCTAGCTTCAGCTGGAGGAGGGATATTAGCAGTACAGCCCAGCTAAGAAGAATTCTGTATTAGGGTGTGGGGCCAAAGGCCATTTAGTAATTGTATTACTCAGGAACTTTTTTTTTTTTGTAATTGCTTGAAGATACAGTTCAAATTAGCTTAAACAGAAAGAGGAAATTTATTGGCTGTGTAACAGGATTACTAGCTTCAGGCATAGTTGGATCCAGGAGCTCACATTGCATCCATAGTCAACATGTCAACCTCTCTGTACATAATTCTATTCTGGCCCCCATCCCCCTTTCGCTTCTTCCTGCAGCCAGCTCCCCCACATGGTCAGAGTGTCAAGCTGGCCATCAACAGCTCCATTTAGACAAGCTAGAGCCTCACAGCAGAGAACTCAAGTCCTTAAGGCCATGCTGATTGGTCCCCTTGGTTGTACGCCCAGCCCAGATGGACCCCTGTGCTAGGGAGGCAGAGCTTGGCCAGCCCAGGGTCATATGCCCACTCCTGTGAGGGCAAGAGGGAAGAGTAAGTTGGGCAGAGAGGGCAGTGTGTTCCCCTGCTAAATTCTCTGCTCACTGTCCTAGTGCTAGCGTTTCCAGCAGGGACCTCACCTGGAGAGGAGAGGGGTGGTCCGTATGAGAGTGGATTCAGCTAACCCTAGTCATTTTACCCAAAACTTTGCTAATGTGATGTTTAACAAGCCAATCAGAAGGCTGTGCATTTATGTCGTTGACAGGTGACTCGGGCAGGGCCTGGGGAATGAGCCAGCCTCCTGCCAGAGCAGAGTGTAGGCAGAGTTGGTCCTTGGGGCTCAGGCCCTTTGGATGGAGACTTCTGTTGCCGAACATCTGGTCTCCCTCTGCTTCCAGTTTCTTGGGAGGTGACCCTGCTAACTCCCTCACAGTCAAGGGTCATGTGACTGGTGGTGGCTGTGCACTGTGAGTGGAATGCTGTCTGTGACATCCAGGGCGAGGCATGATTCTCCAGGCCTTCTCCCTCTTCCATACACATTGACCAGATAGGAGGTCTTGAGGGGCAACAGAGCCACAGGGTGGGTGCAGCTTGGAGGGCCACCTGCCACTTGGTTAATCGCATACCTGAGAGTGGCCCAGATCTGAAGTGTACTGTGTGTGAGAAATAAACGTACAGAAGTGAAATAAACCTTTGCTGTGCTCAGACTCTAAGATCTGGGGCTGTTTGTTGCTGCCGCACAGGGTGACCTCTCCTGACAAATACACCTTGACAGTCTTTTGGACAATTTGAGACCTTGCTTTGCTCTGAGATGGTCCCAGTCTGTTCATCCTTTCAGTCTCTCGGGATCTACACCCCTGCCTTCCTTCTTCTCTATCAAATATTCCTGGCTGGCTGATGGGGTGATCATTTGAGCTAAGGTCTGAATGGCCTATGCGGGTTAATCATGCCCATCCAACATTCTCTCAACCTTAAACTCTAACCAAACTGAGCATCCTCCGGAGTCCTCTCCCTGGGATCTTTGCTGTCCGGGGCCTTTCCCTCCTGTTCCTGCCATGGGGCCTCGCTGCCCGCTTGGATGGGTGCGGTCATACCAATCCCTTCATACCGGCTCATATCAGGCTCCTGGACGACCTTCCCCAGGAGGTCCATGCGGACCCCAGCCTGGACTCTCCTGCAGGCTGAGCTTGTGGCTTCATCTTGGAACCACGTCTGTGCTCGCCTGCCTCTCGCCATACTGGGGCTCCTGGAGGGGAGGCGGGGTCCAGCCTGGCCCCCGGCGCCCAGGGACTTTCACCTGCGCACGGACCTCACTTTAGCAGAACTGTCGATGCGAGTTAAGGGCACTAAGACGCCTCCTCCCGCCCAGCTCGCGGCTTCGTGACGGGGTGGGGAGTGGAGGTGCAGAACGCCTGGGGACACACTGAACCCCGCCGCTCGCTCAGTCGCCCCTTCTGTGGCACTTGCGGCCGCCCACAGGCAAGGCAGCGGTTGACCCGCGCTAACCTCGCCGACATTTCCTGTCCCGGGAAACGCCCCGCGGAGAGAGCGGAAAGCTCAAGTCTGGGCGAGCGCGGCGCCGAGGTCACGGTGACCTGCCAGGGAGGGCGGTACCTGCGGCCCGACGGGGAGACGCCCGCGCCCCCAGGCCCTCTGCCACCCCTGCGCCCCCCGCGCCCTCAGGTCCTCCGCCGCCTCCGCGTGCCCCTGCGCCCCAGCCACCGCGACCTTCCGCGACCCCGCGGCGCCGGCCCTGCTGCGCTGCTCCCCTGCCCTAGCGCACCGCCAAACCGCGCACCCGGCCTCAGCTAAACCCAGAGCCTATTTTTAAACCTGGAAGCTGGCTGGAGACCAGTTTGCAAAGACAAACCTTTAATAGAAAGAGGTCCATGAATGAAAGAAAAAGCAAGGCACGTCAGTGTGGGGACTAGTCAGTGGCCACAGAAAACCCTTAGTGTCTTTTCTGTGGTTCCAGCGACGGGGCAGCTAATTCCCACATAATACCATTTGCTGAACACTTGCCTGTACTGGGAGAGGCGCGGGTGATGATAGTGATGGCCGCTCCTGTTTACTGCTTGAGTACGTGCTGTGTGCCAGGCGCATCGCCAGCCACTTTATGTACATTGTCTCAGGGGTTATCCCAACAACTTTTTTTTACTGAAGCATAAATTCGTCAGTCCAAGGCACTTACATCTTCACACAGCAGGAGATTCAGACTTACCCATCTTCAATTTCGACATCAATGCACTCTTCCCAGTCACTATGGTTGTGTGGCAAACCATCCCCAAACTTAGTGGCTTAACAATGACATTTATTTTGCTTATGAATCTGCAAAATAAATTCCCCTGGGGCTCAGCAGGGAGCGCTGTTTCGAAAACACCCTCCTGCCCCCAGGAGGCATTCTGCCAGGACAGAAATTTTTCTTTGGCCAGAGCCACCTAGGCTTGGCTGGAGGTGGGCAGGGGGGAGGGTGGGGGATGGAGGAGGGATGTCAGGGGCTGCCAGGGCCTGTGGAGCCGCTCTCTTCCTTCATTCTGTGCCCTTAGATTGGAGAGAACAGAGATCAGGAGGTGAGATCTACAAAGAACAAAGGATCCAGTCTGGTTATCCAGAGTTACTAGGCCATTAAATTAGACAGGACGAATTTAATTAATTAGGCTGACTTAGAAAGGGGGACACATTGGTACCCAGGACTTCTTCACAACGTGGCTCACAGCCGGGTCTTCCATTGCCAGTGCCCTTGGCATCTCTCCTACAGGTCCCAGTCCAGGGTGCTGTGATTTACGCTCAACCTCAATGACCCCAGCTGGCCTGGGGCAGATGCAGGAAGGGATGGGGCTCTGAGAGGCCCAACTGGAGGCCCACAGCTGGGAGGAGGATGCCAGTCCCTGGCCCCTGGCCTGCAAGGATGAGTCTCATCATAGAATAGGCCTTCGTTTTATTTATCAAGACTCGATATTTTTTTTTCTCTTCTAACTCAGTTACTTTTGTTTTTATCCTTGTGCATGCCCCAAAACACAGTCCTCACGTCTTATTTCCCTTTTTTGAAGACATCTCATTTCTATTCATTCCTTCTTGCTTGATTATAGAGCAGGTGGTGGCCATGTCCTGGGAGTTTGGGCAGTTTTCTCATCATTCCTGTCTATATTAATTGCAGTTTCCATTTCTTCTGTCACACAACATTTATCTAGGAGAGTGTTTTTATTTTCAGTTTCCAGTGGGTAGATTTTTAGGGTTGAGGTATGATTTGCATTTTAAAAATTAAACAAGTTATTAACTTGTATATTTATTGCCCTGAGGTTTTAGGACTTCCGCACACTTTCTGCCTTTTGGTATTTATTGAGATTTTCCTCTATGGCCCAATATGTAATCATTTTTTATAAATATTTCTTGACTGCTGGGAAGGAAAGTGGTCTTTTTAAAAATAAAATTTGATGTAGATATGGCTCACGGGTCACCAGCCTCTGACCAGAAAGTAATAGGCAAGTCCTTCTTATACCTAAATTATACCCAAACTATGAAGACACAGTGCTCCCCCATGTCCCATTGCCAAGGACACAGACCTCTGCAGAAAATGGCCTGTCTTCCCATAACAGTGGAAAGATTGATGGGGTCCATCAGTTCTAAGCCACACTTTGTCACCTGGACCAAGCAGAACTCCCCTTGGGCCCCAGTCTGACCTCCAAGACTGTCCTCAAAGGTTAGGTGACCTCTGACTATAATCCCATGGCTCAGACATTTTCCACATTGCTCCAGAAACTTCTATTCCTCAGCTCCTGCCCTCACTCTCAACACCAAGAGCTCAAACCCAGTCCAGGCACCCGGGAAGGGGCATCTGCCATGGTGTCCCCTCTACTCCATGCACTAACCAGTCCCCCCCAAAGGTTCCTGTTCCTGAAATAAACTCCTCCATTAAAAAAAGTGAAAAGTTCACGTGACCACGGATGTCTCTGAACAAAGCTTTATGGTGCTGAGAGGAGAGGTGGGGGTTGATTCCGAATCACTGCTGCTGATTTTGCAGCCTGTATCAATACTTTATTTTTATTGCCAATTAATATTCTGTTGTATAGATATACCAGATTTTATTTATCCACTCTTCAATTGATGGATATTTAGTTTGTTTGCCTATTACGAATAAGGCTGTTGTGAACATCAGTGTATAAGTATTTATGTCGGCATATGTTTTCATTTTTCTTGGGAATAGACCTAGGAGTGGAATTGTTGGGCCATACAGGATCTCTATCTTTAACCATTTTAAAAACTGCCAGACCATTTTCCAAAGTGGTGGCATGATTTTACCTTCATGCCAGCAGTGTATGAGGGTTCTGATTTCTCCACATCCTTGCCAGCAATTGTTGTGATCTGACTTTCATTCTAGTCAGATCTAGTCTGTTAAGTGTGAAGTGATATCTAATTGTGGATTTGATTTGTATTTCCCTGATGGTTAATGATGTTGAGCATCTTTTATGTCTTGCTTGTTGAAATATCTGTTCATTTTTAATTGGGTTATTTGCCCATTTTTAGTTGGGTTATTTGACTTTTTGTTGTTGAGATGTCATAGTTCTTTATGTATCCTAAATGCAAGTTCCTTATCAGATATATGATCTGCAATTTTTCACCTCCCATTTTGTGGGTTGTCCTCTTACTTTTTTGTGTCCTTTGAAGCACAAAATTATTTAATTTTGTGAAGTGCAATTTATCTATTTTTTTCTTTTGTTGTCTTTGCTTTTGGTGTCTTATCTAGCCTAACCCAAGGTAATGAAGATTTATTTCTATTTCCTACGAAAAGTTTTATAGTCTTAGGTGTTTCATTTAGTTCTATGATTCATTTTGAGTTAGTTTTTTGTATGGTGTGAAATCTCAACAACAAAAGGGCCTTCAGCTGATTGGATGAGTCCCATCCATATTATGGAGGGTAATCTTCTTTACTCAGGATCCACTGATTTAAATGTTAATCACATCTAAAAGATATATTTATACACATATATATATAAATATATATATATTTATAGATAGATATAAATATCTATCTATCTATAGAGAGATATTTGTTGTAAGGTATTGACTCATGCAATTACAGAGGCTGTTACAGAGAAGTTCCATGATCTCTCATCTACAAGTTAGAGACCCAGGAAAGTAGGTCATGTAGTTTGAAGTTCCAAGAGCTGAGAGCTCTAGTCCAAGGCTGAAGGCCTGGGGACCAGCAGCACTGAAGGCAAGAAAAGATCAATGCCCCAGCTCATGCAGTCAGGCAGAGAGCCAGTGAAACCTTCCTCTGCCTCTTTGTTCTATCAGATCCTCGCCATATTGGATGATGCCTACCCAAATTGGGGAGGACCATCTGCTTTGCTCAGGCTCCCAATTCAAATGCTAAAAATCTCTTCCAAAAACACCCTCGCAGGTACACTCAGAAGTAACGTTTAGCCAGAGATAGGAGCATCCTATTGATCTTGGATGGCCTTGGCCTGCAGTGGCTTGAAGAAGGATTTCGGTTCCCGGCCAGAGATTGAACTCACAGGCCGAGGCAGTGAGAGTGCTGAATCCTAGCCACTAGACCAGGGGCCAGTGACAAGGCCCTGGCCTGTATGGCTTTGCAGAAAATGAATTTCCACAAAGAAACAGAAAGTAGTGAAACAGGTAAAGTGTTTATTGGGAGGAAAAAGAGTATGTGTGGATAGACAAATGGTAGGGCTCAGAGAGAGAGAGCTGCGCCCTCATGGTAGTTTGAATCACTTATATGGGGCATTTCTTCTGGGCTTCATGTGGCCAATCATCTTGTTTTGCCTCATTCTGAGTCCGTATTTGGTTTATCTCAGGGTCCTCGCATGTGTGCACGTGCATCACTTAGCCAAGATGAATTCTAGTGAAGAGGCCTATGGGTAAGTTGACATCACTCCCCTTTTGACCTCTAAGGAGCCTTTCTGCGCATGTATGGTTGGGAAGGTCTCCTTGACCTTGAGAATGAGAAATATGTGGTTTCTATCTTATATCTGGGCAAGGCTCAGCTCCTCTCTCACTCCTGCTATTTTGGAGCATCTGTCCACAGGGGACAAACTCCAGCTGCTCAGCATGGGACACATCTATCTCCTGCCTCACTGTGGCCAAGTCAAGGTGACACATACAGTTAATCATCACAATTTTCATTCATTTCCATGTATTTTAAAATTTCCAGTGAGATTTCCTCTTTGATGCATGGGTTTTTTAGAAGTGTGTTGTGTAACTTTCAGTGTTTATAGATTTTTCTGTTGTGTTTTTGGCATTGAGGTCTAGTCTGATTCCATCTTGGTCATAGGACATCCTCTGTACGACTGTCTGCAAGTTTTAAAAGAGCAGATCGTTCATCTGCCCAACTCCTCGTTCTTCGAATGTGACCAGAGACGCCTGTTCTATAGGAGGAGGTTTCAGGTCCACAGGGTGGGCAGCAGCATTGTCTTCTTGAGGTCCAAGAGCTGTCATTGTGTCCTTTCTAAGTGGCCTCCAGACAGTGCTGGGTGAATGCAGAACCCTGGATGGTGGGGCCCAGGTGAAGGGTCTGATCATCCATGTGGGGCCTGAACCCACCGGTATCAGGACGGGGCTGCTATACCACACGGTGTATCAGACTCAGGCTTGGTCTGCGCCACCAGCCCACACTCAGCAGTGAATTCAGGAGTGGAGGGAGCTCAGCCTGAGTCACTGACCTGGGACCTGGGACCCTTTGCTGCAGTGCTTGCGCCTGGACAAAAGTCTCCTCGAGCAACAGAATACCAAGAAACTATAAGGGACTAAAAATAACTGTGTGCATGTGCAGTTGGGGCAAATTATGGGCAACAAGATACAAAGAGACCAAAAAAACCCCCAACTGCCACTTCTGAAGAGCCGGGAGCAAAAACAGGGTGTGGGGAGCAAAAGCAGAGTACTGCGCATGCCCCCTGCACACAGCACCACCAAGGGGGTGGGCAGATCACCTAAGCCACCCCTTCCGGCCCGACCCTGGACACACCCCTTCCCTCACCCCATATTAGGAATCAGCTCGCCCGTCCCCCAGCCCCAGCGAGGGAGCTAGCAAAGGAAACTGTTACTTGTTCTCGCTCGTCCCTGCTGCAACAGGGGCCCCAGTAAAGTATTGCCTGAATTTCTTGTCTGACCTCTGATCAATTTCTATTGATTAAGGAGGCCAAGATCCCTGGTCGGTAACAATTGGATGGAACCCACCCACAGGCCCCCAGGCAGCAGAAGGCACTCTGGGTCCTGGCTGGAGGCCTCCGCTACCCTCTAGGTCTGCAGGTGGGTCCCAGACCCCGATGGCCTAGGAATCCCACTTGTGGCCACCCCCAGTCCTGGGTGGCTTGGCCCAGACAGAGGTATGGAACGTGAGACACAGAAGACAGGCTTGGTTATGGGAGGGATGAACTTTGGGAGGGATGAACCAGAGCTTGAGGGGATAAAGATGGAGGTTGAGGAATCACGCTTAAGCTGGGCCCCACATTGACTCTGCTTGTCTTCTAAGTACAAGAAAATGCCGCTCTTCCCGCCCTAGTCCAGGAGCAGCTTGCCCTCGCCAGCTGCCTCCTGCTCCTCTGGCTGGCGGGTCAGCAGGGAGATGGGACCCGGTGCTCCTCTCAGCCTGGTCCTGGGGGAGGCGAGTTCGGTGGGCATCAACACTGCCTCATCTGGTGCTGAGTGTCTCTCCAGCTCCCCCCAACCCTGCCCCCAAGGTGGTGTGAGAACAGGCGGCACTTGTCACCTCCCTGGGGCACCCTGGCTCTGCTCCTTTGGCCCCCACTGGGGCATGTGTCTGAGGTTGGTGGCTGCATGGCTAGTGTCTGGCCACTCTTGGCTCTGCCTGCCTCCATGTGCTGTGACCCCAACAGTGTCACTCAACATGTGTTTGCACACAACTGACTCAGTGCTTCTGTCTGGAGGATTTTATCCTGCAAGGTACTCAAAATTGAGTGAAGACAAATGACAAAGTTGGGCTTGTGACCAAAGAAACACCTACTGCTCACTAAATGGCACAGTTTCAGTCTAGGATTGTCCACTCACACAGTGGCCCATGTCTGCTGCCGTAAGGCGGGATTCTGCTTTCGATGCTGACTTTGATGTGTGCACAGTCAGCTCCCACGGGTGTGGAAGCGCTTGCCCAGGCATCCTTCTCCAGGCTCACGCGGGCCTGGACACCCGGGCAGCATATGAGCTCTGCAGGCTACGGCTGTTGCCTTGGGGTATGGGTGTCAGACCCCAACTCCCTGCATCACTGTTTCCTTTACCTAAATCAGGATTCCATCCCCCCCCCTTTTTTTTTTTTGCGGTACGTGGGCCTCTCACTGTCGTGGCCTTTCCTGTTGCAGAGCACAGGCTCCAGACGCGCAGGCTCAGCGGCCATGGCTCATGGGCCCAGCTGCTCTGCGGCATTCGGGATCCTCCCAGACCGAGGCACGAACCCGTGTCCCCTGCATCAGCAGGCGGACTCTCAACCACTGTGCCACCAGGGAAGCCCCCATCCCTTTTAAGTCTGCTTTCCATGTCCTTCTATCATGCATGTTTAAAATCCATTCACAGTTTTATCAAAACATCTCTTTGGGAAAAAGTGAGCCTGGCATGAGCTGCTTGGGAATTTCCTGTTTATTTACTGGGGCTTCCAGACATACCTGGACTCCTGTCCCACACGGCACGGCCAGCAGCCGCTTTGGGCTGAGGAGCCATCTGGACCAGAGCTAAGAGCGACTCACCTCAAACTTCCCACCCCAGCGGCCCCTGCCCATGGTGGACCCCAGGCTGCTGCAGAGGAAGGCACCAGGTGGTTCCAGGCCAGAAGGAAACCCCCACAGGATGCCTTCCAGCAGGAGAGGGGTACCTGCAGGATCTCAGCCTGCAACGGAGCAGGCCTGTTTCCCCCTCTTAGCCTCCCTTGGGCAGAACTGGGGGGACAGCTGTGGAGGAAGAAATGTGCCCCCCCCATGGTCACAATGTGTGCACAGGAGATGCACAGACCCACAGATACCTCACCTTTGCAGACATGCTGCCAGGCACAGACACACACACACACACACACACACACACACACACAGGCACTCACTCTGCTCAGCCAAGGCCTCCTGTACACTCATCTCCTCTTCTGTGGAGGCTGCATCAGAGCCAGGCTTGCAGCTGCCCTTCCAGGGCTGAGACCAGGGAGTCTCTTCTCTCAGGGGCCAGCAAGGCTGTCAGATGCACCGGCTTCACACCCACGTCCACGCCGGGAGCAGGGAGAGGGTTGGCCCCTTCCCCTCCTGCTGCTGCTCTCATTGCAGAGGCCTCCAGAGCTCTGTCTCAGACCCTGCTGTTCTGCTCTGCCCATTGGCCCATTTCTCAGACTCGGGTAGGTGAATTCCCACAGTCAGGAAGGAGTAGCCTCCGTGTTCCAGGGCTGCGGAGGTCTGAGCACTAGATGGTCCCTCCGAACATGGAGCTGAGGGGCCCTTCAGCCAGTGCATCTTGGGCCACCCAGCCCTCTTTCCCCCAGCCCCTCCAAGCCCAGTTGGCCAGCAGGTCTGTCACAAGGCCAAGCCCTCCAGTGATGGGTGACCAGGAGTGATGGGTGACCAGGAGTGATGGGTTCCCTGCTTTCCTTTCCTTTCTCACAGGTTTGCTTCCCCCTCAAGAGCAGGTCCACGACTCAGGGGAGTCAGACATGGGATCATGAATTCTGGTGATGGAGTTTTCATGATGGTTTAATGTCAGCATAAGTGTTGAGGGCCTTTCTCCCACCTCTGTGCCCAGATAGTTGAAGGGGACATCTGTCCCTCAGGAGTTGCTAGGCTGGGCTTGCCAGAGAAAATCCTTGATGCCCACATGCTGTGGACTCAAAGTTTATGTGGCAGCCCTGCTCCCCCTAATTCTTATGTTAAATCCTAATCTCCAACGTGATGGTATGAGGAGGTGGGGCCTTTGGGAGGTGATTAGGTCATGAGGGTGGGACCTTCATGAATGGGATTAGTGTTCTTATAAGAGACCTCAGAGAGCTCCCTTGTACCTCCTGCCAGATGAGGACCCAGGGAGACGTTGGCCATATACGAACCAGGAAGTGGGATC
Organism: Mesoplodon densirostris; assembly: GCF_025265405.1. NCBI lineage: Eukaryota > Metazoa > Chordata > Mammalia > Artiodactyla > Ziphiidae > Mesoplodon > Mesoplodon densirostris. Next base: position 116,124,811 of record NC_082664.1, on the reverse strand, counting down.
TCACCACGCATGAACCTGCCAGCACCTTGACTTTGGACTCCCAGCCTCCAGAACTGTGAAAAATAAACATCTGTTGTTTATAAGCCACCCAGGCTATGGTATTCTGTTGTAGCAGCCCAAATGGACTCCTACACCAGTTGAATTTGAATGGAAAGTCAATGGAAAATTGTTTTTAGTGTATGTCCCAAATAGCGCATGGGACATACTTATACTAAAAATTGTATTCATTGTTTATCAGAAATTGAAATTTAACTGGGTATCCTATATTTTATGTTTTCTTTCTAAACCTGGCCACCCTGCCCAGACCCTTCTATCTGAGTCTCGCTTTCCCTTCACGAAGCAGCTGACTGGAGGGTGCCGTGCAGGCCTCTTCCTGCAGGACCAGCCCTGAGAGGAGGTGGCTCCTGGTGGGCCCTCTCCCAGTGTCAGTCCTCCCAGCCCTGCTGGGCTTCATCCTGCCCAGCTCGCCCTCCCCACTCTGTCCCGCCCTTGGCCTCCGGTGCTCTTGAAAGGTGCCCACCCCAGGCATTCCTCCTGCCCCTGCCGGGCCTCTGGTCCTTCACCCTCTCTGCGCTTCTCCCCCAGCAGAGGTTCACTGAGTACTTTCTCAGCTCCAGGCCAGGCAGAGGGGGAAGGGGGGAGGGGGGTGGGGGTAGCCGGACCACAGGGCCCTGCCCTCAGGAGCCTGAGTGCCAGGGTGGAGGCTAGGTACTGGGAAGCATTCCAGGGCTCTGCCCCTGGTGATGAGCTGCCAGCAGATATGTTTCCTGGTAAGGGTTTGCTTCTGCGTTTGCAGAAGGCCGTCTTCTTGCTGTGCCCTCCCTGGTTGGGGGCGGGCGGTGCGGGGAGTGGGGAGAGAGAGGAAGAAGAAGCTCTCTGGCCTCTCCTTATAAAGACATTAATCCCATCACAAGGCTCCCCCTCATGACCTAATCACCTTCTACAGGTGCCACCTCCAAACACCATCATATTTCAACATATGAATTTTGAGGGGGACACAAATATTCTGTCTATAACCATCTATAACAGAAGGCAAAGACAGGGACTTCCCTGGTGGTCCAGTGAGTAAGACTCCGTGCTCGCAATGCAGGGGGCCTGGGTTCGATATCTGGTCGGGGGAACTATATCCCACATGCATGCCTCAACTAAGAGTTCACATGCGGCAACTAAGGAGCCCGCGTGCCACAACGAAGATCCTGCGTGCTGCAACTAAGATCCAGTGCAGCCAAAATAAATAAATAAATATTTTTAAAAAAGCATGGAGAAGGATGTCCATTTGCAGCATCCTATGCCAAAATAAAATTTAAAAAAAAGAAAGTAAAGACAAAGGAGCCTTATAACTATTACCAGACAGCTTTCGCAGGATGCGGGTCATGAGCAAGTGTTCCTCACAGCCAGGTTCTGCCCAGGGGCCCTCTGCCCTCTCCTTACTCACTGTTTTTTCTGTCCACTCTTCAGCATCTGGGAGCTCAGCACACCTGCAGGAGTGGGTACCCAACGGGTTTCATCCATGACCACAAAGCATCTGCAATATGGACACCAGAATAACAACACCTGTGGCAGTGGATAATCACAAGCATTAACCAAATGGGAAAGATCCCTAGCATTTTTGGGGGGTTATTGTTGGTGGAGAGGTGCCTTAAAAATACTCAATGGGGGCTTCCCTGGTGGCGCAGTGGTTGAGAGTCCGCCTGCCGATGCAGGGGACACGGGTTCGTGCCCCGGTCTGGGAGGATCCCACATGCCGCGGAGCGGCTTGGCCCATGAGCCATGGCCGTTGAGCCTGCGTGTCCGGAGCCTGTGCTCCGCAGCGGGAGGGGCCACAACAGTGAGAGGCCCACATACCGCCAAAAAAAAAAAAAAAAAAAAAAAAAATACTCAATGGGATGGCCATCATCAAAAAATCTAGAAACAATAAATGCTGGAGAGGTTGTGGAGAAAAGGGAACACTCTTGCACTGCTGGTGGGAATGTGAATTGGTACAGCCACTATGGAGAACGGTATGGAGGTTCCTTAAAAAACTACAAATAGAACTACCATATGACCCAGCAATCCCACTACTGGGCATATACCCTGAGAAAACCATAATTCAAAAAGAGTCAGGTACCAAAATGTTCATTGCAGCTCTATTTACAATAGCCCGGAGATGGAAACAACCTAAGTGTTCATCATCGGATGAATGGATAAAGAAGATGTGGCACATATATACAATGGAATATTACTCAGCCATACAAAGAGACGAAATTGAGCTATTTGTAATGAGGTGGATAGACCTAGAGTCTGTCATACAGAGTGAAGTAAGTCAGAAAGAGAAAGACAAATACCGTATGCTAACACATATATATGGAATTTAAGAAAAATAATGTCATGAAGAACCTAGGGGTAAAACAGGAATAAAGACACAGACCTACTTGAGAATGGACTTGAGGATATGGGGAGGGGGAAGGGTAAGCTGTGACAAAGCGAGAGAGAGGCATGGACATATATACACTACCAAACGTAAGGTAGATAGCTAGTGGGAAGCAGCCGCATAGCACAGGGAGATCAGCTCGGTGCTTTGTGACTGCCTGGAGGGGTGGGATAGGGAGGGTGGGAGGGAGGGAGACGCAAGAGGGAACAGATGTATATGTATAACTGATTCACTTTGGTATAAAGCAGAAACTAATAAAAAAATATTCAATGGGGTCCTAACCTTGAGACCATTAAACCCACTTCTGAAGCATTTTCCTCTGGAGGCAGTGGTTTGTGATTATATCTATTGCATCTCTCTTTGAGGCATCCAGAAAAGGATTTTTTAACACATGGTGTCAAAATATCTAACTGATGGAATTGATTATCTTTAAATAAAAAGTTGTTTTTGAAGTGGATGTTTTTTGGTATCATTATTCATTTCTATTTCCCAGCAGGGAAATGGATGGATTGGGCATTTCCCCAATCACTTGTCGGTGGCAAAGAGACTGGGCTTTATTTTATCATAAACAAAATGTTGTGTTGAGTCCAAACTTCTGATTTAGTTACTGTTGGGTGCACCATAGTTATTGTCAGGTGTGATCACAGATCACAAACTGCAGCAA